>NC_066551.1:7861205-7881205 GCF_024679095.1 Eriocheir sinensis
AAAGGAGGAAGTTGAGGAGAGGAAAGCAAGAGGGAAGGAGCCAGACACAGACAGACAGATACACAGACGCACACAGACAGATAGACAGTGAAGAGATAGGGAGATACCGGTGTGCCTCCAAGTCTTCGTCAGCGGGCAGGTGATAACATCGTGAGGAGAGGCGGGTGACGAAGGCTGCGACGGGGCGAAGGGCGATAAGAAAAGAACCGAAAGAGCGCAGATGATTTGGAGATGATGTTCTTGGTGCATCTTTTGTTAGTGAATGAAGTTATGAAATTCAAACCATTAGCGACGATGTTTAAATGTTCGTAGGAGCAGTATGTTGTTCTTGTTCCTTCTTTTTTTTTTACAACAAAGGAGACAGCTCAAGGGCACAAAAAAAGTAAACAATAATAAAAAATAAAAAAAAGCCCGCTACTCGCTGCTCACAAAAATAATCCAAAGAGGTGGCCGAAAGAGAGGTCAATTTCGATGTCTTGGTCAGTCTCCTTGTACTATAGGAATAAAAAAAGCTGCATACCCATATATTACTTTGCCTTGATCGGAGTGCTTTGATGATCGATGGTGAGGAAGGGAAGAGCAGAAAAGGGAAAAGAAGGAAAGAGAAGAGAAGGGAGATAATATACAAGAAGGTGGCTGAGGGAGGCAGTGGTCTAGATATTAAAATGAAAGGTGTTTCAAAGATATAGTGTAAATATTTTTCTTAAAGTGAAATATGCTATAATGGCCTTAATCGTGGCGTCAGAATGTACCAAGTCTACCAAGAACCACAATCAGGACACCAATTGGACCCTTATCTCTTATCGCCATTCACCTGAACACAACACAACATTCCTGTGGGTCATTACATGGTCTCGGTATCGGTGTCACGTTCCTGAGATACCTGCTCCTGGGAAATTAATTAACTTTTCTCTAATTGTCGAGGGTGGAAGGGAAGGTGTTATGGCTGGGTGGTGGTGGTGGTGGTAGTCAAGGGGTGGTCAGTGGGCGGTCAAGGGGGGTTTAGGGGGCTGATCAGGGGGCCGTGGGGGCTAATTAACCTTTACCGTAATGCTGGTTGGTCAAGAGGCTGCCTCGGTTTAGGACTAATGGCGGTGATAGTGGTTGATTGGGCCCAAGGGAAGGGAAGGGAAGGGAAGGGAAGGGAATGGGAGGGAAGGAAATGAATGAGAAGGGGAGGAGAGAAAAGAAAAGGGAATGGAAGATAACTGAAGGGAAGGGAAAGGAAAGAGAAGATACAGAGTGAAGGCAAGTCAAATAAGGGTTAAAGAGGGAAAGACAGAGTAGATTACAGAAGAAAAGAAAAAAGAGAAAAAGCGAAAGAAAATAATAAAAAAAGATGAATTGAAGGAAAGGAAAAGAAGAGAAAACAAGAGAAGAAGAAAAAGAAGAAAAAAGAAGAGAAGGAAAAAGAGAAAGAAAACAAAATGTAAGAGAAAAAGAGAAGGGAAGAGAAGAGATAAGAAGAACGGGTAGGAAGGAGGAGACAGCGGTGATCCAAGCAACGCCTGGTCATCACTCTAATGGTTGTAGTGAACTTGGACGTGTTACCTGCGTTACAAATTCGTGGCCAGTGCGTTCAAACAAGTGACTAACGTCCAAATAGCGAGAAAAAAGCATATAGTGAACCTGCGCAGAAGTGGAAACAGTAGCAGCAGTAATACTATAAGTAGAATCGGTAATAGCAATAACAGCAGTAGCGGTAATAGCGGTAATAGTCGTGGTAGCGGCGGTGGCGGCGGCGAAGGTTGGCTGGTCATTGGCAATCTTCGTAATGGCTGCGGTGGCGGGTGTCGAAGTCGTGGGAAACTCCTTCTGCAGAGACAAACACGGCCATTTAGCAGACCGCGGGAGTCCACCACGCAGCCGCTGGGAGACCGTGTTATTATTATTTTTTTTTTTGTGTGTGTGTGTGTGTTTGCGTGAAGGGGAATATGGAGGGGGTTTTGAAAGTAATACTGCAGAGGGAAAAGAAATTACAAAGCTACAGAAATAAAGAAATACAGAAATCAAACAAGAAAAGAAAATACAAAACTACGGGAATAAAAACGCGAATCATAACGAAATACAGAAATAAAAGAAGAAAAGGAAATACAAAGCTACAGAAATAAAGACTGGAATCATAACGAAATACAGAAATCAAAGAAGAAAATAGAATACAGAACAAGAGAAAAGAAGAAGATAATACAGAAGAAAATGGAGTTATGAAAGTAATACAACAGAGAAAAAAGAAGATACAAAGTTAGAGGAATACAGAACTGAACTTTAAAAAAATACAGAAATAAAAGAAGAAAAAATGCTAAACAAGAGAAAAGAAAATAGAAAGATACAGAAAAAGAAAAATAAGAAAAAAATAATGCAGAAATGAAGAAGAAAGGAATAAAAACGAATAAAGAGAAATATATGAGAGAGAGAGAGAGAGAGAAGGGGTTAAGGATCAGGTTAAACGTTCGTCATTATATATAAACAGAGGAATTTTAATGCTATCTCCTAGGTCAAGGGGAGTCATTCTTATCTCTTTATTATGTTTACTTTATCTTGAGGGTTCTCCGCATCGCTAACGTCACCTATCATCACCACCACCACCACCACCACCATCACCACCACGGCCATCATCACCATTCATCTTCATTACATCATCTTTATCATCATCATCATCACAATCATTATCTCCATCATCATTATCTTCATTCCCATCAGCAGTTATATCACCACCACCACCACTATCACCACCACCACCACCACCACCCCACCAACGACAGCAACACCACCACCACTACCACCACCACCACCACCAACAACAACAACAACAACAACACGCACCACCACCACCACCACCACCTCCACCCTGTCACCACAACCACAATACTCCACGCCACCATCTTCCGTCATCATCATCACCACCATCATCATCATCAATCATCACCGGTGAAAATACTATAAGACTGACCCTCGACCTTCGCTGCTGCAGGAGGAGGAGGAGGAAGAGGAGGAGGAAGAGAGGGAGGAAGAGAGGAAAAATTAACAGGAAGATTTTTCACTAATTACAAAATCACGTCTTTTTTTTTTCTTCCTCTCTGTAGATTGGTGATCGTGTGTGTGTGTGTGTGTGTGTGTGTGTGTGTGTGTGTGTGTGTGTGTGTGTGTGTGTGTGTGTGTGTGTGTGTGTGTGTGTGTGTCTCCCACCATCACTTTTACTCGACTGGTAATTATTAGGTATTGTTTTTACCCACCAAACACCGATTTTTTTTGTTGTCGTTGTTGTTGTTTTTGCTGTTGCTGGTGGTGTTGGTCATGCTGGCGGCGGTGGTGACGGGGGTGATGAGGGTGGTGATAGTATTTAACGACGCGGTAAATGAGTGTCTTGCTATTTCACTTTCGTCTGTGTTTGTTTTCTCTCTTTTATTACGTACCTGTTTGCGTGCCTATCTTTGTTCACATTCGTCGGCTTTCATTATCCGCATGTCTCGTAAATTATCTCCTTTGAATTTATGGCTTTTGAATGTTGACAAAGGAGGAGAGTTCTCAGTTATTTTGGGGAGAATTTTAAGAAACTCCGAAAAAAGCGAGAGAGGAGTGGGATGGGGAAGATACGTAGAGAGGAGAGTGGAATGGGAAAGACAAAGAGGGGAGTGGGATGGGAAAGATAGAGAGGGAGTGGGATGGGAAGGATAGAAAGAGTTGGGAGTGGGATGAGGAAGACAGATAGAGAGGGCAGTGGGATGGGAAAGGTCGAAAGAGGGAGTGGGATGGGAAAGACAGAGAGAGAGGGGAGTGGGATGGGAGAGATAGAAAGAGAGGGAGTGGGATGGGAAAGATAGAGAGAGGGAGTGGGATGGGAAAGATAGAAAGGGATGGGAGTGGGATGGGAAAGATAGAGAGGGGAATGGGAAGGCAGAGATAGAAAGAGACAGGAGTGAGATTGGAAAGACAGACAGACAGACCAACAAAAACATGCAGAGAAGCAGACAGAGACACAGACAGACAGAAAGATATAAATAGAGTCACAGCCTCGCCTCCATGTTATCAGCTTAATATCTAATCAGTAACATATTTGATTTTAATTGTCTGCCCTTGACTTCATTCCCTTTATCAATAATTGTGTCTTAGGTGCGTCGTGGTAATAGACTTTGTTGATAATAGTAATTGTAGGCTTCTGATTTTATATTTGTACTTTGTTTAATAATGGCTATACTATTTATACTACTACTACTACTGCTACTACCACTACTACCACTATCACTACTACTACCACTACCACTACCAATAATAATAATAATAATAATAATAATAATAATAATAATAATAATAACAACAAATCACGTCATTGTTTTCCATTCCACAGCGATACGTGACAGCAACGCGTCCACTCATTTCTAATATTCTCAAAGCTTTCATTTTTACCAAGAGAAAACAAGAATTGCCTTTTACGTATCATTTTTCTAGTTTCCTCAATACATAATGTCAGGAAAGCTCATATATAAGCACTCCACATAGACATTGCAAACTCCAAGTCTTTATTTTAATCCTCCGTGTGTTCCTATCCACATTATTACAAACTATAAACTCCATTGCCTCGGAGGATTAACTGCCACCCTTCCCTTAGTGCATCAAGTATTTCTATCGTCATGCATTTACCATCAGGACTTACCAACAATAAACGGCTTCTAATCTTCCTTCCCTCTGAGACTGTCAATCCACTCTCTCACTCCTATCTCCGTGTTCCCATCAAGTATTACCATCTATTAACTGCTTATAAACTTCCTTCCCTCGGAGACTTTCAAGCCACTCTCTTCTTCCTATCTCCGTGTTCCCACCAAGTATTACCAACTATTAACTGTTTCTAATCTTCCTTCCCTCTGAGACTGTCAATCCACTTTCTCATTCCTATCTTCGTGTTTCCATCAAGTATTACCAACTATTAACTGCTTATAAACTTCCTTCCCTCTGAGACTTTCAAACAACTCTCTTCTTCCTATCTCCGTGTTCACATCAAGTATTACCAACTATAAAACTGAAAATCTTGCCGGTGAGACTTTCCAGCGACTCTCCCTCAGCAATCTTATTTATGCCGTCTTTTGGGTGCCATTAAGCATTACAGACCCTAAGCCCCCTCTCATCTCCCTCCCCTGAGAACTTTCCAGCCTCACCTCCCCCAGCGTCCCCTCCCCCGTCACCCTCTCCTAGGCGTCCCCTCCCAGACCTTGCCCCCCTCACGCCCCCTACCAAACCTTTGATGAGGATGAGTCTTCTACCTCCATTAACTTTCCTTGCTCCGCCTCGCCACGAAGGGAAAGTTAGGGGGAGATGTTAGCTAGATCGCCCTCCTCCCCACTCTTCACTCCTGCTCCCCTTGCACCCCTCGCCCTCTGCTCCCTCTTCATCCCCTCTTCCCCCTCTCTCTTTCTACCAGTCTACCTGTCTACTTGTCTACATATTTATCTATTTATCTATCTATGTCTACCTATCTCCTCTTTCACTTTTTCCACATTTTCATCTTCTTCCTTTTCGTCATTTTTATCCTTCTCCTCCTCCTCTTCCTCCTCCTCCTCCTCCTCCTTCTCTTGCCCATCTGCCTTTTTACCCATGCCTAATTATCCTTACTCATTTTTTTATAGCCTCATCGCTGTTGTTGTTTTTATTTTAATTTTAATGAGGTGGGTTCGTGTAGCTATGCAGTCTCCGGCCGGTTAAGGTGATGATGGAAAAGGTAAGGGAGAGAAAGGTAAAAATAAGGGAGTGGTGGGGAGGATAAAGAGGATAAGAATGAAGAAAAAGAACAAGAACAAGAAGAAAAAACTTGAACAAGGAAGAAGAAAAATGAAAAGAAAAGAAAACAAGAAGAACAAATAACTATAAAACAGGACAGAGGACAAGAACAAGGAAGAAAATAAATCTTTTCAAAAACTAGACGAAAAAAATTAAAAAAAAGACAAAAAAACTAGAAAATCAAATAAAAAGAAGACAGTAAGAAAATAAATAAAACAAATGAAGCTCTAAAGACAAGAAAAAAAAGAGGTTGTGGAGGAAGAGAAATAGAAACCAGATGACTTTAAATATAAAAAAAAAAAAACAAAGCGTGAAGAAAAGCTACCATAAGGACCACCAAAAACAAACACACACAAAAAAAAAAAAAACATTATTATTCAGTTTAAGTTTTCGTTCTCCTTCAATTACGCGATGCTAACACACCTTAAGAGTCAGATAATTGCATACTTAATTAGCACAGGTGAAAAAAAACGGTCGCTGTTGAAAGAAGAACTGGCTTGACGAGTTCGCCAGGTAGGAAAAAAAAGTTAATTGGGTTCGTCTTCGTGTCCCTCCAGGTGTTTGGGGCCTCGTTTGTTTGTCCTTACCTGGGCGTGATCTATTGGTGTTTGTGTTGCTTAGTGTGTTGCGGGTTCATTGTGTTCCTTTCTCTTTTTTTTCCTGCTTCTCAACTCTTATTTTTTTATTTTTTTATTTTTTTTATTTTTTCCTTTATCACTTTTACCTAATTTGTTGCTGCCTCTTCTGTTTTTTTTTCTTCTAATTTTCTTAATGTTTATTTTGTTGCCTTTCGTTTTCCTCTTTTTTTCTCATTTTTCTCTCATTTACATATTTTTGACTGACATGCTTTTTCTTTCTCTCTCTCCCTCTTTCTCTCTCTATCTATCTGTGTATCTATCTATCTATCTAGCTCCAACACACACACACACACACACACACACACACACACACACACACACACATTATGTTCCCCTGTCATTTAAAAGCTTTCATCTGCTCGTATAAACCAACCCTTTCCCCTTCCACGCCCATTACCATAACCTCCTCTGCTCCCCCTTCCCCTTCCCCCTTCCCTTCTCCCTACCCCTAATCCCCCGTGGGTAACCTCTCTCTTCTCTCTACCTCCTCTTTCGCTTCCATAAAACCTTTCCCTTCTTCTTTATTGCCTCGTCCCTTCATTTCCTCATTAGCCTAGCCTTTCTTCCCTCCCTCCCCCCCTTCCTTCCTTCGCTAACCTCCCCCCATCCTTTTCTTCTCCCTTCCCTTACCTTCCTCCCTTTTTACTACCCTTCCTATTCACTGTCATTCTTTCTTATCCTGTTTCATCAGTCATTTCCCTTTTCTTTCATGTAACTCTTTTTCTCCCTTGTTCTCCCTCTCCTATCTTCATATTCTTTCTCACTCTCCATCCATCCATTCTTCTACCCCTACCATTTTCACGTTATCATTATTTATCGTCTCTCTTTCTTCTCCAGACTCCTCCACTTTCCTCTACTTTGATATTATCTTAACCTCCATCTCTCCAACTTCAATTTCTTCTCATCTCATTCCTCATCTACACTTATCTCAACCATCCCCAGCCTCCTCCAGCATCCATATCCCTTTCCTTTCCTCTTCCCTCCAGCATCCACATCTCCTCTCCTTCCCCCTTCCCTCCTTTCTTCCCCCTCTTTCCTCTCTCCCCCTCTCCTCCCAGTGGCTCGTGACAGCTTGCCGCATCCCCCCTGCCCCCCCCCCCCCCCCCCCTTCCCGAGCATGCTTCAGGGGAAAGCCGGGGAACTGCGGCCTTCAACAGGTGTCAGATTGCGATGTCATGTGGGTGCGGAGGTGTGGGGAGGAGGGAAAGGGAAGGGTGGAGGCAGGAGAGGTGAGGATGGCTGTACATTGTCTGTAGTAAGGGGAGGGGAGAGGGGAGGGGAATATTGTAGATGGGGATAGGGGATGGGACCCAAGGGAGGTGAGGGGTGAGTGTGAGTTGTCGGTTGGGGAGGAGAGAAAGGGGAGGAGGAGGTGGGCATGGGTAGAGGATGAGGAAAGACGGCGGGCATGGGGAGTGGAAGGGGAGATGAGAAATGAGAAGAGCATGTGGAGGGTAAGGGGAGAGGAGGAGGAGGGCATGGGGAGAGAAAGAGGAAAGAAGGGGGGCATGGGGAGAGGAAGGGAGATGAAATGAGAAGGGCATGGGGAGGGTAAGGGAGAGGAGGAGGGCATGTGGAGGGTAAGGGGGAGGAGAGGAGGGGCAGGTAAGAAGAAAGAAGGAGGGCATGGGGATGGATGGGAAGGGGAGAGGAGGGCATGGGAAGAGGAAGGGGAGAGTAGGAGGGCATGGGGAGGATAAGGGGGAGGACAAGAGATCAAGTCGCCACGCGTATCACCACAACTGTCACCACCATCTCTGTCACCACCACCACCACCACCACCTCCACCACCACAACCACCGTCACCATCAACACCATAAATAGCTTGTTGTTGATTTTTTTTCTTTTCACTACTTGATTTTGTTGATACTGTTCGTCCATCACAACAACAACAACAAAAACATCAACAACAACTTGGAGAGGCGGTGGCTGAGTGGATAGCGTGACGGCGCCGCGTTCAGGACGACGCGAGCTCGATCCCCGCCCGGTGCCACAAGCTGGGATTTTTCATTCACTGCTGATTGGCCTAAGACTACCCACATGCTGTCCAGAAGACCACCCATCAACCCGGACTATAGATTCTAAGATTAAAGATGAGTTCCGGGGGGCAGCATGAGCCAGTGCAAGATGGCGCCACTATAAACACTTGCCTACGCCACAACGGGCTGGGGCTGACCATTAGACCCTGATACGAAGGAAAGCCTGCCGGCGCAACAGGCGAAGATGTAAAGAACAACAACAACACGCCCACATTCATTCCTTCAAGCCACCTCATCAGTCATTTCCGTCCTTGCTTTCCATCCTTTCCTTCCTTCCTTTCCATCCTTTCCTTCCTTTCTTCCTTCGTTCCTTCCTTGCTTCCTTCCTATTTTCCTTCATTATTTGCCACCTTCATCCCTGTCTTCCCTACTTCCTTCCTTCCTCCCTTCTTTCCTTCCCTTTCCCTCCCACCTTCCTTCCTTCCTTCTTTCCTTACTTCTTTCCTTCCTTCCTTCCTTCCTTCCTTCCCTCCCACCTTCCCATCTTCCCTCCTTCCTTCCTTCCTTACTTTCTTTCCATGCCTTTCCTTCCCTTCTTTCCCTCTTTCCTTCCTTTCTTCACTCACCTTCTCAGCTTCCTTACTTCCCCCATTCTCCCTTCCTTCCTTCCTTCCTTCCTTCCCACCTTCCCATCTTCCCTCCTTCCTTCCTTACTTACTTTCTTTCCATCCCTATCCTTCCCTCCTTTCCCTCTTTCCTTCCTTCCTTCACTCACCTTCCCATCTTTCCCCCTTCCTTCCTTCCCTCCCACCTTCCTTTCCTGACTAACTTTCTTTCCATCCCTTTCCTTCCCTCCTTTCCCTTTTTCCTTCCTTCACTCACCTTCCTTACTTCCTTCCTTCCTTCCTTCCTTCCCACCCTCCTTCCTTCGACTGTCACGTCACGTCATGTCACGCCACGTCACACTTTCCCTTCCGGCCGTGATTTACCTCCGCGCCTCACCGTCATTGTCTCCAAGGAACCAAAAAGACCGAAACGCGCCTCGGACTAACGCGGACTAAACGACACACACGCGGCTTCGTTTTTTTATTATTTATTCTTTTGAAAACTCCGAACGCGATATTGACACACACGCTACTTCGTTTTTTTCATTATTATCATTATTCTTCTGAAAACTCCGAACGCGATATAGTTTTCCAAGTCAAATCACCGGAAATAATAAGTTAAAATTGAATTCTCTCCCCCTCAAAAAAAAATGAACGATATATTGTTCATTATCGAATTTACATTTTTTCAGATTTTTCGTTTTTTTGGTTTTTTTTTTTTTTTTTTGGGGGGGGGGGTGTGATTGTTCCCGTGTTTGTCTTTTAAACGTGCTTTCTTTTTTTTTTTTTTTTTCGTTTTCACTTCGACAAGCGTTTTATAATTCTACTCCGTCACGTGACACGCCGCCGCCGGAACAGTGAACGGGAAAACGACAACTTGACGAGTGAATGACGTGAGAGAGAGAGAGAGAGAGAGAGAGAGAGAGAGAAAAAAAACATTGTGGCAGAGAGATAACCTGAGACAAAAAAAAAAAAAATGGGCAAGGCGGAGAGTTGTGTGCAGGGACAGGAGGAGGAGAAAAAAGAGGAGGCGGAGGAGGTAGAGGCGGAGGAAGCGGGCACGAAGGAGGAATTTGAGGAGAGGCGCCAACGAACGGAGGTGAACGATCTGGAAATGAAAACAATGCAATATTAATAATGATACAAGAGTGAAAAAAGTAATAATAATAATAATGATAATAATAATAATAATAATAATAATAATAAAGATAATGACAAATAAAAAGATAGAAATAGATAACAGTAAAATTAATAATAGCAATAGAAATAATACTGTAATAATAATAGAGATAATGAGTGTGCATTATACAGTCAACACATTAGAACCCGCAGCATATAGTTACACACACACACACACACACACACACACACACACACACACACACACACACACACACACACACACACACACGTTAACATCCCTCCTATCCTTCCTTTTCTTGTTTAACTCAAGCTCAGGTGTGTCACGTGGTACTTACCTGTCCGGGGCCTCTAATTAAGCCTTTAGGTGGCCAGGTAGACCAGATCATGTCCAAAGATCGAACTTGAGCTGATGAAAGGATAATGCTGGGCCGCCGCTCGCCAACCCTGATTTAGCGGCTGACAGGCTGGTTTAGGTCACTCTGGTTGGGTAGGTGACCGGGGAGTGTGGAAGGGTGGGGGCTTAGAAGGAAGGCGGAAGGGATGAGGTTAGCTGTACTTTGAGGTATGGGGGCGGGGGGGGGGGGGGGGAGCTGGAAATCATGAGAGGTAAAGGAAGGCAAGTAAAGGAAGGGGAGGCAAGATGGGAAAGGTGAGGAGGGATAAAAGGGAAGGCGAATAAGGGGGTGAGGATGGCATTGGTGGCTGCGAGAGATGAAAGAAGGGAGGGAAGGAAAGGGAAGATGAAAATGGAAGAAATGAGATGAGGGACCGGGGAAGGAGAGAAAGATCGTGAATTGGATGTTGACAAAGAGGGAGAGATAATAGTCAGCGAGGAAAGCAGAGAAGGACGGGGTAAGAAGGAAGAAGTTTTAGAGGAGACAAGCGTGGAAAGGACAGGGAAGAAAGAAGAAGGTCAAAGGAGGATAAAGGAAGAATGATAGTCTTAAAAAATGGGGTGGAGATAAAGGTAAGGACTGAAGTGGAAGTGAAGGAAATAAGGAATAGAACGGAGAGGTAGGAAGGAAAAGTGTAAGAGAAGGAAAGGAGGGTGAAAAGGGAAAAGAAGAAAGGGAGTAAAAGGGAATTGGGAGAATAAAAGGTATTAGAAAGTGGGGTGGAGATAAACATAAGGGAAGATGGAGGTGGAGGCGAGAAAGACAAAAAGTGGAGTTGGAAGGAAAGTGTAAAAGACGAGGAGGCTGGGAATGGCAGGGAAGAATGGAGGTAAAAGGATAGGGAGAGAAAAAAAGGTTAGAAAGTGGAGTGGAGATGGCATAAGGGAGAATGGAGGTGGAGGCGAAGGACAACAAGAGTGAAGTAGGAAAAAGTGTAAGATAAGAAGAGGTCGGAAAGGGAAAGAAAGAGGAGAGGTAAAAGGGTAGAGGGAGAGGGAAAAAAAGTATTAGAAAGTGGAGTGGAGAAAAACATAAGGGAAGATAGATGTGGAGGCGAGGAAAATAAGAGTGGAGTAGGAAGAAAAACGTGTATGAGAGGGAGGGGAGGCTGGGAAGGGCAGGGAAGAAGAGGGGTCAAGGGGGGTGAGGGCAGTGTGGGAAGGGCCTGTGTGGGTAGCTTGGAGGTGAGGTCAAAAGTGGTCCCGTTTACGAGAGCCGGAACTAGTGGGCAGGTCGAGCGAGGAGGAGTATACCAGTGTAACAGTTACGGCTCAGTGTTCCGGGTTGCATAGTGGAGGTCGTGAAGAGGGATGACTTGCCGTTTGCTGTGTGTTTTTTTTCATTTACTTTTATTTAGTCAGTGCTTCTTGGTTCTTCTTGTAGTCGTCAACTCTTTCTTTGTTTTCTCTTTTCTATTTTATCTTATCTCCTGTTCATGTATTTTTTTTCTCATTTACTTTTTTGTGTGATTTAGTTAATGTTTCTTGCTTCTTCTTCTCACTTCTCTTTGTTTTCTCTTATTTTCTATTTTATTTTCTCTCCAATTCATGTATTTCTTCTCATTTCCTTTTTTTATATTGATTTAGTTAATGTTTCTTGCTTCATCTTGTCACTTTTCTTTGTTTTTTTTCTTATTTTCTCTCCTGTTCATGTATTTTTTCTTTCATTTACGCTTATTTTCTTTTAGTTAACGCTTCTTTTTCCATCTTGTCATCAATTCTTTCTCCATTCTCTCTTATTTTTTCTTCCTTGTTCTTGCGTTTCCTCAGTCATTGCGGTTTATCATTTAGAAAATAATGTAATATCATTGTGTGTGAGAAAGCAATGGACGTGATATTAATGACCGGTGAAGTAACATTTGACAATCCTTCTTTCATAATCTCTTGAGTTTTATTGTTTTATTCCCCGGTGAAAAAATGAATTGCATCCTGAAACTTAAGAGTGGAAAGCGTCGGGGTCAGAAAAGGAGAGACGGAAACAGGAAGCGGTGGAGGCAAAGAACTGAGGCGATGAGAGAAGTAATGAGAGAAAACCGAGGGATAGGGAAGAGAGAACAGACTTACTCGGTCATGGGAAAAGTGGAACAGTTTTATAGAACGTAACAGAACCAATAACAGAAGACTCGGAAAGGCAAAAAAAGAGAACATACAAGGAATTTCAATCTTAAAAGAAGCAGTTAAAGAATCAAGAGATGATATTATGACGTTAGGAATACGATAAACTGCGTAATCAAGAGAAACTAAAGAAACTAAACCGTATTTATATTGACGCGTAAAGACTCGCGTAAGTAATGACGAAAAGGACGAAAGATAACACGGTAAAAAGAAAGATTTGAGGAGTTTCCATTACAAATAAGGTGAACAACATTAATGAATAGGCATACAAAAACTAGACGAAGAACAACGCATTAAAACAAAAGTCCATATTCTTAATCATGTCGGCATATCATATCGTCTGTTTGAAAAGTCTCTAGTGGAAACTGCTTGGGTTTTCATGGACTGTCTCTGTTTGTCTTCAGCTGTCTTTGTCTATCTCCTTCTCTGTATGTCTGTCTGTCTGCCTATCTATCTATTTTTCTAACTAACTAACTAACTAACTAACTAACTAACTCACTCACTCACTCACTCACTCACTCACTACTCACTCACTACTCACTCACTCACTTACTTACTAACTGGCTGATTAACTACCTAATTGACTAACTAATGAGAGTTGTAAACAGCGTCTGCACCATGAGCGTAAAAATCACCCAAGAAAACACGGTTAGTCTTCTCTGTGGCCTTGGGAAATTGTCGTTATGGGAGTCCGGAACATTAAAGAGTATGGACCACAGACTCAGTTCAAAAGACAAAGCAACAACAAAACCGATCAGACAAACAACGGTACAGAAAGGCAGATAAAGCGGCGGGTTAATATGCATCAGCAGCGACCCGTGGAGGTGACCGGGATTACCTGGGGCGCCTCACCTGGCCGCCACCACATCCAGGCGCGATCAGTCCCCACGGCAGCTCACCTGAGGCCGCGAGGAACACCTTGATCGACATTCTCAGACGCTTCCGCCTCTCATATCAACTATTTCCAAAGGCCAATAAGGAGATTAACCCGTCCGCTGCGATTGGCACGGATTTTGCCTTCACTGGTAGCCTGGTAGAATATAGTCCCAGGTCTTTCTCTGCCTCTGTGGTGGATAGTGGAGTGTTTCCCATGTGGTATTGGTATGCTGGATATCCGCTCCCAAATGCAGGACTTTATATTTTTCTTCATTGAATTGTAGCAGCCACTTTTTGTTCCATTCCTGTAGCTTGGTGATGTCTTCTTGTAGGAAATCCGCAGTCAAGGGGCTAAGCAGGTTCTTATAAGTGGGTTTTTTTTAGGCTCATGGTACAGAAGAAGGGTCTAACCAACACTAGGGCCATCAAAGGACCCATGGAAATACCCAGAGATCCTACTAAAGCCGTGTCAAATATGTAAGCTTAGGGCCAAAAAGTTTAAGAATATGTCCCTGTAACTCCCTTTTACCCTCCCCCTCCCTCACACAAACACACATACATACACACGTACACACGAGTAACCTACCCCGCCAGACAAGTCCCCGGTGTTAAAAACGTAAGAGCGAGGAGATAAGACGAAAAAGAGACAAAAAAACACTCGATTCCTCTCCTTTCTAATGGGATGCTTCAGGAGAACAAGGGCGGCGTCTCGTCTCGCGGTGAGGATGAAGAGAACGGAAAGTGAAATCCAGAGACACGCCCAATAGATGTAATGTCCCGGAGCGTGTTTCCATAATCGACGTGTGAAGCATTGCATAACCCGGCCCGTTGACTCCTGATTGGATCGACGCTGCATCAGTGCCTACGCCGGGAAGATTGTTAGTTACTCCCCGACACACAAAGAGAACGCGGAAGCAGTTACTTGGATACTTATCGTTGTGTTACTGTTACTGCCGCTCATTATCCTGTAACTGTGGTAGATAGATAGATAGATAGTTAGATAGATAGTTAAGTTAATTAGTTAGTTAGATTAATAGATAGATAAATTAATTGATAGATATATGGATAGTTTAGTTAGTTAGATAGATAGATAGTTTAGTTAGTTAGTTAGTTAGTTAGTTAGATTAATACATAGATAAATTAATAGATAGATGTATGGATAGTTTAGTTAGTTAGTTAGTTAGTTAGTTAGTTAGACAGATAGACAGACAGAAAAAGAGATAGACCTCTTCACCCCATCACTCCCATCACCCCATCATTTTTCTGCCTCATGGGAAATCCTCTCTAAACGTGCCACGGACCCCACAC
Source organism: Eriocheir sinensis (assembly GCF_024679095.1). Taxonomy (NCBI): domain Eukaryota; kingdom Metazoa; phylum Arthropoda; class Malacostraca; order Decapoda; family Varunidae; genus Eriocheir; species Eriocheir sinensis. Next base: position 7,876,033 of record NC_066551.1, read on the forward strand.
CAACCTCAAGATGGGACGTGAGGGAGTGGGAAGACTTCGTTGATGTGGTAACAGTTGCAATCTTGAGTACCCATCCCTTTTTTATTTCTTTTTTATTTTATTTTATTTATTTATTTATTTATTTATTTTGCTATTTCCTTATTCAATCATTTTCGCCCATCTCCACTTTTATATCTATTTTTTGCCTCATTTTTTTTTTTTACCCAGTCGTTTATATATACCATAGCATCACTTTTCCTTTTCTTTTTTTCCTGTTATTCACTTTTTCTGTTGTCTTTCCTGTCATCTCCCTTTCCCTCCTGCATTCATTTTCTTTGTCACTTTTTTTCGTTGTTACTCTTTTTATCAGGCATTTCTTTTCCTTTTTCCTTGTGTCATTTGTGTTATTTTTTTCTTTGCTTCTTGTTACAGTGATTTATTCCTCCTCCTTCTTCCTCTTTCTCTCCTCCTCCTCCTCCTCCTCCTCCTCCTCCTCCTCCTCTTCCTCTTCCTGCAACCCAAACCGATGCACACGAACGATCACACTTATTGCCATTAATATGTGTGAAGAGAGAGAGAGAGAGAGAGAGAGAGAGAGAGAGAGAGAGATCGTTTACGCCAATTAACGCAATTAACGATTATAACATATTTCATCACCGCCAATTAAATCAACAACAACAACAACAACAACTCGTACCTAATTACACACACACACACACACACACACACACACACACACACACACACACACACACACACACACACACACACAAACACAAACACGAATCGAGTCATAGTGTTTTGAAAGGAAAGAAAAAAATCGACCAATAATAATAATAATAATAATAATAATAATAATAATAATAGGTAATAATAATAACAACAACAACAGTACTCATTTATCAGACAATTAGGAGAAGGACGGAGGAGTAGGAGGAGGTAAGAGGAGGAGGAGGAGGAGGAGGAGGAAAATTACGGGAATCTAAAACGAAACAAAGAAAAAATAACGCATATGACGGAAGAAATTAATAAATATGTAAAAAATTAAAAGAAACAAACCAAGAAAAGTGAGGAAAAATAAAATAAAGGGAAGGAAGGAAGGAAGGAATAATAGAAAGACAGAAAAATAAAGGAAAATAAATGAAAGGAAAAGTGATGTTATAAAAATTTTGTGTACCTGATAATTACAATCCCGTCAAGGTGAGCAGGATACGGACACACTCTTAATGACCCTGTAATGAACCCTTTATCCTCCCGTGTACCTGTGGCGGATAATTACCTGCCTTACCTGGTTTTTAGGAGCGTAATGGCCATGCACGCCTCGCCACCCCATGGAAGGACAGCTCATTGTTCTTTTTACGCGGCGTCATTAGCGCGACTTAATGAATTCTGTCTAATTATGCATCGGTGTCCTCTGAAGCTCTTTCGGATCCATCACTTTTTTTGTTTTGTTTTTTGTTAATTAATATATAGTTGCCGTTTTATTTTTTTTTTTCATTTTCATATTTATTTTCCCGTTTTTCATCTTCAGTTTCATTTTCATTTTCCCGTTTTTCATTTTCATCTTCCCGTTTTTCATTTTCATTTTCCCGTTTTTCATTTTCATTTTCCCGTTTTTCATTTTCATTTTCCCGTTTTTCATTTTCATCTTCCCGTTTTTCATTTTCATTTTCCCGTTTTTCATTTTCATTTTCCCGTTTTTCATTTTCATTTTCCCGTTTTTCATTTTCATCTTCCCGTTTTTCATTTTCATTTTTCCATTTTTCATTTTTCCGTTTTTCATTTTCATTTTCCCTTTTTTCATTTTCATTTTCCCTTTTTTCATTTTCATTTTCCCGCTCTTCATTTTCCCATTTTTCTGTTTCCCGTTTTTCAATTTCACTTTCATTTTCACGATTTTCATTTTCCCGTTTTTCATTTTCTTTTTCATTTCTATTTTCCTGTTTTTCATTTTCCTGTTTTTGTTCATTAATTCATATATAGTTCCCGGTTTTCCTTTCTTTTTTGGTGTGTGTGTGTGTGTGTGTGTGTGTGTGTGTGTGTGTGTGTGTGTGTGTGTACCTTCGCAAAAGAAAGTTAATTAGTCTATCGTCCTCTCCCCGTGTTCATTTCTTTCCTAATCGACATTTTTTAGACCCACAAATGAAGTTAATTAACGATCTAGTGGACTCAATTTTTTTTCTCTCTCTCGCCTTCATTTTTTTTCCAAGTCGCCCTTTTGACTCGCACTAATGAAGAGTTAACCCGATATATGTTTTTTTTTCGTCGTACTTTCACTCTTGGTATTGCTGATTGGTTAGTCTGGTGGGTTGGGTGAACGGGTGGGCCTCTTTTCACTTCATTCTCTTATCCTCTTTACATAATCTTTCTAATCACCCTTTTTATCTCTCTCTTCCTTCGCTATCTGTTCTTTTTTCGGGGGCATTTTTTCTTTCATTTTTTGCTCCACTTTTTTTTTCATTTATTTTACTTCCTTTTTTTCTCTAATTTTTGGTACTACTTCTCTCTCTCTCTCTCTCATTTTTGGTATCCCTTTTATCTCTTTTTTTTTTTGTATCCCTTATTTATCTTTTTGCAACACTTCTTTCTCCCTTTACTTCACTTTTTATTTTATTTTTAGCGTCATTCTTTTTCTCATCCTCGGCATCACTTGTCACTTCTCGCATCTCTTCTTCACTTCTCACTTCTCGCATCTCTACTTTAACTAATTCATGACATCACTTTTTTTCCCTTCACTTTTGGCCTCACTTCTTTCTTTCACTTTTTGGGTGTTGATAATGAGTCTTAGTTGGGTGGGTGAGTCACTTTCAACATCATCATCCTCGTCATCATCTCTTTATCTCATCCTCTCGAATAGCTTTTTTTTCTCTTCTTTTTTTTGGGGGGGGATTGACAATGAGTTGCTAAGTCTGTGGGTGAGTCGTTTTCCAAGTCCTCCTTTAAGTTCTAAACCTCATATATCTCAACTTCTCGAATCACTGCTTTTTCTCTCTTCTTTTTTATCATTAAATGCTTTAATTGAGTGGATTGGTTAGGTGGGTAGGTTAAGTTAATTAAGTTCTCAACCTCATATATCTCAACTTCTCGAATCACTGCTGTTTCTCTCTTCTTTTGATAATTAAATGCTTTAGCTGAGTGGATGGGTTAGGTGGGTAGGTTAAGTTAATTAAGTTCTTAACCTCATAAATCTCACCTTCTCGAATCACTGTTTTTCTCTCTTCTTTTGATAATTAAATGTTTTAGTTGAGTGGATGGGTTAGGTGGGTAGGTTAAGTTAATTAAGTTCTTAACCTCATAAATCTCACCTTCTCGAATCACTGTTTTTCTCTCTTCATTTGATAATTAAATGTTTTAGTTGAGTGGATGGGTTAGGTGGGTAGGTTAAGTTAATTAAGTTCTTAACCTCATAAATCTCACCTTCTCGAATCACTGTTTTTCTCTCTTCATTTGATAATTAAATGCTTTAGTTGAGTGGATGGGTTAGGTGGGTAGGTTAAGTTAATTAAGTTCTCAACCTCATAAATCTCATCTTCTTGAATCACTGCTTTTTCTCTCTTCTTTTGATAATTAAATGTTTTAGCTGAGTGGATGGGGTAGGTGGGTAGGTTAAGTTAATTAAGTTCTTAACCTCATAAATCTCAACTTCTTGAATCACTGCTTTTTCTCTCTTCTTTTGATAATTGAATGTTGTGAATGTGGTGGGTAGGTTATTTGTCACTTCCTTCTCATAAGTTTTCAGCCTCATAAATCTCAACATCTCGTATCACTTCATGTTCTCTCCTCTTTTGTATCGATAACTGAATCTTCTTAGCTGGATGAATAGGTTGGGTGGGTCTGTGTCTGTCCACTTCCTTCTTCTCTTAAACTCTGGAAACTTAACTCTTCGAATCACTTCTTTTTCTCTCTTCTTTTGGTAATTAAATGTTTCTAGTTGAGTGCATAGATCAGGTGGATAGGTCACTTTCCACTTCATTTTTCTCTTAACTTCGTAAAATTCAACTTACTGAATCGCTTTTTTCTTTCGTGTTTTTGTATGAATAATTAAGGCTTCTTTCTAGTTGGGTGGGTTGGTCACTTTCCATTTCGTTCTCTTAACCTCGTAAAATTTAACTTACCGAATCACGTCTTTCTTTCGTGTGTTTTTTGTATGAATTCTGAGTTTTGGGGACGGGATGGGTGGATAGGTCAGGTGGGTTGGTCACTCTCCTCCTCCTCCTCCTCCTCCTCCTCCTCCTCCTACTCCTATCGAATCACTTATTTCTTCCCTGTTTTAGTATGAATGTTGAGATGTTTTAGGTGGGTAGGTAAGTTAGGTGGGTAGGTCACTCTCCTCCTCCTCCTCCTCCTCCTCCTCCTCCTCTTATCGAATCACTTATTTCTTCCCTGTTTTAGTATGAATAATTAGATGATTTTTAGGTGGGTAGGTAAGTTAGGTGGGTAGGTTAATTTCCACTTCCTTCTCCTCTAATCGAATCACTTCTTTCTTTCGTGTTTTTGTATAAATAATGAGTTGTTTTAGTTGGGTGGGTAGGTCACTCTCTGTTTCCTTCTCCTCTTAAACCTCGTAAAACTTAACTTCTCGATTCACTTCTTTCTTCCCTTTTTTAGTATGAATAATGAGTTGGGTGGGTAGGTTAGGTGGGTAGGTCAGTCTCTGTTTCCTTCTCCTCATAAACCTCGTAAAACTTAACTTCTCGATTCACTTCTTTCTTCCCTTTTTTAGTATGAATAATGAGCTGGGTGAGTAGGTTAGGTGGGTAGGTCATTCTCTGTTTCCATCCCCTCACATAACTTCTCGATCCACTTCTTCCTTTCCTATTTTAGTATGAATAATGAGTTAGGTGGGTAGGTTATGGGTTATGGCTTCCTTCTCCTCTTAAACCTCGTAAAACTTAACTTCTCGAATCGCTTCTGTCTCCGGCGTGACCTCAGCGCCAGGCGATAAGGGCGGTTCGGGAATGCGGTTCGGATAGGTTTTTGCGCTTAAGACCGTGCGTACCTCTTCTCCTCTGTGGCCACCTTTACGGCTAATGAAACTACGAATTTATTCCGGGATTTATTTTTTTTGCGTTTGGAAGCGTTGTATCGTGTAAGGAGGAATTTTCAATGTGTGTGGGTGTGGGTGGCTGGAGGGTGTGGGCGGGCGTTTTTGGGGGGGCATGTAAGTGGGTTGGGGGATAGGTGTGTTTGTGTG
>NC_066551.1:7883705-7898705 GCF_024679095.1 Eriocheir sinensis
AATAGGAAAGAAAGAGAAAAAGAAAGAAAAAAGAAGGAAAGAAAAAAGATAAAGCAAAAAGAAAGAAAGGAAGAAGGAAGGAAAAACGGAAAGAAAGAAAGAAAGAAAAACAGCGAAGGAAGGAAAGAAAGAAAGAAAAAAGAAAGGAAGGAAGGAAGAAAGAAAAAGAAAAAATGAAAAGAAGAAGGGAAGAAAGACTGGAAAAGAGAAAGAGAAGAGAAGAGAGAGAGAGAGAGAGAGAGAGAGAGAGAGAGAGAGAGAGAGAGAGAGAGAAGCATCCCGCCGCCGCCAGATGACAATGATGGCGGGGAACCTCTAGGATAATGAGCAACATTACCTGGCTCTCACCTGTAATTTAGCGGTACGGCACGGCTACACCTTTCTCTCCAGCTTTTCTTCTTTCTTGCTCCCTCTCTTGTTCTGACGTTTTCTCACTCCCTTTCTCCCTCTCGTTTCTCTCCTTTTTATTTGTTTCTCTTTTCCCTCCCTTTTTCTCTTTTTATTTGTTTTTCTCTTTTTCTTTCTTTCTCCCTATTGTTCCTTCTTTCTTTCTTTTTTTTATTTGTCTCTTTTCCCTCCTTTCTCCCTTTCGTTCCTTTCTTTCTTTTTTATTTGGTTCTCATCTCACATTTTCTTCCTCTCTTTTATTCTTTTTTATTTGTTTTATTTTCCACTCTTTCTTCTTTGTATTTCTCTTCCCCTCTTTCTCCCTCTCGTTCTTTTTTCATTTTCTATTTGTTTTTCTCTTCCCCTCCCTCTTATTTTATGTTTGTATGTATGTATATGTGTTTGTATGTATGTATGTATGTATATGTGTATTTCTCTGTCCTTCTTTCTTTCTTACTTACGTGCATTTTTTTTCCTTTTTCTTACCTGTTTCTTTGCTTGCTTCATTGCTTTTCTCTCTCTCTCTCTATCTTTGGCTATCTATTCATCTTTTTTTTTTTTTTACTTTAAGCAAACACACACCCACACACACACACACACACACACACACACACACACACACACACACACACACACACACACACACACACACACACACACACACACACACACACACACACAAGAATAAAAAAAAGGAGAAGAAGAAAAAGCAGAAGAAGAAGAAGAAGAAGAAGAAGAAGAAGAAGCAGAAGAAGAAGAAGCAGAAGAAGAAGAAGTAGAAGAAGAAGAAGAAGAAGGAAATCGAAATCAAGAGTAGAAGCGCCAGGCCATAGCAAAGTAGATAATGAGGGAGAAAGACGAGAAGGGAAGAAGGGGAAGACGGGTGTAAGAGGAGAGTGAAGGACTGAAGGAAAGAAAGAAGCAGAGAATGGAAGAAGAAGGGAGAGCGAAAGGAAAGTTGAAAAATGGAAGAAAGGAAGGAAACAAAAGATGGAAGAAATGGAAATGGAAAAAAACGGAATAGAACTGTGAAAAAAACGTTGAAAAGAAAGACGGAAGGAAAGAAAGGAAACAAAAGAAGGAAACAGAAGGGCGGGAGAAGGAAAGGAAGGAAGGAAGGAAGAGGAAAGCCAAGAAGTACAGAATGGAAGAAGCAAGTGAAGGAAACATATATGAAAAGAATACTGAAAAGAAGATAGGCAGGAAGGAAACAAAAGAGGGAAAGAAGAAAAGGAGGAAGATAGGAAGGAAGAGAAAAAGAGGAAGTAAAGTAAGAAAAAAAGAAAAAAAGTAAATTAATACCGAACAGAAGTAGTAATAATAGGAAGTAAAGAAAACGAAAGAAGAACTGGAGAAAGGAAGTTAAGAAGAAAGAAAGGAAGCAAGAAGGTAGATAATGAAATAGAAGGAAGAAAGAAGGAAAGAGGAAGCAGAACACGAGAAAAAAAGGAAAAAAGGAGGAATAAGAAGTAAAAAATAGAAAACAAAAGAAGAACGGGAAAATAAGAAGTTAGTAGAGAAGGAAGGAAGGAAGAAAAGAAGTAGAGAACGTAAGAAGGGAAGAAGGGAATGGAAAAAGAGGTAGAAAGGAGTAGAAAGTAAAGAAGAACGGGAAAAAGAAAGGAAATTAGTCAGGAAGGAAGGAAATAAGGAAGTAGACAATATAAGAGTGCCTTCACTATCCCACTCGGCCACCGGAACACGAGTCGCCACGCCCACCCACCCGCCCCACGCCCACGCAACGGGAGGGCGCGCGGCGGGGTGGGGAGAATAATGAGCCGTACTGCAGCGCGGCGTAACACGAGGGACGGTGAGCGTAACACAGCGCTAAGTAATGACGTAATGGGCGGAGCACTCACCACCGCGACGCAACCTTGACTTAGCGAAGGGGTGAGCAGCGGTGGGAGAGGAGAAAGAGGAGAAGGTGAAGAGGAGGAAGAGTAGAGAACGAGGAGGAGGAGAAGAGGAGGAAGAGTAGAGAAGAAGGAGGAGGAGGGGAAGAGAAGGAAGAGTAGAGAAGGAGGAGGAAGAGTAGAGAAGGAGGAGGAGGAGGAGGAGGAGGAGAGAAAGAAGAGTTGAGAAGTGGGACGAGGGAAGGAGGAGGAAGAGACGGAGGAAAGGAGAATGAGATGAAAAGAAGAAGAGGAGAAAAAAAATGGAAGAAGAAGAAGAAGAAGAAGAAGAAAGCAAGAAAACAAGAAAAACAAGAACAAAACAAGAATAAGAACAAGAACAAAATGAAGTAAAAGACGACAAAAAAGCAAGAGAAAAGAGGAGGCAGAAGAAGAAAGAAAAAGGAGGACGAGAGGAGCAGTACTATCAGAAGAAGGAAGATGAGGAAAAAAGAGAAACATAGAAAAGAGGAAGATGGAAGAGGAGAACCAGAAGAGGAAGGAAGAAGATTAAGAACAGGAGCAGAAGCGTAAAAAAGAAAAGATGAATTGCATTAAAAGGAGGAGGAGGAGGAGGAGGAGGAGAAGGAGGAGGAGGAGGAGGAAGATTATACCGAAAGACCTCCACTTTTGTAACGCGAGACACCGTTCATAGTGGCTGTGGCGGCGGCGTGACGGGCAGACAGACAGACAGACAGACAGACACAGACACAGACAGACAGGTTCTCCGTCCCTCTCCGTAACACATTAGAAGGAGGAATAACACAACCTTGGTAACATAACACTGCGATAACTCAAATCATAACACCACAAAATGAAACATAAAATTACTTGCCTACGATAAGGAGCACTCTCGCAGACATACATATCTTTTTTACGGTGTAGGAAACAGAGGGAAGTAATGAAGTAAGTAAGGAAGGAAGAAAGGAAAACTGTGTTAACCGCTGTTCCCGCAAGAGCAAACAAAAGAAGTTGCCAGAAGAGAGAGAGATACACATACTTATATTCAATACGGATGAGACGAGGAAGGAGGAAAAAAATAGTCGTATGGAAGAAGAAAGAGAAGAAAGGAAAGATGAGAAATGAAGGTGAAAAATAAAGTGTTAAGGGAAGATTGGAGAAATATAGGAAAGGAGGGAAGAAAAGAAAGTTACGAAAAATAAAAGGAGGAAAAAAAGTCGTATAGGAGAGAAGGAAGAGAGGAAAGGAGAGATGAGAGAGGAAAGAAGAAAAGAAAGTTACGAAGAAATAAAGAAAAAAAATAAAGAAAGGAAGAAAGGCAGAAAGATAGGGGAACAGAGGATTGGCGAAGGAACACATACACACATACTTACATACATACATACATGCTTACATACATACACACACATACATAGCCTCGTACTCTGTCTGTCTCCCGGCATACACGGCCCCGCACCAGTCACCTTACATACATACACACACATACATGCACACAAACATACATATCCTCGTGCTCCTTGTCTGTTTCCCAGGTGTACACGCCCCCGCACCAGTCACCCAGGTACACACGGGGCGGGTAATTAGCCACGACACGCCAGGTATTAACCCAACACGCCGCCGCCTCGAAATTAGCCATCAGATGAGATTTAAGATTCATTCGAGGCAGAGATGGAAGGGAATTAAGAGCTGTCCTCACTTCCTGATCGCCCTTCTTCTGTTTATTCTTACATTCTGATCTTTTTTTTCGTTTGATACTTCTTTATTTTCTTTTCCTCCTTCCTTAACTGTTCTTTTTTTTTTGTTCTCTTCTTATATTGCTCTGTCCATTTCTCCTTTCCCTTTCTTTCTTCTTCCCATTCTTCTTTATCTTCCTCTTACTTTCTGATCTTTTTCTCTTCTCTGATACTTCTTTATTTTCTTTCCTTTCTCCTTAATTGTTCTTCCTTCCTCTTCTTTTGTTCTCTTCCTTCTTATATTGCTCTGTCCATCTCTCCTTTCCCTTTCTCTCTTCTTCCTATACCTCTTTATCTTCCTCTTACTTTCTGATCTTTTTCTCTCGTTTCTGATACTCCTTTTTTTCCCTCCTCCTTCTCTTCTTTCTTTTTTTCATTCCTTTCCCATCTTTCTCTGCTCTTTCTCTGTTTCTTTTTTCCCATTCCCTTTTCTTTTCCTCCTTTCTTTCTTTGCCCTCCTTTCTTTTATTCCTTCCTTTCATTTTTCTCTATTTTTTAACTTTCTCCATTCGTTCATTCTTCCTCAATTCTTCCCATATTTTTTCTTTCATTTCTTCCTTCTTCCCATCTTCTGACTTCTCTATTCCTTCCTCTAATCCTTCTTTCTTCTTCTCCCTCCTTTTAATCTACTTCTCGCTTCCTGGTTCTTTCTTTCTTTCTCTCATACTTCTCTTTTTCTTCCATTTTCTTACTTTCCCTTTCTTTCTTCACCTCTTCCTTTCTTCCTTGCAATTCTTCATCCCTTCCTTTCTTCCTCTTAGACTCCTTTCATTTCCTCACTCCTCTTATTCTTTCTTTCCTTTTCTCGTTCCCTTCTATGTATCTTTCTTCTGCTCATCCTTCTTTCCTTCGTCCTCCTATATATCCTTCCTTCCTTATATCCTTCGTTTATTCCTCGCATCTTCGTTCCTCCTTTCTCCCACATTACTTCCTCTTTTTCTTCCCTTTTCCTTACTTTCCCCTCCCGCGTACTCTTCCCTCGGTCCGTATGACGTGTTAATGGAGGGGGTGTTGTGGTGGGCTTTGTGTTCGACGTGATGGATCGAGGGGAAGGGGAAGGGAAGGGAAGGGAAGGGGATAGGGAGGTGAAGGTTGGAGATTCACCGGTTCTTGGGGGATTTTAAATGGGGAAGGGTTTGGCGGGGTGAATGAAGGGGAGGAGGAGAAGGAGGAAGGGGAGGAGGAATGGGAGATAAGGTGTGTTTGAGAGTTGTTAAGAAGAAAAAGGGGAGGGGGAGGTAAGTTATTTTTCTCCCCCCCCCCCCCCCCACACACACACACTCATTTTTTTTCTTTTTTTTTATTTTTCGTTCATTCTTTCCTTTTTTCTTCACGCTTTTCTTTTTCTCTTTCAATCTTTCTTTCATTCTTTCTTTGCTTTCATCTCCTTCTCTTCTTCCTTCCTTGTCTCTCTCTCACACATACACACACACACACACACACACACACACACACACACACACGCATACACACACACTTGAATTCACTGCATTTTGTCTTCCTTTCATTCTTTCTTCCCTTTTTTTCTTTCCTTCAACTCTTCCCTCCTTCCTTCCCTCCTATCTTCTTTTGTTTGTTTCTTAAATCATTTCGCTTCTGCTTTCCTCCTTTCTCTCCTCATTCCTTCCTTTCTTACCTCCTTTCTTCCTTCTTTTATTATTTCCCTCATTCCCTCCTTCCTTCTTTTCCTTCATTCTTTCTTTTATCTTTCTTTGTTTCCTTCCTTCTTCCTATATTATTTCCTTCGTTCGTTCGTTCCTTCGTTCGTTCGTTCGTTCGTTCGTTCCTTCCTTCCTTCCTTCCTTCCTTCCTTCCTTCCTTCCTTCCTTCCTTCCTCCTCTACTATATTTTTTCTGTATTCTTCCTCCTTCTTTCTTCATCTCTCCACCGATCTCTCTCTCTCTCTCTCTCTCTCTCTCTCTCTCTCTCTCTCTCTCTCTCTCTCTCTCTCTCTCTCTCTCTCTCTCCCTCCCTCTCCCTCCCCGTAAGACCTCCATGACGAGAGAGAGACCAGTGACCCCTCTCTCTCTCTCTCTCTCTCTCTCTCTCTCTCTCTCTCTCTCTCTCTCTCTCTCTCTCTCTCTCTCTCTCTCTCTCTCTCTCTCTCTCTCTCTCTCTCTCTCTCTCTCTCTCTCTCTCTCTCTCTCTCTCTCTCTCTCTCTCTCTCTCTCTCTCTCTCTCTCTCTCTCTCTCTCTCTCTCTCTCTCTCTCTCTCTCTCTCTCTCTCTCTCTCTCTCTCTCTCACACCTCTTCGTGTAAACAAGAAGTTGCAGTGATTACAAATTCGCTATGTATCGTTTTTATTTGCTTTTATTCTTTGTTTCGTAATTCTTCGCAGTTTTTTTAATGTTGTTGTTGTTGTTGTTGTTTTCCTTAAGTGCTGATTTTGGGGGTGAGAAGAATTTTTTTTGTTTGTTTGTTTGTTTGTTTTGTTTCAGTATTTTTTTTTTTTTTTCGTTCTTTTGATTAAATATATTCTGCTCCTGTTTTGATTTGTTGGTGTTTAATGGGATTTTAGGGGGGGGTTGTTTGTTTTTAGAGGTGTGTGTGTGTGTGTGTGTGTGTGTGTGTGTGTGTGTGTGTGTGTGTGATGATGCAGGCTTTTGTTAACACGTTCCGATATTGCATTATTCCCCTGACTGGAGGAATATTTTTCTTTCCCACACTTTCTCATCTTTTTTTGTTTACTTTTACTCGTGAATGACTGACTCTTTTGTTGCGTCTTCCTTGCACTCGCCACACCTGCAGAGCAACACACCTGTTCTCCAACACTGACTCTGCTACGGGGACTCCTCTTTCACTTCTCCACACCTGATATATATACATGCCTGACTTTCCATCTCTGTAACCACACACCTGTTTTTGGGGAGACCACACCTGTTCATTCTTCGTTAGTCTGTTCTTCAGCATTTCCTTTTTCCCTCACAGCTAGTTCGATCCTTTCCTAATCCTCCTTCCTTCCCTCACTAGTTTATGATCCATATTATCAAGCTCTTCGAAGTCTTAGTCCATCTAATTTAAAAGCTCTCGTAGAAGTTATCGGGGTTTCCATTGGTGGTTTCCTGAGCCTGGTGGTAGTTCTTCAAGGCTTCCGCGCTATTAACGGGACAATCACTCGGCGTATCTTCTCTCTACCCTTAAAAAAACATTGTAAAAAGATCCTCGAGCGTTTGATAATTCGCGTGTTAATATTTCCCTCTTCCTCCTAACTCCTCTACCTGTCTGTACCTCGTCATTACACCTGCTTGATGCACACCCCACCTGTTGTTTCCTGGTGTAATTCTCCTGATCAAGTGTACTTACCTTTCGCTCTGCCCTTGAGGCCCACTTAGTTACGGCATATGTGTGTTGGGGGGAGGGGGGAGGGATGTGTGTGTGTGTGTGTGTGTGTGTGTGTGTGTGTGTGTGTGTGTGTGACGTGACTGTGGTGTGTGGTCAATCCTCGACTCATCCTCAGTCTTCATTATCCTCCTCCTCCTCCTCCTCCTCCTCCTCCTCCTCCTCCTCCTTCTCGTCCATCTCTTTCTCCTCTCTTTATACATCCTAATCATCCACCTCCCTCTTCTTCCATCTCCTCATTTGGTGTCCTCCTTCTCCTCCTCCTCCTCCTACCCCGTTTCCTCTTCCTTCTCCTTCTCCTTCTTGTCATCAACCTTTTTTTTCCTTTTTTCTTCTTTCGTGTCCTCCTCCTCCTCCTTCTCCTCCTTCTCTTCCTCCAGGTATACCAGAAAAAAAAAACACTCCCCCGAACTTAATCTCTTCGGCCCACGACCTGTCATCTGTTGCTCTCCCTCACCTCCCTTGCACTTTCTCATCTCTTACTCTCCCTATCTCCTATTCTCCTTCCTAAAATTACCCTCACTCATCTCCTTTACTCTCCACCATATGCCTCTCCTCCTCCTCCTCCTCCTCCTCCTGACTCTCCTCTCATCTTCCCTTCAACTCACTCCTCGTCATCATCCCTCTTTGGGCTCTCTCTCTCTTCTTCAGTACTTCCTTCTTCCTTCATAAATAATTCGATCTTTTCCTTCTTCTTTCTCCTTCCTTCCTTTACTAGATTTCCTCTCCCCCTCTTCTTAAATCTTCTCCTCTACTTCTTCCTCTCTACCTCTCCTTCCTAACTCTCTTTCTCTTCCTCCTTCCTTCCTTCACTAGTTATATTCTTTCCCTTTTCTCAGATTCTCTATTCTATTCCTTCCTCTCTATCTCTCCTTAATTCTACTTTCTTTCTTCTTCCTTGTCAACTCTTCTTTCTTTCTTCCTCCTTCCTTCATTTACTTTTTTTCATTATTTCCCTTTTTTGAAATCCACTACTCTATTCCTTCCTTTCTACCTCTCCTTCCTAATTCTGCTTTCTTTCTTTCTTCTTCCTTGTTAACTCTTCTTTCTTTCTCTTCCTCCTTCCTTCATTTTCTTTTTTTTATTATTTCCCTTTTCTGAAATCCTCTACTCTATTCCTTCCTTTCTACCTCTCCTTCCTAATTCTACTTTCTTTCTCTCTTCTTCCTTGTCAACTCTCCTTTCTTTCTCTTTCTCCTTCCTTCATTTACTTTTTTTTATTATTTCCCTCTTCTCAAATCCACTAATCTCTACGTCTTTCTCTCTACCTCTCCTTCTTAATCCAACTTCCTTTCTTTCTTCCTCATTTTTTAATTGTTTTCTTCTTTCCCTTTTCTTCCTAACTACTTTACTCTCCTTCCTTCTCTCCCCTTTCCTTTCTTACTCCTCTTCTCTCTTTCTTTCTCTATTTTCTCCGCTCTTTCCCCTCTTCCTTGCCTCCCAACACGTCCTCTATTACATGAATTAATAAGCTAAAAAAAGAGACAGAAAAATTACTTCCTACTTAAGCTTCAGCCTTCAGTTTGCTCTATTTCCTTCACCCTCTCATTCCCTACTTCCTCTGGCCTTCCCTCCTTTTGCTAATTACTTCTCCCTTCATTTCTCCCTCTCCTCCTCCTCCTCCTCCTCCCCTATAAGCAACGCCCTTTCACATAACAGCCACCCACACATATACATTCCCGTGTGTGTGTGTGTGTGTGTGTGTGTGTGTGTGTGTGTGTGGCAAGGACCTCCACCTCCTCCACCCAACGAACGTGTGTGTGTGTGTGTGTGTGTGAGAGAGAGAGAGAGAGAGAGAGAGAGAGAGAGAGAGAGAGAGAGAGAGAGAGAGAGAAAGAAAGAAGAAAGAAAGAAAGACAGAGAAAGAAGGAAAGAAAAATAAAAATTGACGACAGAAAAAAGGAAAAAAAAAGAAACAGAAAGATAAAAATAAAGAAAGAAAGGGAGGGAAAGAGAGAAAGAAAGAAAAGAACAAACAAAGAAAGAGTAATGAGAAAATAATGGAAGAACGATTAAAATAGACCTACCCAGAGAGAGAGAGAGAGAGAGAGATCAGCCTGCCCCGCCCCCGTAACTGTACCGCCTCGCCCCGATCCTCCCCGCCGGACGTTGGACCCGTCTTGCCGCGACGCGAGGCAGAGGTGAGGGACGCGAGGGCAAGGGGAAATCTGCGTAATAGAAGGGTGGCGATGCTCCTAGCGGCCCCGCGGTGCCCTGAGCTGCGGGAACGGTCATACGGGAACGGTGTGTGTGTGTGTGTGTGTGTGTGTGTGTGTGTGTGTGTGTGTGTGTGTGTGTGTGTGTGTTTTAGGAGATGTTCTAATGTTTTTTTCTTTCTTTTTTCAGGTAAGTGACATCCTGAACCGAGGCTGATGTGTACGTACGTGTGATAATTCTCTCTCTCTCTCTCTCTCTCTCTCTCTCTCTCTCTCTCTCTCTCTCTCTCTCTCTCTCTCTCTCTCTCTCTCTCTCTCTCTCTCTCTCTCTCTCTCTCTCTCTCTCTCTCTCTCTCTCTCTCTCTCTCTCTCTCTCTCTCTCTCTCTCTCTCTCATTACTGTATCTTTTTCTTTGTTTCTCTTTTTTTTCTTTGTTCTCATTTTTCTTTCTCTTTCAATGATCTGTTTTGACCGTTCTTTCATAGTTTTCTCATAACTATTTATTTTTTTATTTTCTTTGTCTTCACCTCTCTCTCTCTCTCTCTCTATCTCTCTCTCTCTCTCTCTCTGGGTGGTATGTAGTGTCCAAGGGCTCCGCAAGATGGCGCGCGCTGCCCCTCGCTGTTAGGCATGAGGGAAGGGCGTGAGGGAGGGCCAGGCGCGGGGCGTGTGAGTCTTACGCCGCCCCTTTGTTATGGTGCTTTGGAAGGGCTGAGGGGAGGGGGAGGGAGGAGGAGGATTGTGGGGAAGAGATGGGGGATTGATGGGGAGGGGGAGGGAGGAGAGGATGATTGTGGGGGAAGAGAGAGGAGAGGGGAGACGGTGGGGGAGGGTAGGAAGGCACTCACCCGACCTTGTCAGTCTCGTGGGCTCTCTCCTCTCGTTTGTCTCCTCTCTCATGTTTCCTTTTCTTTTTCACGGGTCCTCCTCCTGTCTCTTCTGTCCACGCCTCTCAGATGACAGTGTTTCCTTGCCTGTCTCTCACGCCCCTTGCCTCTCTATTATCATCTGTCCTTTATTTCTCTCTTCGCTCTCTCCTTATTTTTCTGTTATTTTCCCTTTCTTTTATTTGTCTGCCTCTCCCACAACCTTCTATACAACAATACTAACCCGCCTTTCTTTCACCGCTTTGCTATCTGCTATTTTGTTTCTGTTATCTCCCTCGCTTTGATTTATGTGTTTCGCGTTCAACCTTCCACTCTCCTCTAATGTTTCCTTTATTTTCTCCCTCGTTTTCGTTGATCTGTTTTCCCTTCTACATCTCTACTTCCCACATGTCAAAATTAATCCTCTTCCCTTTCCCCGTTTTGCCATGTGCTATTTCATTTTTGTTATTTTTCCTATCCTTTGTTTTGTTTCTACTTCTGTCTTTCTTTGTTTTCCCTCGCTTTCTTTAATTTGTTTTCCATTCTTCCCACATGACAGAATTAATCCTTTTTCCTTTCCCCGTTTTGTCATCTGCTATTTCATTTTTGTTATTTTTCCTATCCTTTGTTTTGTTTCTACTTCTATTTTCCTTTGTTTTCCCTCGCTTTCTGTAATCTGTTTTCCATTCTTCCCACATGACAAACTTAATCCTCCTTTTTTCCTCCGTTTTGCCATCTGCTGTTTCATTTCTTTTATTCCCTTTGCTTTCATTTATGTTTCTACTTTTATCTTCCTTTGTTTTCCCTCGCTTTCTTTAATCTGTTTTCCATTCTTCCCACATGACAAACTTAACCCTCCTTCCTTCCTCCGTTTTGCCATCTGCTGTTTCATTTCTTTTATTCCCTTCGCTTTCATTTATTTTTCTACTTCTCTCTTCCACACAAAACACCACAGTAACTTGCCTTTCATATCACAGCTTTGCCATCTGCTGTTTCCTCCCTGTTGTTCCTCTCTTTCCCTTTTCTTCTTTTCACCTTAACGGCATTCACATAAACCTATTATCATCTGTCCTTTAATTCTCTCTTCGCTCTCTCCTAATATTTCTGTTATTTTCCCTTTCTTTCATTTATCTGTTTCTCCCACAACCTTCTATACAACAATACTAACCCGTCTTTCTTTCACCGCTTTGCCCTCTGCTATTTTGTTTCTGTTATTTCCCCTTGTGTTGATTTATCTGTTTCGCGTTCAACCTTCCACTCTCCTCTAATATTTCCTTTATTTTCTTCCTCGCTTTCTTTAATCTGTTTTCCCTTCTACATCTCTACTTCCCACATGTCAAAATTAATCCTTTTTCCTTCCTTCTTTCTTTCCTCCCTGCCTTTCGTTTTCCTAATTCCGTATTCTAGTATCTTCCTGTTGTTTCTCTCTTTCCCTTTTCTTTCTTTCACCTTAACGGCACTCACACCTACTTCTCTCCTCGTACCTGCTTTTCGTTTCCCTAAGTATCCTTCCTAAGCTCCTAAGTTTTCTAGTATCCTTCCTTTTGTTCCTCTCTTTCCCCATTCTTTCACCTTAACGGCACTCACATTTGTTCCCCTCGACTCATTCCTGGCATTCCTTCTTCTTATTCCGTATTCTAGTATCTATCTGGGCACTAACTTTCTATCGGACAAAGCACCGTGTCGCCTCCTTGGTATGTACTGAGGCTGGGGACGCTGCTTAATAGTCGAAGTGCTTCTATCCCATGTGTTCTTGGGTTTCTTGGTAGCATGCAAAAGTTCTGGTGATTTGAGAAGGATACGTGGGGGATTGGGGCGTGTGGGATGTGCAGGGGAGGCATGGGTGATGTGTGTGTGGGGAGGTGGGAGGTATATGTGTGTAAGGTTTTGGTCGTGGGCTGAATCTCGCTTATGGTAATGAGTGTGTGAGCTTGAGGTGCGTTGTGGGTTTGATCTCGTTTGGAATTATGACAAAGGGAGAGGGAGAGAGAGAGAGAGGTATGAGAGTATGAGTGTATGAGAGAATAAGTGGTGTGAGGCAAGATGCGCGTCGGTCGACCTTACTTATTTCGATCTTGGTGTGAGGGTCTTGTGGGCAGTGAGTCGTATGTTGAAGAGGTTGGTGTGGGTGTGTAAGCTTTAGGTTCGTGGTGGATTTGATCTCGTTTAGAATAGGAGAGAGAGAGAGAGAGAGAGAGAGAGAAGTATCAAATGAGAGAGGAAGTGATGTGAGGGTCTTGTGGGCGGTGTGAGAGAGGCGTAGGTCGCTTGTGGAAGAGGTTGAGGTGGTGTGTGAGGCATGGGTGGGTTGTGAGAGCCCCGCCCACCCGTAGCTATGGAGGGGGCGTGGGCGGCAGCGGGCGTGGCAAGGCGTGACAGAATGTGGGTCTATCATTTGCTTCGGAATTCTCACACTAATGGATGAGAAAGAGGCGTGTTGCGTCCTCCCTCTTCCCTCCCCACCCCCTCCCCTTCACCCCCCTTTCACCCTTAACACCTCACCCTTGTGTTCCCTCCCTTAGTGCTTACTCAAGGGGTTAAATTTGAGGGTGTTAAAGGAAGGGCTGTTTTGCGTTCTTCACCCTTTCCTAGCTCTTTCTAACCCTACACCCCTCACCCTCACCCTCCCCACTCACCCCAAGCACCTTCTCACCCTCGCGTTCCCTCCTATAGTACTTCCTCAAGGGGTGACAACTAAGGGTGTATTAAGGAAGAGGTGTTTTGCGTTCTTCACCCTTTTCCAGCTCTTTCTCACCCTACACCCCTCATCCTCACCCTCCCCACTCACCCTAAGCACCCTCTCACCCTTGCGTTCCCTCCCTTAATACTTCCTCAAGGGGTGACAACTAAGGGTGTATAAGAAAGAGGTGTTTTGCGTCCTTAATTCCTTCCCAGTTCGTTCTCACCCTTGCACCCCCTCCTTCACTGCTCTTTGGGGTGTGGGAGAGGTGTAAGAGGAAGGGTGTGAGGGAGGGTGTGAGGGAGGGCGGGGCAGGGAGTACACGGAAGTCGGAAGAACAAGTGTGGGAATGACGCAGTGACGGGGAGAGGAGGGTGGGGAGGAGGATGGGGAGGTAACCTGGAAGTGAGATGGGGAGACCGGGGCGTGGGGAATGGGAGGGGAATGGTAGGGAGGAGGTAGGGTTGAAGGGAAGGGAGGGAGGGAGGGGAGGTGGGAGGGAAGTTAAGGGAAGTTGATCTTTTGTCTCCCCAAGTGATGACAGTTCTCTCCTCTAACTACTCTCCCCCCCCCTTTACTCCCTCCCTCCCTCCTTTCCTCCCTCGTTTCCCTCCCCCTCTGATTTGAGTCTCCTCTTCCCACCATCTTCCCTCCTTAATTAACCATTCTCATCTTTCCCTCCCTTCCTCCTTCCTTTCCTTCTTCCCTGTTCCCTGTTCCCTCTTTCCTCCACTTTATTTCTCCCTCTTCCCCCTCATCATCTTCTGTAACTATTTTTCTTTCTCCTTATCCCTTCTTCTCTTTCTCTCTCTCTCTCTTCCTTCCTCTTCCATTCCCAATTTCTACCTTCCACAAGTATCTTTATTCCATCTTCTTCTTCTTCCTCTTCTCTAACTAATTTCCTTTCACATTTTCCTTTCCTCTACCTTTCTTCCCTTTCTTTTTCTGTCTTCCCTCCTCTTCCATCCCCATTCCACTAGTATCTTTATTCCATCTTCCTCCTCCTTCTCCTCCTCCTCTTCTTCCTCTCACCTCCACCCTCTCCCATTCTCTTCGTAAACTTTCCCCACAAACACTAACTGACAGGCTTCTCCGGAAAACACATATCAACTGTTTGCCTGACTCGGTTTTAAGTTCAATTTTAGATCGTGTGTTTTTCCTCTCAACTTTTTCTCTCGGCTTTTATTTTCGTGTGCGTGTGTGTGTGTGTGTGTGTGTGTGTGTGTGTGTGTGTGTGTGTGTGTGTGTGTGTGTGTGTGTGTGTGTGTGTGTGTGTTTTGACGCCTCCTTCCTTCCTTCCTTCCTTTTACTTTCTTCCTGTTTACTCGGTTGGTTTCCTTGTTTTGTTTCTCACCTCTCTGCTGTTTTTCTCGCTCTACTTCTCTCTCTTTTTCTCCCTCTGTCCTCCTCCTCCACCTCCTCCTCTCCATCCTCTCCTATTTCTCTTCCTGGTTTCCAATCATATAATACTTTCCTCTCTTTCATCTTTGCTCTCCTCTGGTCACCTTCTCGCCTCTCTTTTGTTTTTCTCTCTTCTCCTCTCTCCCGTTTTCGTCTTCTCCCTACGTCTTCTCCTCCTCTCCTTCCTCTCTTCTCTCCCTGGTTTCCCATCATATAACACTCTCCTCTCTTTCATCTTTGGTCTCCTTTGGTCATCTTCTCGCCTCTCTGTTGTTTTCTCTCTTTTCTTCTCCCGTTTTCGCCTTCTCCCTACGTCTTCTCCTCCTCTCCTCTCTCTCTTCTCTTCCTGGTTTCCCATTATCATCTATTTTACCTCTCCTCTTTACTGTTACCTGCATGATTTTTCTCACCTGCGTCACCTTCCATTCACACGTTTATTTTTCTTCCTCTTCCTGCTTATATTCTTTACTCTCCTCCCTCCTTCCCTCACTTCTCACCTGCTCTCCCTACCGCCCTTACCTGAGTCACACGTATATTCTTAATCTGCTCTCCTTTTCCTCTTCCTCTTCTTCCTCTTACTCCTCT
>NC_066551.1:7901205-7911205 GCF_024679095.1 Eriocheir sinensis
GGGGAGATAAGTTAAGGGGGGAAGGGAGGAAAGGAGATAAATGAAAGAGGGGGGGGGGAGAAAGAGGGAGATTAGTGAAGGAGGTTAATGGAGCCTGGAACGAAAAAAGAAGGGCAGGAGGAAGAGGGCAAGATAGTCCACTCCTCACCTGTTAATTAATAAGGTGAGGTGCGTGGGAGCCAGGTGGGGGGCAGGGACGGGAGGTGAAGGGAAAAAAAAAAGGGAGTGCAAAAAGGAGGTTAATGGAATGTAGGAAGAGAGAAAAAAAGACATAGAAGACAGGTGCAAGATAGCCGTGAAATGTGATACGCCAAATGAAGATATAAGGAAGAAAATGAAGAAAATAAGAAAGAAATAGGATAATGGGGAAACGTGGCAAAGAAAATACCAAAAAATACAGTTAGCAAATTTAGGACAGAAAAAGAAAGCCGTGAAGTATGATACGCACAAATGAAAATGTAAGGAGGAAAATTAAGAAAATAAGAAAGAAATAGGATAATGGGAAAGCGTGACGAAGAAAATCAAAGCAAAAAAAGACTGTTAGAAAATTTAGGACTAAATAGAGAAAGCCGTGAAGTTTGATACGCACAAATGAAAATATAAGGAAGAAAATGAAGAAAATAAGAAAGAAATAGGATAATGGGGAAACGTGACAAAGAAAATCAAAACAAAAAAAGACAGTTAGAAAATTTAGGACTGAATAAAGAAAGCCGTGAAGTTTGATACGCACAAATTAAAATTAAGGAAGAAAATGAAGAAAATCAGAAAAAAATAGGATAATGGGAAAACGTGACAAAGAAAACAAAACAAAAAAACAGAAAATTTAGGACAGAAAAAATACTTAAAAGAAGATATCCAATAAATAAAGCCATGAAAAAAGTGGAAAAAATAAACAAAATAATGAAAAAATGGGAAAAATAAGAAAAAAATGGGAAAAAACGTGAAAAAGGGAGAAAAAAAAGCCCATGAGTAAACTTAGGACAAAAAAAAACATAAAAGAATAAATCATAACAATACTTGGATACGATACGGAACAAACAGCGATAAAGCCAAAAACACACACACACACACACACACACACACACACACACACACACACACACACACACACACACACACACACACACACACACATTATTGAAGAAGATTGACCGATTGTGGCGATGACTTAGCTAAAAAAAAAAAATAATAACTCTTCCAAAAATAAACGTAAAAAATCACAGGATAAGGAGGACAAGAAGGAGGAGGAGGAGGAGGAGGAGGAGGAGGAGGACGAGCAACAGGAACCTGAGGAAGAAGATGAGAAGGAGGATGAAAAAGAAGAAAAAAAATGTGGTTAACCGAGGAGAGAACTGCAACTCTACACCAGAAGATGAGTGACTGAAGGAAGAGGAGATAAAGGAGAGAGAGAAAGAGAGAAGAAAGGAGAAAGCGAGGAACGAAAAGGAAGACAAGCAAATCCGAGAACTCCATTTAAATCGATATATGAAAGAGAAGAGACAATGGAAAGCAGAGATGTGGATAAAGCGAGACAAATTTTAATGAAAGGAGTAACTGAAGGAAGAGAAGATAAAGGAGAGAGAGAAAGAGAGAAAGGAGAGAGCGAGGAACGAAAAGAAAGAAAAGCAAATCCGAGAACTCCATTTAAATCGATATATTAAAGAGAAAAATACACAATGGAAAGCAGAAACGCGGAGACAACGAGACAAATTAAATGAAAGAAAAAAAATGACGGGTAGAGAAAAAAATATAGATGGATGTGATTTTAAGTGTGGAGAGTTAACGAACCAGAGCGTAAGAAATAAGAAAAAGAGAAAACGGAACAGTAAAATGACAAAACAAAGCTGGATGTCAGTAATTTGTGACGCGGAAAGACGACAGAAGAAGGTCATGATAAAAACGGGAACATGGGAAACTGAACTAAAAAAGGAGAACAAGATGAAAATGTTGAAGATCGAAACGGAAGATAATCACAGAGGCAGAAAGACGAGAAGAGAAAGAAAAGGAAGAAGAAAAAGAAGAAAGTTATGTTAAAAACGGGAGCATGGGAAACTAAACAAAAAAAAGGAGAACGATGGAAATACTGAAGAACGAAATGGAAGATAATCACAGAGGCAGAAAGACGAGAAGAGAAAGAAAAGGAAGAAGAAAAAGAAGAAAGTTATGTTAAAAACGGGAGCATGGGAAACTAAACAAAAAAAAGGAGAACGATGGAAATACTGAAGAACGAAATGGAAGATAATCACAGAGGCAGAAACACAAGAAGAAAAAGAAGAAGAGAAAGAATAATAAGAAGAAGGAAAGTTATGTTAAAAACGGGAGCATGGGAAACTAAACAAAAAAAAAGGAGAACGATGGAAATACTGAAGAACGAAATGGAAGATAATCACAGAGGCAGAAAGACAAGAAGAGAAAGAATAATAAGAATAAGAGTAACAAGAAGGAAAGTTATTATAAAAATGGGAACATGGGAAACTGAACAAAAAAAAAGAACGATGGAAACTCTGAAGAACGAAACGGAAGATAGTCACAGAGGCAGAAAGACAAAAAGAGAAAGAAGAATAAGAATAAGAATAATAAGAAGAAGGAAAGTTATAATAAAAACGGGAACATGGGAAAATGAACGGAAAAGGAGAACAAGATGGAAATTTTGAAGAACGAAACGGAAGATAGTCACAGAGGCAGAAAGACAAGGAGAAAAAGAAGAAGAGAAAGAATAATAAGAAGAAGGAAAGTTATAATAAAAACGGGAACATGGGAAAATGAACGGAAAAGGAGAACAAGATGGAAATTTTGAAGAACGAAACGGAAGAAAGTCACAAAGGCAGAAAGACAGGAAAAGAAAGAAGAAGAAAAATAAGAAGAAAGTTATTATAAAAACGGGAACATGGGAAACTGAACGGAAAAGGAGAACAAGAGGCAAATACTGAAAAACAAAGCGGAAGCGAATTGCAGAAACAGAAAAAAAACACGATAAAGGAGAATAAAAGTGCAAGAAGAAAACGAAAGAAAAAAAGTAGAGTTGAAGTAATTAAAAGATAGGAGAAAGCAGTCATAGGAAAAAATATATGATGTAAATGATGATTATGATGATGAGGAAGAAGAAAAAGCGAAAAGAAAGAATAGTGTTAATGTTAAAAGATGAAAAAAAGAAGTAAAAGATAAGAAAAGATAAAATAAAACAAATTAAATAACTAACATCGAATTCAATAAAGACACAACAACGAAACAAAAAAAAGCAAAACAGAGGAGGAAGAAGAAAAAGAGAAAAGATAAAATAAAGAACAAATTAAATAACTAACTTCGAATTCAATAAAGACACAACAACGAAACAAGAAAAACAGAGGAGGAAGAAGAACAAAAAGATAGTGTTTAAAAGATGAAAAAAGAAGTAAAAGATAAGAAAAGATAAAATAAAGAACAAATTAAATAACTAACTTCGAATTCAATAAAGACACAACAACGAAACAAAAAAACAGAGGAGGAAGAAGAAAAAAAAAGATAAAAGAAAGAGTAATATTAGTGTTAAAAGATGAAAAAAAAAGAAGTAAGAGATAAGAAAAGATAAAATAAAAAAACAAATTAAATAACTAATTTCGAATTCAATAAAGAAACAACAACGAAACAAAAAAAAAAGCAAAACAGAGAAAACAATTAAACATTTAGCAAGAAAATAAAAAGGAACTAAAAAAAAAACACAAATAAAACCCACGAATATGAACTGAATAAAAAAAATATATATATAAAACAGAAACCAAGTGTAAGAACAAAACTCACGACCTGGAACACCTGACAGGGACACGGCAGGTGGTGATGATGATGGTGGTGGTGGTGGTGGTGGTGGTGGTGGTGGTGGTGGTGGTGGTGGTGGTGGCGAAGGCGGCCGTGACCTGTGCCTGCTGCCCCTCCCTCCTTTAGGTATGCAGCCCCCTCCCCCCCCTCTCCTCCCCCTCCCCCCCCTTTCCTCCTCACCTGCCGCCTGTTACCTGGTCATAGAGCAATCACGGGCCACATCACCT
Source organism: Eriocheir sinensis (assembly GCF_024679095.1). Taxonomy (NCBI): domain Eukaryota; kingdom Metazoa; phylum Arthropoda; class Malacostraca; order Decapoda; family Varunidae; genus Eriocheir; species Eriocheir sinensis. Next base: position 7,905,225 of record NC_066551.1, read on the forward strand.
GCCCAGCGTTGCCACATCTTTCCGGAGAGCCACACTACGCCTACTTTTGTTCCTATATTTGCTTCTCTTTTTTTTTCCTTCTTTCTGCTCTTCTTCTTCTTTTTCCTCTTTATCTTCATTTTTCCTCCTTTGTTTTTCCTTTTTCTTCGTTTTTTCCTTCTTCTATTTGTTGTTGTTATTTTTTTCCTTTTTTCTTCTTCTATTTCTTATTCTTTTTCTTCCTCTTCTTCTATTGTTTTTCATTCTTTTGTTGCTCTTCCTTCTTTCTTTTTTTCTTTCTTCTTCTTCTTCTTCTTCTTCTTCTGTTAATTTTCGTCCTTCTTTTCCTGTTCACTTCCTTGTTCACTTTTCCTACTTCGTTATTTGTTCTATCCTCTCCTTCTCTTCTTCCTTGTCGTCGTCTTTCTTCCCCTCCACCGTATCCTCCTCCTCCTACTCCTCCTCCTACTTCTACTCCTCATTCTCCCAGCACGTCAATTTGTGAGGTGAATTACGAGGCGAACAGGTAACAAGGTGCGTGAGGGACTTAGAACACGGTGCTTACAGGTGGATTTGTTTCTCCCACAATATGTTTACTGTGAGAGCTTGTTGTCCCCTCCCTTCCCTCCCTTCCCTTCCCTCCTTCTCTCCCTCCTCTCCCTCTCCCTCCTTCATTATCCCCCCTCCTCCCTCCTTTCCATCCCTCCTTCTCCTCCTTTTCTCCCTTCCTTCAATCGCGAAGCCAACATTTTTTTTTTTTTGTGGGAAGTTTTCAATGTTTCTTCCCAAGGTGTGTTCTTTATTGCTTTTGTTGTTGTTGTTGTTGTTGTTGTTGTTTGTACTGTCTTTATTGTTTTCTTGTATTTCTTTTCATTTTTATTCTTTTAATTTATCATCATCTTCGTCTTCTTCTTCACCTTCTTTTTCTTCTTTCCTTTCTTCTTCTTCTTCTTCTTCTTCTTTCCCCTTCTCCGTCTCCTTCTCCTTCTCCTTCTCCTCCTTCTTCTTCCTCTTCTTCTTTTTCTTCTTCTTCTTCTTCTTTTCTTTCCCCTTCTCCTTCTCCTTCTCCTTCTTCTTCTTCCTCTTCTCACTTCTTCTTCTTCATGTCATCCTCGTATTCGTTATTACAAGATCCTTTTTTTTTACCATTTTATCGCCTCCACTCTTTCATATTTTCCCGAGCAGGTTGTAAGCGTTCGGTCTTAACTTTTACCACTAATTACTTTACTTTAATTAGACCCGAACCTGTAATCACTATCATTTTCATCATCAGTTTTATCATATTACTAGTTCTCTCTCTCTCTCTCTCTCTCTCTCTCTCTCTCTCTCTCTCTCTCTCTCTCTCTCTCTCTCTCTCTCTTACTATTATTGTTATTATTTTATATTATTAGTTATTATTGTTGCTACTTTCTCATTTTATCCATTTCCTTCATTTTATTTTATTTTCATTTATATTTTCCTTCTTTTTTTTCTTCTATTTATTTACTCATCTTTTATTTTCCCTTCACTTCTCCCTTTTACTATCTTCTTTTGCCGTAACATCAACATCATCATCTTTTTCTTCCCTTTCATCTTCGTCTTCTTTCTCCTCCTCCTCCTCCTCTTCATCATCATCATCTTCATTTTCTTCTTCGTATGCTCCTTCTTTCTCCTCCTCCTCCTCCTCATGATCACGTTATTGTTCTTCTTCTCCTTCGTCTGCCTCCTCCTCCTCCTCCCCTCCCCCTCCTCCTCCTCCTCCTCCTTATACCTCATCTCTTCTCCTTTCTCATCCTCCCTCCCACACACACACAAGACGCTGCTGTTTATATATTAATCTTAACGCTCCATCGCCTCCATCACGCCGGAACGCCCAATCAGGGGACTTTTTCGTACCCTGGGAGGCGAGGGGGAAGGCGGCGGCGGAGGTGGTGGTGGTGGTGGTGGTGGTGATGGTGGTAGTGTGGTGGTGGTCTCCTGTCTCTTTCTCCCTTACTTTTTTTCTGAGGACGAGGAGAATGTCGAGAGAGAGAGAGAGAGAGAGAGAGAGAGAGAGAGAGAGAGAGAGAGAGAGAGAGAGAGAGAGAGAGAGAGAGAGAGAGAATAAATTTAGGGTAAAATGCGTAATAGATTAGTAGAGACATTTAATAATGAGGATATCCAATAAAGGGAAAGGAAAGAGACAAGAGGAAGAGCGAATTGAAAAATGAAAAAAGAAAAGAGAGAGGAATTTTGACCATGAGAAAAACATAGAAAAGAAGAGATTACAGAAACAAGAGAAGATGAGTAAGAGAACAGACTTGCAAGAAAAGAAAATGATTGAAAAGCAGTAAAAATTGAATAAAGGAAATATTAAAGAAGCATGATGAAGAGAATTGAAAAGTGAAGATTAAGAATTAAATGAAAGAAGAATGGAAATGAAGACGAGATAAGTTTAATAATGAGGATTCGACCCCTTTAACTTTTAGTGGAAGGGGTCGATAAGAAGTAATGGTGGAATGGGAAAGAGGGGAGGAAATGGGGTAAAGAAAGAGGGATGAGGATAAAAAAGGGATAAAGAAGAAGGAAAAGAGACGAAAAGAGTAAAGAGGGAGGGAAATGGGTGAAGAAAGGGGAATAAAGAGAGGAGGAAAAGGGGTAAAGAAAGAGGGATAAGGATAAAAAGGGGTAAAGAAGAAGGGAAAGAGAAGAAAAAGAGTAAAGAGGGAGGAAAATGGATGAAGAAAGAGGAATAAATAAGGAAAAACATGAAAAGTGTTAAATCAGAAACGAAATTCGAAAAGGATTAAAGAAGGAGGGAAAAGGATGAAAAAGGGGAAAAGAAGGAAGGAAGAGGATTGAAAGGGATGAAGAAGGAGGAGAAGGAAGAGAAGGAGAGAAAATTATGAAGAAGGGTTAAAGAAGAAAGGAAAAGGAATGAAAGGGATGAAGAAGGAGGAGAAGGAAGAGAAGGAGAGAAAATGATGAAGAGGGGGAAAAGAAGGAAGGAAAAGGATTGAAAGGGATGAAGAAGGAGGAGAAGGAAGAGAAGGAGAGAAAATGATGAAGAGGGGGAAAAGAAGGAAGGAGAAGAATTGAAATGGATGAAGAAGAAGAAGGAAGAAAAGTGGTAAAGAAGGAGAGAAAATGATGAAGAGGGGGAAAAGAAAGAAGGAAAAAGATTAAAAGGGATGAAGAAGGAGGAAAAGGAAGAAGAAAAGTGGAAAGAAGGAAAGAAAAGTATGAAAAAGGAGTAAAAAGGGGAAGAAAATGATTGAAAGGGAAGGTGAAGGAGGAGAAGGAAGAGAAGTGGTAAAGAAGGAGAGAAAAGAATGAAGAGGGAGAAAAGAAGGAAGGAAAAGAATAAAAAAAAAGTGTGGTTCGGGGCTGTGTGTGTGTGGTCTGGGCGGCGGGCATTGTGGCGGTAAATTGAGAGGTCAAGAAAAGTTAGTGGTTATTCTCCTCCTCATTATCATCATCATCATCATCATCATCATCATCATCATTAGGCCTAGATCAAACCATCACCTCATCGGAATTTCACCTTTGTCACACTACACCATCACTACTTTCTACCTGGAGATAACTTTTCCTCCATCCCTCTCTCTCTCTCCCTCTCTCTTTTCCTCCACCCTTTCTCCTATCTCTCCCTCTCTCTCCCTTCCTCCCTCTCTTGAATCGACTTTTTTTGCATTCTCTCTCTCTCTCTCTCTCTCTCTCTCTCTCTCGCACAGGTGACAAAATACGTTAATTAACAGTCGCCAGGTAATCGTTGTCATCCTGGAGAGAGAGAGAGAGAGAGAGAGACACACACGTTACCTGGCCGGACATGAGCAAGGTGTCTTCATTAGCAGGTAACTCGCGTGTCCTCCATTCCTGCCGTCATTTTTATCATCTCCACATCTCTCGCTTCCTATTCTCGTTTTGTGTTCTCTTTTTCTTTCTTTCTCTCTCTGCTTCCGTTTTCTTTTCGTATTTTTCGTATCATGTTTTCTTTGCTATAGTTTCTCCTTCGATTGATAGAAAATGGGTTCGTATTTCTGTGACTTGTTTAATAATATAGTGACTTAGATTGTCATTATTATTATTGTTATTATCATTACTGTTACTATCCATGTTGTTTTATCATCATTGTTGTTGTTGGTTTTGTTGATCTATTCAAGAGACACACTCGAAAGCTTTATTGTATTAGGCTATTTTTAAAATCATCTCCAAATTTTAATATATTTTCACTTTTTTTGCTTACATATTTCATCCCTTCCCTCCTCTTCCCCTTTCCCGGTATCATATTATTATTTTTTTATCATCATTATCTATTAGGCTTATCATTATTAAGAGTATATCACGGTTTTATTCATATATAATTTATTTTTCATATATATCTCATTTCTTCCATTCCCATTCCTTCCATTCCCTTCCCTTCCCTTCCTTTCCTTTCCTTTCCTTCCCCTCCCTTCCCTTCCGTTCCCTTTCCTTTCCCTTCCCTTCCCATCCCTTCCCTTCCCTTCCCATCCCTTCCCTTCCTTTCCTTTCCTTTCCTTTCTTTTCCTTTCCTTTCCTTCTCTTCTCTTCTCTTCTCCTCCTTTCCCTTCCCTCCCCTTCCCTTCCCTTCCCTTTCCTTCCCTTTCCTTTCCTTTCCTTTCCTTCCCTTCCCTTCCCTTCCCTTCCCTTCCCTTTCCCTCCCTTTCCTTCGCTTCCCCTTCGCCATCGTACGAGGGAGCAGACTCACTCACTGGACTTCCCCGCACATCGATCGCCTCCACCCTGACTTATTTAATATTCCGTCTGCTTTCATTTCGTATATATTTTCCCTCCCTTCATTCCCCTTCCAAAGTGCAGGAAATGAGTAAAGTACCCCTTGAACCCCTCCTTCTCTTATTCCTCCTCCTCCTCCTCCTCCTCCTCCAGGTCGCCTCATAACAGTCTCTGCGTCGTATCAAATCGATCTTTTGCCTTTCCTTCCTGCCGACCCGTAAGGAAGAGGAGGAGGAGGAGGAGGAGGAAGAGTAACAGCAGGAAGAAGAGGAGGAGGAAGAGAAGGAAAAAGAATACGAAAGAGAGATAAGGAAATGGTGTGAGAGAGAAACGCAACACGGAAATAATTGGTAAGCGAAGTAAAGATTAAAATGTGGTGGATTGTTTTAAATGATTCCCGAGTGAAGTGATGGCGAAGTATTTAAAGGGAGCGAGAGAAAGAATGGGCGGGGGAGATGAAATAGCTGAGGGCTGCGAAGAAAGGAACAAAGGCGGGGAAGAAGAAAAGAACAAAGAAATGAAAGAATTTAAACGAAGAAAAATGCTGTACTAGAGAGAGAGAGAGAGAGAGAGAGAGAGAGAGAGAGAGAGAGAGAGACTAAGAATATTTATGAAGGACGGAAATGGAAACTAGGCGTGAGGTCATAGAATAAAGCGCATCAAGGAAACAGAAAGAAGAGCAGAAGGTTGTTAAGGCGGAGGAAGAGGAAGAGGACGCAGAGGACGACCAGCTGTAAACATCTTGAAGTCTCCATTAAGCTGTACAGTTACATTCCTCCTGATGACCGCATGGCATACATCCTACACGGAGGCGTCTACACATGTATGGCATAAATATATACACACATACATACATACATACATACACACATACATTCACGGTGACGTTATCGGTATAATAGATCTGACGATGCGTGACTTGACTGTGTGTGTGTGTGTGTGTGTGTGTGTGTGTGTGTGTGTGTGTGTGTGTGTGTGTGTGTGTGTGCTTGCGTAAGTCACGATGTGCTCGTATACGTACATACATACATACATACATGAGCGTGTGGGAGAATTGAAGAAAATTGCACATCCACATAAATTTAGGCAACCATGAATGTGAATATGATGCTTCGTGTGTGTGTGTGTGTGTGTGTGTGTGTGTGTGTGTGTGTGTGTGTGTGTGTGTGTGTGTGTGTGTGTGTGTGTGTGTGTGTGTGTGTGTGTGTGTGTGGACCATCCCGTTACGAGACCTTCCCCGAGGCTGAGGTCAGGAAGAGGAGGAGGAGGAGGAGGAGGAGGAAGAGGAG
>NC_066551.1:7913705-7993705 GCF_024679095.1 Eriocheir sinensis
TCGAGTGAGGAATAGGGACAAGAAGGAGGAGTGAGAGAGAGAGAGAGAGAGAGAGAGAGAGAGAGAGAGAGAGAGAGAGAGAGAGATACCACACCCCGAGCCTCACGACCCTGGGGTAACAAGATATTCTGAAAGGGGGGAGGGGAGGGAAGGGGGTCGTCGCTCCCCCCTCCCTCTGTCCAGATAGCTACACCCATTATATCTTCATGCACGTACACACACACACACACACACACACACACACACACACACACACACACACCGATAAAGAGAGAGAGAGAGAGAGAGAGAGAGAGAGAGAGAGAGAGAGAGAGAGAGAGAGTGTGTGTGTGTGTGTGTGTGTGTGTGTGTGTGTGTGTGTGTGTGTGTGTGTGTGTGTGTGTGTGTGTGTGTGTGTGTGTGTGTGTGTGTGTGTGTGTGTGTGTGTGTGTGTGTGTGTGTGTGTTCAAATAGCAGAAGGTTTTTTTCATATAATTGAAGGGACAAAAATTATTATAAAAACAACAACTTTTCAACAGGATTCAAATATAATCGGATTTCAAATAAAAATAATCAGTAAAAAAAGAAAGATGAAAAATAACAACGAAAACAACAACAATAGAAGAAAAGGCTAACGATAAAAAGCAAATAGAAAACGTAACACACACACACACACACACACACACACACACACACACACACACACACACCACGCTCATTACCTCTACACTAATTCATCAACTTTCTCACCTTCGCTGCTGCTCAAGACTAACAAACCCGGATCCCATTTTCTTTCACGCCCTCGAACCGACACCCTCCGCTCGTTCTCCGTGTTCTCAAGCGCTTCCCTCTCCAACATCAACTATTTCCAAAGGCCAAAATGAACATCAGATGGGTTTTAATGAGTGTTTCTTTACGTTCATGGTACAGGGGAAGGGTCAAACTACCACCAGGGCCATTCAACAACCCCTCGAAATGCCCAAAACTACTATGAAAGCCTTGTCAACTATATATGAGTTTGGGCGTCGAAATGTGTATGTATTCCTTGGTTGTTATCCGCCTCTCACATTAATCAGTTTCAAAGACCGAAAAGTAGACTAATTAGGTTTTCATGAGTGTTTTTATCACGTTCAGTATACAGAAACTTCGTCAGACCACCACTAGGGTCATAAAACTGTCCCTAACTATCCATCTTCTCACATAATTGACTGCTCTTTCGCCCACCTCTTCGGATTCTTTACAGGAGCAGCGAGTAGCGGGCTTTTTTTTTATCGTTTCCTTTTTTGTGTGGCTTTGTGCTGTCTTTGCTCTTTCGGCCACCTCTTCGGATTCTTTACAGGAGCAGCGAGGAGCGGGCTTTTTTTATTGTTGTTTCCTTTTTTGTGTGCCTTTGTGCTGTATCCTTTGCTGTAAAAAAATATGGAAAAGCCCACTGCTCCCACGAAAGCCTTGCCAATGTTTAAGTCAAGAATACGGCCCCAGGAGCTCCGTTTTCTTCCATCATGTCGCGCTATTCGGCCCTGACATCACCTTGTAGCCGGAGTAACAGTTCGCCCGCTGATGACTGACCATTTTCCTCGTCCCGCCATCCCCAACGCACACCTCCCCGCATTAATAACCGACCCAAGGAGTGTGCGAGTCTCCCCTTTGGCTGCATTTCCCTTGTGAGCTGCGAGGTGGCGGCGGCGCTTCAGGCAAGGTAACAATGGCTTGGAAGGGAAACAGTGGCGGTAATAGCAACGGCAGGTGGAGGTGTGCGGCCCCCAGGTAACCGCAGTAATGGCCACGACAACACAGGTAATGACGGACCCCTGATCACTTCCCTTAGCTTTCTCCACTTGTAAAACCAAGAGTGGATACAGTTTCTCTTTTTTCCCCCATTAGCTCCCATCCACCTTCTCCTCCTCCTCCTTCACTATACCTCCTCCTCTACCTCTTCCTCCTCCTCCTTTGTTCATAACGCCCGCCGCTCTCCGGTAACTAACTCTCCAGTCTCTCATTAGATGGCGTCACCGTCGGCCTCCCCGTCCCCTCCACTCCTAAATGACGGGAGTAAAGTCACGTAATTGTTTCATGAGGGTCTGTCCGGCAGCCTCAGAGTCCACCTGCGGGAGAGAGAGAGAGAGAGAGAGAGAGAGAGAGAGAGAGAGAGAGAGAATAATGGATAAGAGAAGCGCTAGAGAAAAAGGAAGAGTGCAATAAAGAGTGGAAAGAAATAAGGCATAGAGAGGTGATGAAAGTGTCTGAGAGAGAGAGAGAGAGAGAGAGAGAGAGAGAGAGAGAGAGAGAGAGAGAGAGAGAGAGTCCTTCCTTCCTTCCTTCCTTCCTTCCTTCCTTCCTCCCTTTCTTTCTTTCTTTCCTTCTTTAATAACCCTGAAAGGAGGAGGAAGGAAAAGTGAAACACCTGACCACCTAAATACCTACTTGGCTTCATTACCTGCTCAGGCTTACAATGCAGGTGTGTTAATGAGCCTCGCAAACTCCTGGGTCGTGGTAGTGAAGGACACCATCACCACCACCACCACCACCACCACCACAACTACCACCACCACAACCACATTCCCGCGCTTGGGATTAATAAAGTTTGCATTCTAAGACACTTTTGGCTCTCATAACACGTATTTCAAAAGACAGGCCACATAGGATTCTAGTAAGGTTCTAATGAGTATTTTTTCACATTCAGAAGACTCGCCAAACTATCTCTAAACTCATAAAACTTCTCATTGAAATAACCTCAGCTCTTACGTAAGCCTTATCTAATATTGGTGTTTAGGCCCCGAAGTGTTGTGGAATATAGAACGGACGTGGATAAGTGGAACAAGAGGTGGATTATGTTGTGTTTATGATATTCCTGACACACGTGGTAGACTATGACATGACTTGAGTTTTTTGGGAGTCAGGGCTACTTTTCGTTTGTAGTTACTGTTGGAGGAGGAGGAGGAGGAGGAGGAGGAGGAGAGAAGGAGGAGGAGGAGAAAATGGATGGGTTGAAAATGACCGTCCTTGCTTGCTTTTTACACACACACACACACACACACACACACACACACACCGATGCACGCAGCTCTGAATAAGGCGGAGGTGGAGTTCATGTTTTCAAAGGCAGCTGCTGTATTAACTTTTTTTTCTCTTATATATCATGTATCTTTTAAAGGACTTACTTGCCGGCTTTTTTAATGAAGGTGATAAAATACTGGCGGCGTTCGAGGATTATTACGGAAAATAGTCACGTTTTCTGATTTTCTTTTTTGGTGAACTTTGGTATTCCTTCACGTAATTATTTTCTTCATTCACTTTTTCTTTTTTTCTCTATTTTTTTTTTAGTATGATCGTCAGGTTATAAACACCACATTTAAGTATTTTTCCAAGCAGGTTAACATAAGAACATAAAAACGTAAGGAGTCCTCAAGAGGCCGGTTGTCCTATACAAGGCAGCTCCTGTACACTCAACCCCACCTTACCTCACCATCCATGGCTTTATCTAACCTTTTCTTGAATATATCTATGGTATTGGCACCCACAACATGGCTCCCAAGCCTGTTCCACTCATCCACCACTCTATTGGTGAACCAATTCTTCCCAATGTTTTTGTTGAATCTGAATTTGTCTAACTTAAAACCATTGCTACGCGTCCTACCTGGCTCTTTTACTATCAAAATCTTATTGACATCCTCTTTATTAAAGCCCTTCATCCATTTATAGACTTCGATCAAGTCTCCTCGCAACCTTCGCCTTTCTAGAGAGTGTAGATATAAATGCTTCAGCCTGCCTTTCCTAATAATGTCGATTCAGGCTTCTGCTCGTCCCACTCTTCTGGTTATCAACATTGCCTGGCGTCCGTTCATCTTTTTTCATCATCACGCTTCGTAGACTCGACGCTCCCACTCATTAGCCTCGTCCGTGCGTGCCGACCCCCGTAACAGATGGCTCGCTTGGATCAGTTTTGCCTCCTCGCAGGGATGAAGGTATTTATGTATCTCAATGAACATCTCGGTAATGAATAGTTTAAGATAATGAGTCAGTAAATGCCTCTCAATGCTTCTGGTTCTTCTGCTTTATCTTGATTTGAAACTATTTTTTTCCATGCTCTTCAGAGTGTCGGATTAGTGGTTACGATATTGATAAAAAGCGGAATGGCGAGTGTTAAAAAAAGTTATTGTTCTTAATATCAGTGCTCTCGTCGTCCCCAGTGTCGGTGTTATCGTTGTTATTGTCACTTTTATATTCTGAAGGTGACCGGAAGAGACGCGGAGAGAAAAAGAGCAGAGATAAAAAAAAATATAAAAAACAGGAGCGAACACTAATTACGAGATGCAGCGACCTCCAGCGGTGCACTTCCTCCACGCCTGTTTGTCACGACTTAACGAGGAGAAAAAGGGTGAAAAAAACGACCTATTATCCCTACAGGGTGACCGTAGGAAGAGGAAGAAGAGAAGGAGGAGGAGGAGGAGGAGGAGGAGGAGGAGGAGGAGGAAGAAGAAAAAGAAGAAGAAGAGGAGGAGGAGGAGGAGGAGGAGGAGGCGGAGGCGGAGGAGAAGGGCATCAGTCGGCCTTGAAAGTCAACTCTGGAGAACTGCCTCTGGAGCTACATAACAACACACACACACACACACACACACACACACACACACACACACACACACACACACACTCATGCACGTACAGTTACTCGCCTTATTGATAGTTTCTCCCTGGTCTCTCCCTCGGTAGTCGGGTCCCGTGTGGTGATACTCGAGGCAGCGTACGTCTGGTGGGTCAGAAACAGCTCCTTTGATGGGGTGAATGAAAGGAAGGTCTTGCGATACACACTGCTCCCCTCAACGCTGCTCTGATTCAAGCTTTAAAGGGACTCCTCCTGTGACCTCTTGCGTATACCTGAGGGTGGGGAGGGCGATAAGGACCCATATATTTATAGTTTATAGATAGATTGAGATAAATAGATAGAGAAGTAGAGAGACAGGTAGATAGATAGATATAGATAGATAGATGTTTAGATAGGTAAGTAGGTAGATAGATAGATGGATAGATATAGATAGATCATTGACTATCGCTCCATATAAGATTGAAAAGGGCGGGTTCCGTAGTGCAATACTGAACAGAACTTTCTCTTTCTTCCTGTCTTTCATTCTTACTCCCTTTTAGTCATTCTCTTTCTCTCCTCAGTGACAAAAAAAAATCCCCCACGACGTTAGAATCTGTCTCAAATCTGTGTCGCTATTTGAAGCCTTGCAAGTGAAGACGGACAGCTCTCTCTCTCTCTCACTCACTCACTCACGATGCATAGTTGTTCATGAGCCACACAACAGATCAACAAGCGAAAGAAGACTCTGGTAGAAAGAATTGTACATCGCTGAATCTTACTTTTATATATATTTTTTTTTTTGACGCGAATAATGACATCAACAGGTCCACTTACTTCTTCTTCCCTGAACGACGAGTCTGTAAGAAATAACTGAGGGAAGATTTTCTGGATTGAAGAAGACGCATAAGAGAGATAAATGTTCAGTGTATTAAGAAAATCAGCACCGTGAACGTCAGGAGATTGAAGGAGGAGGAGGAGGAGGAGGAGGAGGAGGAGCATCATAAGAAATAGAAGAAGAAAGAGAAGGAAGATGAGGAGGATGAGTAGGAAGAATAGGAAGAGGAAGAGGAGGAGCATCATAAGAAATAAAAGAAGAAAAAGAAGAGGAGGAAGAGGAAGAAGAAGAAGAGGAGGAGGAGAAATAAAGAGGAAGAAGAGGAAAAAGAGGAGGACTACGAGCAGGAAAAAGAGGAAGAAGAGGAAGAAGAAGAGGAGGAGGAGTAAAATAAAGAGGAAGAAGAGGAAGAAGAGGAGGAGGAGGAGGAAGAAGAGGAAGAAGAAGAGGAGGAGGAGGAGGAAGAAGAGGAAGAAGAAGAGGAGGAGTAAAATAAAGGAAGAAGAAGAAGAAGAGGAGGAGGAGTAAAATAAAGAGGAAGAAGAGGAAGAAGAAGAGGAGGAGGAGTAAAATAAAGAGGAAGAAGAGGAAGAAGAAGAGGAGGAGGAGTAAAATAAAGAGGAAGAAGAGGAAGAAGAAGAGGAGGAGGAGTAAAATAAAGAGGAAGAAGAGGAAGAAGAAGAGGAGGGGGGGAGCATAAACGAGAGAATGAAAAACGTGAGTAAGCGGAACTCGTCGCTAACCTTGACAAACGTGTGAGAATCTCTGGAACCGAAAAGATGAAGGGAAAGAACTCCCGCTCCCGCCCTCTCCTACCCCTCCACCCATGCCTCCATCTTTCCTCCACTTCCCTCCATCTTTCCTCCACTTCCCACTATCTTTCCTCCACTTCTCCCCTTCTTTCCTCCACTTCCATCTTTCCTCCACTTCTCCTCTTCTTTCCTCCACTTCCTTCCTTCCTTCCTCCACTTCCCTCCTTCTTTCCTCCACTTTTCCCCTTCTTTCCTCCACTTCGACCTTTCCTCCACTTCCCTCCATCTTCTCTCCACTTCTCTCCATTCCTCCACTTCCCTCCTTCTTTCCTCCCTTCCTATCTCTCCCTCCTCTCCCGCCCTCTCCCTTCTTCGTCCTCCCTAAAAATAAAAATGCAAGAAAATCAGGCAAAGTTATGGAAGCGAAGTTAATTTTAGGAAGTTGTAGGGTTAAAAAAAAAGGTTCATTTATTCGTTTTCACTTTTCTTTCCTCTCTCTCTCTCTCTCTCTCTCTCTCTCTCTCTCTCTCTCTCTCTCTCTCTCTCTCTCTGGGAAGGTCTGTTTTAATCGTCCTTCCATTATTTTCTCATTAGTTTGTTTGTTTCTTTCTCTCTTTTCTATTTTTTCTTTTTATTTCTATTTTTTTTAATTCTTTTTCTTTTTTTTCTTGTTTTCTCTCTCTCTCTCTCTCTCTCTCTCTCTCTCTCTCTCTCTCTCTCTCTCTCTCTCTCTCTCTCTCTCTCTCTCTCTCTCTCTCTCGGGGGGGTGGGTAGGGGGGGCAGGCATCGCAGGGGAGGAAGATTGGAATGTCGTTTATATGGCCTCTTCTTGCCCTCCCGTCGCTCCCACCTCGTTAGCCAACCATGCACAGCTTTCCCTGACCCACGGCGGCCTTGGCACCTCTAGGCACTCCCCTGGCACCCATCAGCCTCGGCGTGCCAGAGTCGGGTCTTCGGTACATCGAGGGCAAGGGGGTGGAGGGTGCAGTGGGCTGGTCTGGCCTGGTCGGGGTCATCTGTTCTTCTGTGCCCTAACCTTTCTGCCCCTCTGATACGTTCCTTTAGTCTTGTGCAATGTTTCTTTCTCTGTCTCTATTCTCTCTATTTCTCTTTGTTTCTCTCTCTCTCTCTCACTCACTCTTTCTCTATCTATCTATCATACGTTCCTTTAGTCTTGTGCAATGTTTCTTTCTGTGTCTCTATTCTCTCTATTTCTCTTTGTTTCTCTCTCTCCCTCACTCTTTATCTATCTCTCTATCATACGTTCCTTTAGTCTTGTGCAATGTTTCTTTCTCTCTTTCTGTTCTCTCTATTGCTCTTTGTTTCTCTCTCTCACTCACTTTCTCAGTCTATCTATCTATCTATCTATCTATCTATCTATCTATCTGTCTCAGTAAAATTATCAAAACAAATAAAAAAAATAGAGAATTCAAGAGTTTTTTTATCATTCTGTGAAACGAGAAGTGTATTTTTTTTTAACTTCCTTTATTATTTCATCAACTTGTGTGGGGCGGTAAAAAGCGTTTCTGCTGTTGTTTTATTTGTCGAGGGAGGAATGGAAAGGAAAATAGGGGGAGAGTGGGAGGGAGAGAAAGGGAGTGAGAGAGGGAGTTTTTTTTTTCTTAATCGTATATTTTTCCTTATTTTTCTTGTTGTTGTTGTTGTTGTTGTTTTTGTTTTCCCTCCGATGATCGTGATGACGTGAAATTGTTGGCTCCTTTGCGGTTTTTTGTCTCGTTTTCAAAGTCGTTTTTCTTTTATCTTCATGACGCGCCGTTCTTTTATTGTTCTGTTGGTGGTGTTTTTGTTACCGAGGAATAGAGGAGAGTTAGACGGGGATGAGAATTCAGTGCTTCATTCACAACACAAAACGTAATAGGAGAGGCACGATAAGCGGTGGTTTTTTTGTCTCCTTTTTTAATTGTATTTCTTTTTATTTTCATCCCGCACCATCCTTTTCTTATGTTGTTATTTTTGTTCTTGAGGAATAGATTTATAATTGTATTTCTTTTTATTTTCATTTCTTACCATCCTTTTCTTGTGCTGTTGTTGTTTTGTTATCGAGGAATAGAAGAGAGTTAGACAAGGATAAAAACTCTTCGGTGTTTCATTTGCAATATAAGAGGTAATGGGGAAGGTTAGATGCGTGATGGATGTTTTTGGCTTCTTTTATAATTGTAGGTCTTTTATTTTCATGTTGTTTTTGTTCTCGAGGAATAGAAGACACGGTTAATAGGAAGGGTCAGATGGGATTTATAACTCCGTGACTAATTAGCGATAGAAAACTTAATAGGGAAGGTTTCATGGGTCGAGATTTCCGTGTCTCATTAACAAACAAAAACGTGGAATGTAAAATCAGATCGAGCGAAGTTTGAGTGGTTGAAAAAAAGAAACGTGGAATGGAAGATTATATGAGAGGAAGATTGTCTTACATTAACAAAGAATGCCAAGGAATGGAAAGCTTTAATGAGATGAGAATTAGGTGATCCGTTATTAGCGAAAAACGCAGAAAGGAAGGTTAGATGAAACGAGTCTTCCGTGCTTCGTTAACATAGAGAAGCGTATCATTGGTAGGCCTATGAATAAGGAATGAGGATTATTTTATTATCAAGGATCAAAAAGAAAAAAAAATGGTGAGACAAGGCTTTTTTAATCTTTATATATGCGTACAAGGAAAGGTCAAACGGGTCGAGGGTTTAGTGCTACAGGAGAGAGACAAGCGAACCCCGATAGGCCTAGGCACCCACGCCGCGTCCTCCGCCGGAATGCGAGGCGCTGAAGGCCGCGGCGAGACCCGAGGCGGCGCGCCAGACCCAACAATTACCGGAGACCCCCCTCCCCCCTCCCCCCGCAGGGCATACACACACACACACACACACACACACACACACACACACACACACAGTTCCGAGTCCCGCGTGAGTCGAGCAGGTGTGATTTCTTCCCCCTTCCCCCTCCCGTCTCCTCCCCTCCCCTTCCATTCCCTCTCCACCTTCTCCCCACAAGGTCATGGCCCCGCCCCGCCCCGCCCCGCCCCGCCCCTGGGCACCCCCGAAGGCACCCTCCTTCACCTCGTCTGGATTTCACTTCTTAAAATAAGAGAAAATTTCTCCCCGGGAAACCAAAGACGTTTGTCAACGTACACACACATGCACCTTCAAGTGAACACACACACACACACACACACACACACACACACACACACACACACACACACACACACACACACACAGAGAGAGAGAGAGAGAGAGAGAGAGAGAGAGAGAGAGAGAGAAAGAGAAAGAGAAAGAAAGAGAAAGAGAAAGAGAGAGAGAGAGAGAGAGAGAGAGAGAGAGAGAGAGAGAGAGAGAGAAGCTTCTGTTAACGGAAGAAACCTTTTAGCATCCCGTGACTTTCTTGTCAATTAAATTTGCAGAGCCTCAACCTGGCGCGAATAATAACACTCCTCATCATCATCCTCGTATAGTTCCATGGTAAGACCGCGTCTCGAGTATGCGGTGCAGTTTTGGTCTCCTAACTACAGAAAGGACATCGAATTACTGGAAAGAGTTCAACGACAAGCCACGAAAATGATTCCAACCTTGAGGGCTCAACCGTACAAGGAAAGACAGGAAAGACGCCTACGAGGGAATATGATTCAAGTCTTCAAGTACCTGAAAAAGTTCATCAACGTCGATCACTCAAGGTTCTTTGAACTGCAAACAAACTCAAGAACTAGAAATAACGTCTTACCCATTCAAGCAAATCGATGTAGCACAGACATTGGCAGGAATTTCTTCTCAAACAGAGTCATCCGCCACTGGAACAATCTTCCTTCAGAAGTAGTAAATGCGAATACCATCAACTCATTCAAAAATCGAATTGACCGTCATTTCATTGCGACAGGAGTACACTGAATATCGAGGTGCTTTCATCTGCTCTGCGGGCTCCAAGTGGCTGTCGAGCAGATTAAATTACAAGAACGGGCAACCTCGTAATGAGCCAATAGACTTTCTGTTGCCTGCATTTCCATGTTTCCATGTTTCCTCTCATCACCTGAGCGTGCAACTGGCGGGCGTCTGGACGCAAACGGAGCAGCCTCGGGGTGACAAAAGCTAAAAAATGGTGTTGTTTACAAGAAGAAATAAAACGTCACATCTGGAGTGCCTGCTGGTGTGGAGGGGCGGGGCGAGGAGCTGGATGGCTGGGGAGGGGAGGGGAAGAAGGGAAAGGTATAGTGGGGAGGATAACGATAAGGGGGCGACCCGGAGAAGTGAGGGGAGGGGATAAACATGGAGACAGGGAATGGGCGGGGCGTGGAGGTGGATGGCTGGGAGGGAAGGGTATGGCGGGGAGGATAAAGATAAGAGGGCAAGGCCGGGAAGAAAAAGGAGAAGAGGATATTCATAGAGACAGATTGGCGTAAGGAATGAGGTCGAGTATTGAGTGGAGGCGAGGCGAGGGACAGGAGAGAAAGACAGATACAAGGATAGAGAAAGTAGGGCTGTGGGCCGAGGATTAGAGGCAGCTTATGATAGATGGGAATGAGAGGTGAAGGGTAACCGATACGTGGGATGAAGACGGATGGAGAGGAGAGAGTGAGAGCCGGAGTTAAGTGAGGGCGAGCTAGATAGAGGAGGAAGAGAAAGGAAAGTCAACAAAGGTGGGTATATAGGGATAAACGAAGCGAGACGAAGGGGTTTGGGAGGCGAGGCTGGGGTGCGGAGGAGCTGGGGGGGGTGATGGTAACTGGGGGACCGCTAGGGGACTGCTGGGGGACTGCTGGGGGAGGGGTGGAGTGACCTCGGATAAAAAGCTTCCTAAATAAGATAATGCTTCACTTAACCTGCAGGAAACGGCGCCAGCGGGTCTGAATTGAAACGGGGCGGCTGATCCTTAATTTAATGGGAGTAACGGTGCTTGTTGTTGTTGTTGAGGAGGAGGAGGAGGAGGAGGAGGAGCAGGAATGAAAAGGAAGAAGAAATGGATGAATAGAAGATGGAGGAGGAGGAAGCGGAAGAGAGTGATAGCTGAAGGGAGATGAAAAGGAAGAAGAGAAACTGATGAGAAGGAGGAAGAGAAGGACGATTAGAAGGAAGAAGTAGTATAGAAGCAGCAGGAGGAGGAGGAGGAGGAGGAGGAAAAGTTTAGCAGCTGCAGTAGGTGGAAGAAATAAAATTGATGACATTGAGGAAGAAGAGAAAGAGGAGGAGGAGGACGATTAAAAAAGCAAAACAAAAGACTGTAGTTGTAGTAATAGAAGAAGGAGGAAGAGGAGGAGGAAGAAGAGGAAGCGGCAGAATCGGAGAAAAGGAAAGAAAAGGGATCAATTGTTGGAGTTTATATAAGTTGAACGTGATAGAGGGAGGAGAAAAGAAGGGAGTTTATATAAGTTACGGCGGTGCACAGAGAGACGAGCTTATCACTGCCACACGATACCCGGCGATGGCGACTGTAACCTGAAACACACACACACACATACACACACACACACATAATGATAGTATACGTGGTTGTAATGATAGTAGAAGTTGTTGTTACTGTTGTTCTTGCCGTTGTTGTTTAAATAGTGCTACTTTTACTACTACTGATAATGATGATGGTTTCCTATACACAAATTATCTTCTCTATATCGTCTTCTTCCCCCTCTTCTTCTCCCTCTTCTTCCCCTTCTTCTTCCCCCTCTTCTTCCCCTTTTCCTTTTTCGCCCCTTTCACTAACCTATAAGTAAACCCCCTTCTCTTCACCCTCCTCTTGCCCCTCTTCTTCCCCTTCTTCCCCATTTACTTTCGTCACCCCTTTCACTAACCCATACACAAACCCTATTCTCTTCACCCTCTACTTTCGTCACCCCTTTCACTAACCTTTACAGAAACCCTCTTATCATTACCCTCTTCTTCCCCCTCTTCTCCCCAATCCTCGGTCCCTTCACTAACCTCCCCCCTTCCTCCGCAGGCCTCCCTCATGAGCCAGGACAACGCTCTCTTCAGGCAGCTCCTCACCCTTCACGACTCCATCTCGGCCCTCAAGAGCGCGCCCCTCCACGCCCTCCGGCCCCCCTCGCCCTCCTCCCTCGACTCCTTCACCGAGGAGGAAGAGGAGGACGAGGAGGAGGAGGAAGAAGACGAGGAAGAGGAAGAAGACAAGAGGGAAAATGAGTCTAATCTGCAGGTAAACGCTATGTCTGTCGTGTTTGTTGTTGTTGTTGTTGTTGTTTAGTGTTGCAGGTTTCTCATGAGTAATTGTTTTCTTGTTATTTTCGTTGTGGTTGTAGTCACGTTTATTTTTCTCACCGTCCTTGAGTTTGGTAATTTTTCCTTAAGTATCCCTGCCATCATTCTCTCCCATTCAATTCATGGCTTCGGATAAGAGTCATGAAAAGCGTTTAAGGTGAAAATGCTTGTCATGTCAATCAGCGTCAATATATCTTGCGGATAAGTTTGTGTTGGGTTGTTCACCTTTACCTTATAGCTTCGGATAAGAGTCATGAACAGCGTTTAAGGTGAGTGAAAAAGCTTCTCATGTCAATCAGCGTCAATATATTTTTACGGTTAAGTTTGTGTTGGGTTGTTCAGCGCCATGCAGGAGTTATATAATCTATCAAGTGTTCTAGGTTCATAAACGTAGAGGAAGAGAGAATAACAGTTTGTCCCGTGCATGTTCAACGCCTAATTTCGTAATAATAGAGGCACAGAATGAACCTTTTGCGCCCTTGTCCAGGTGGCGGTTGAGGAAGGACGAACACAGAAGACATCGAAGGTGGAGGATCTGTCGGAGGTGGACGAGGGCCTGGACACGGACCACTCCACCAGCCACTCCACTAGTCCCTCCTCCACACTCTCCTCCAAGTACTCCTGGAACTCCCAATACTCCCACTCCTCTTCGAAGGTAACGTGTTGGAGACATCGATCACACTCCTCCCCCTCCCTTCAGCTCCCTCCTGCCGGCCCCTCACCTTCAGATAGATAGAAATGATAGATGGAAATAGTCAGTAGTTGTCCTTTCTAATAGTCCTCCATTCCTCCCGCCCGTCCATTCACTAAATCGCCTAAAGCCATTATATCCCGTTCACCAGATTCCACCCTCGAGTGAAGGGATAAAAACTAAAGGTCACTGAGTCTCCCTATTATCCCCTCTACATTTCCTTTCCCTTCTGAGCCCCTTGCATCCCATTAACCCCTCCTCCCTGTTTTCTGGTTGATGGTGTTGATGTATTATATAGAGTTAAGGCGTCCAGACAGGTAAGTCCACCCCCTTGGCTCCCCTGGAAAGTTGTGTAATATAGTGAGAAGCCGCCCATGTACAGCTGCCTCCTCCACCTCCCCGCCCCCTGTATGCCCGAGGCTGCTTCCCGGGAGGATCTTGGTAGTGTAGCTTGCTTCCTTACAGGCCTCACCCCCAAGCCCCGCCTCCAGCCCCATCCCGCCGGCCCGTGCCACCCGTCAGGCCTTTCAACGCGCCACCAGCAGCCCCCTCGACGGCCAGGGGGACCGCGTCGGGCCTGGCAACCTGGCATTCATGAGGTCCCGCAAATCCTATGCTCCCAATGCCCGCAACCGCCGACGCTCGTCCTCGGCCCACCTGGCATCGCGGCCCGAGCTGGAAGCCCTGACCACTCCTGCTGACCCCGAGACCTCCATCGGGTCAGAGGAGGGCGACGGGTGGGGCCCAGACACCCCCGCCGGCCGCCCTCGCTCCAGCTCGGCCGTGCTGCCCCCGGGCGAGGCCTCCAACAGGATCAGGCCGCTGCCCCGCATCCCCTACCGCGAGGCCCTCATAATGTGACGGTAGGGCCGCCCTCCTTCCCGCCCCACCCACCCAAGCACGGGGCCGAAGACTCGCGCCCCCAACACTCTTACCGGGACTCTCGCCTGCTAACCCGCCCACGCAAGACCCACTCACCCACCCACTTACGCACTCACTCACACTCAGCCACACACCTCGCCTCTAATCTGCTCTCACGATTCTTCACTCTACTGGTTTACACACACACACACACACACACACACACACACACACACACACGCTCACGCACAGCCTCACGGACTCTCTCCCGCATGCTCTGCTTCCCTGTGCATGCTGGTGGGGAATAATACTTCTTTGTCTTGTATGATCGCCTATTGTGCATTATTCTCCCTGTTTGTCTGCGTGCGAAGTGCTGCCTCGTATTTTTCCGGCCGACTGAGCGCTTCTTCTTCTTCTTCTGTTTTTTTTTTATTTGTTTCTTTTTTTATCTTTTTCTTCTTCTTTTTTCTTTCTTCGTCTTCTTCATCTTTTGTTTTCTTTTGTTATTCTTTCATCTTCTTCTTCATCTTCTTCTTCTTTTCTTTCTTCTTCTTCTTCTTCTTCCTTTTCTTCTTCCTCTTCTTATTCATTCGCATTCTTCTTCTGTTTTTGTTTTCTTTTTCTTTTTCTTCTTTATCTTTTTCTCCTTCTCCTTGTTTTCCTTTCTTTGTCTTCTTCATCTTTTGTTTTCTTTTGTCAGTCTTTCATCTTCTTCTTCTTCTTTTTCTTCTTCTTCTTCTTCTTTTCTTTCTTTTTCTTGTTTTCTTCTTCTTCCTCTTCTTTTTTTCTTCTTCCGAGCTCTTTTTCTCCCCCTCCTCCTCCTCCTCTTCTTCTTTTATCTTGTTTACTGTAATCGTCACCTTCTCTCAGTCTCGTCTTCGCATTCATACGTGATTTGTGTTGCTTTTTTCTTTCGCCGGCGGCCTGGACAGCTTTGGATGAGGTTGAGTTGCGATGAAATTTCGGAAGTTTTTTGTCAGACCTGATTTCAATTTCCTGCTTGATTTGGTGCCCACTGATCCATTTCCTTCATTCCTCTCATTTCGTTTGTGCAAGTGAATGACCCAAGTGTTTTTTTTTTTCCTTATCTTTCTCTCTCTCTGAGCAATAAACATACGGTATACCAAACACACACACACACACACACACACACACACACACACACACACACACACACACACACACTCATATAAATACTTCTTTCGCTGTCCATCCACCCTTCTTTGTCTGTCTGTCAGTCATTCCCCGTCATGTTGTACCATTGGCGACCACTTCAACGTTGTCAAGAGATCCATTTTTCCTCGAAGCCACAACTGTTGGTAATATGAGCTTCTGCAAACGACCTAGGGATGCTGTTCCATGTTTTTATCGCAGTCCTAGAAGATAAATAAACACAAATGGAGATCCGAAAATGCCTCATAATGTATTGGCAACGAAATTATATTAGGCTTTGAATCCGAGTAGCTATAAGAATGTTTGTACGCTGGTTCCTCAATGTATTCCTCAATGTGTATTATTTTTTATCCAGTTTTAGCCACTTTCTTATGTTTACTCTGCTCGCTAAGTGTTTGTGTGGATGCGTGCGCGGGACCCGTCAAGCTAGTGCAGCTTTACCTAATTTCCAGTTATTAGATCTGTAAAGTTACGGTGGGTGATTTTTCCCATGCCTTTTTTCCCTAGTAACGTTAGCCGTGCACACAGCGCTCGGTCAAGCGGCGCGCCAACCCGTCCGTGGCCGCGCTGGCCGCCGCCGCCGTGCCGACTGCATGTGTGGCGCAACACCTGGACGGCGACGGAGCGTGTGCCGCCCACCGCATCTCTTATCATGACTATAAGCATTAGATTTTCACACTAGCTTCAGAGCCTCCCAGTTAAGCATCCTCATTTGGGCTTTGTACATTATATCCAAATATAATCTAATAGTATGTCATCCAGGACAATACATTTTTTTATCATTGAGGTCTCGATACTCGATAGGGATTATCTGTGAGCTTCATGAACATTCAAGTCTGAACAACAGCCTTTCCTCGTGGTGCTCGAGCAGCGCGTCGGTGACAGTCCGCCGCCGCTCATCCTGTTACTGCGGTGTATATATAAGACTTCTTGGCGGCCCGCAGCCTCGAAGGAAAGCTGCGCCCCGGCCTGATGAGATAACAAGACTTGTTCAAGAGCCTTTAATACCTCGGGAAGACATAGGAGACGCTACTAGTTGTGGTGGAGGCTTTACAGTTTTATTCCGAATCTGGTGGACACTCCCTCTAACCAAAATCTACGTATAAACAAGTTAACAAATATTTACTCGCACTCTTACGAGAGGGTTAGGAGCGAATATGAATAGAGAGGAGCGGCGCAGTCATATTAGTGCAAGTGTCAGTGTGTTGGTTTCACGGAAGCATTGATCAGTCATTCAGTGAGAAAAGTAGAGCACCAGACCAGGCACTCATGTGCGTACGGATTCATTCATATAATCTGTTGGGAAAGTCTGAGGCAATGTGTCCGTTTTGGAGATGTTAGTGGAGGGCGTTGACGCCGCGGTGCCGAGGGAAGGTGACAAAGGGGAGGGAAGCCTGGCAGGGCTCAGCGACCTTCACCTCGGGCTAACTTGCTGCCGTTGCTGTCGCTGCCACCTGCCACTGATTTATCCAGCCTTGCCCGGCCGTAAAGCCGTGCCGGGCTCCAGTCTTTGCCGTCTTCGCCCCGCGCCTTCCCTCCACGGGCTTCCTGTCAGGGCTATCCTGCTGCAGCTTTGTTTTTATTATCATTTGTTTTTTTGCATATGCCAGATCTATTTTCAGTTAACAAATGTGACCAGTCCCTCCTTATTGGTACATTGTAGAGTGTGTGTGTGTGTGTGTGTGTGTGTGTGTGTGTGTGTGTGTGTGTGTGCGTGCGCGCGCATGCCACACTCGGGTACATCCGGAAGGCCCAAATCAGAATTCATTAATTTCATTCGTAACGCAAGTACCTTGAATTACTCCCTGACCCAATGACCGCCGCTCTGGTGTGTACGTGTCCTGACGGGTGAGGTCGCCTTGACGCCCCTGCCATGCCCTGCCCTCCACCAGATCTGTAGAGGCAAGGGGCAGGGCACGTGTATCTTGTATGTCCTTATGTGTTCTGTCCTGCCTTTTAGTTGTGGGATGCAAGTCACTTCAAGGTAAAGGTGCATCAAAGTATTACTGCTTTATTCGTCAGTAAGTTGACAAGCGTTTTGAAGCTGCACACTTTACAATGAAGTCACTGAGTTGCAGCTCTGAAAATATGATGTAAATGAGCCTAAAGCAGAAATAAAGCTGAAGGTTCCTGCCACCAATGCCTTGCCCTGCCAGGGACACCTCCTTGTGTGACTTGCGTCCTCACACGTACCCGTAGCCGCTGCCTCCTGCCAGTAGTGTAGAATCAACACTAACATTCAACACCACTAAACTTGTTTTCGTCCTGCCACATCATGTCTGCATGCTGTTTTATTATAGATGTGTTCAAGACTTTTAAGTATATGATGCATTTCTCATTATTATACGTATTATGTGCACTTACTCTTTTGCAAATTCATTATGGATGTGTTACTCCTTACATCATATGATGTTTCTGTCATTACTTCTCATGATTTAGTGTTTATTCATAATTACAAATTCAGTAAAAAGTAAAAATATATTGCATTAAAGTGATTAAAACAATCTAAGCATGTCATGTTTTGCTGCATTGCATCAATAATAATTATTTTAACTTATTCACTCAGTTCACTTAGGCAAGTGTAAGATGTTGCTATATGATGTGTCACACCGGCAGGTCCCGCCTCCTGCAGCAGGTCACCTCTCAGTGAGGGGAGGCAGCACAGCTCCAGCCACTTCCGGTCCATCAGAACAAGTCCCTCTCGAGGCCAGCACACACACCATCCCAGCCACACATAGTGATGAGGAGTCCTTCACCAGCATCACCAACATCACCAGCAGCAAGTACAGCATCACCACCAATGAAGACTTCAACATCAACATTGCCATCAACAGCAATAATGCAGGATCCTCCCTCTCCAGCGAAACAGCCCAGCGATCCATCAGTACTTCCTGCCTCTCTAAGAGTAGTTGCTACATTTCTAGCATTAGTCCTGAGCCCAACATAACAAAAACATTTGGGGGAAGTCTTGGAAGTTTCACATCAAAGGGGGCTCGACTTACTCGCAATCGGGTGTCCATTCCTCCCTCTGCAAGAAACAGAGATCGCAGTGCTCGTCCAGAGTCCTTCAGGCTCTCCTCGGACATGGCAAGTCACACACGTGTTCTCCTGAAGGCAAGGTCCTTCGCTGGAGATACTCACAAGTATAGAAATGGGAGACATTATGCAAGGACATCACTGAGAGAAGACCAGCTGAGGCACTCCATGGACCAGCACATGGCAATGAGCAAAATGGATTATCACCATAACAATTTTACTACCACATGTAAGGCACCATCAGGCACTGTTTCTCGTGCCAACAGCCAGTGTGACAAACATGAGGCCACTGACTCAGCAGAAGAGGAGGCAGCAGGTGCAGACTTTCATCACCTAGAAACTAATTCTGTAGAGGAAACAAGTATTGTAATCATAAACACACGAACGAGGCAAGAGAAGATCTACTATGGATCCAGCTGGGAGCAGGATTATGAAGCAACAACACTGACTAATGAGGAGTTGAAGGACCCAGTCAGCTCTCAGTGGACTGAACCTCCCAGTGCAAATTCGTCTTTCTCATCCCCAGCTGCACCTGAAAATAAGCTGCCTCCTAAATACATGACCAGTGTAATCATCACTGACTCAGGATCAGAAAGAGATTCCATTGACTCATCCAGAGCTCATATGGTGCGAGCACGATCATTCACTGGCCTGATGACATCCCGTGGACCCACATCCGTTGGCCCTTCCCCAACAAGAGAGAGACTGGATGGTGCTACTGGTCCCTCACATTTCAAACTCCCAATGAGGGAAAATTGTGACCGGTTGCTGCACATGACAGCAGGAACACGCAGGGCCAGGCTGTCGCGAGAAGGGAAGTCACTTCGTTTCTCAAGTGACCTGGGATATGGTGCACTTCCCAAATCCAAGAAGGAAGTGTTTGTGTGAAGACAGACATTCTTGTGTCCAACATCTTTGGTTCCTCCTAAATACCCTATAAATTTCCCTCATATTCTTTGTTATGCCAGCTCTCATGTGTTATGTTAAACTCATTCCGATGTAATATTCTGAACACACATTTAGCAGACAAACCCCACGGGCTCCAATACAAAGCTGCCCTTGTTGGGTGGACTGGGTCGACGTGTGTCCTGAGAGTGGCGGGTGAGACTGTCCATTGCCTTGACCTGGATAAAGGAGACAATTTATCTGAGACTGTATGGGATCAGAGGCTTGGTCAGTCCTCCACCCAGTACTGTCTTTGATGGCCCTTAAAGTGGCCTATATACTTATACTTTCCCACAAAATGTATTACTCGTTTTGTAAAGGATGCTTTATTAACCTTAACTGCTATGACCTTAACTACTCTAGTGACAGATCTCACAGACACCACTTCTCATGAGTGCTACTGTGTTTACCGGAAGACTTTTTGAGAAGGGTAGTGGGTGGTGAGGCAGTGCTCCCACACCGCCCTTACCTAGTGATATTCGATGCCTTAAGCTGCACATACTCAGCCCTTTGTATATATCCCTCATATATAAGGAAATACTATATCCCCTTTCAGCTCCTGCCAGCAGTAATGAGGTGCCTTCCTCTGCCTCACCCATGTAGGCTGCTTGGTGACGTCCTGTACATAAACAAGCTTCAGTATGGAAACTATCCTTGTTTAAAAAATGAAAAAAAACTGTACATAAATTCCTGTAATCTATGGTAATGATTAAGGTTGTATATTGAGAGTAATAATAAACAACTGATTATTCTGTTTGATTATTTTTACTTTTTTGGCAATGGCAACAAACATGCATGCCACCAAAATTAAAAAAAGGAATAAATTATGACACCCTTTCAGGACGTGAATCTGACAAATGGCTAAGCATGGATTGTGCCACCTGCTGCCCGTTGTCAAATTGGCGTCTCTCGTCAATCTTGTTTTTTTCTGTTTTTTTTATATTGTTTTTTTTTATGTGAACAAAATTATATTAAGAGTCCAGAATATTGAACAGGGCTCTTAACTAATGTGTCCATGGGATCAGGTATGTGAGGTAATTACTATATACGATTAAGGGTCAGTTCGACAGTCCAACACAGCCATTGTAAGCGCCCAAACCAAACTATATTCTCCACAATGATCTGTTATTTCTACTCAAAACCAGATACTAAATAGATTTCCTGTGTGGTTTTCTATTGTTTCCTTCTTTTTATATAAACGCCAAACAGTATATAAGTCATTTTCGTAGTGTTTGGTGTTTGGTTGGGGAGCTTACAAACATGCTGTACTGGACTGTCAAGCTGGCCCCAAGACAAGTCCTTATATGTAAAGGCTATTGGTGCTCTAGTTGTAAGAGTGGCCAGCATGTCTGTTCAGCCTATCTGACAAACTCCTTCTCGGAAAACCATCAGTATGTCTCATTGAACCACCAAGTGACGCCACGCGGGAAATAATTGTTTTGATACATCTTTTAAATGACGGAGCAACGACTGGATGGGAGAAAAAGTATTGAATGAATAAAATTATTGAGGATGTAGTCCATACAAATGATGCCTCAAGGGTGACTCGACTCGAACTCCTGAACGAGACTCGCGAGCGAACCCGACTCGACTCGTGTGGCTCGCCGTTGCTGCCAGTTGCTGATGATGGAATAGATCACAAAATTATCTATTCACTACGGCGTCTATGCACTTGATGTCTCCTTCACATGTAGCCCTGCTTGAAAACCTTGCATATAGTGAAATGGACGCAGATACAAAATAGTTATCGGATAAACACATGGGTTGGTATTATAAAACACACTCGCTTCTCACATCAGCCATTTCTAAAGGTAAAAAAGGGGGTCAGTCGGGTTCTAATGGGTGTTTCTTCAGGTTCATGGTACAGAAGAAGACTCACACTACCACCAGGGTCATAAAACTACCCCTGGAAATGCCCACAACTCCTACGAAAGCCTTGTCAAATATGTGTACTGGGGCGGCGATATGTCCTTGTAATACGACCCCATGATGTCTCAAATAATATGGCATCCGTGTCGGCTACCCTCTCGCGGGGCCTTGGCTGTCCCCTCCCCCGCGGCCCTCGATTGCAGCTGCTGACCGGCACGTGACAGCGAAGTATTGTTGGTGATGTGAGCTCGGGTTTCCCCTTAGTATCTAGTGTTTTATGGCGGCGAGGAGCCCACTTGAGGCGATGACCGAGCCAGGGCATGATGGAGGCGCCGGAACATGTGGTAAGTGACTCTCTCTCTCTCTCTCTCTCATTCATTTCATCCAAAGGTGATCACCAACGATGTTAAATTGTCGTACTCTGAACATTGCATTTATCATTTTTAGGCTTAAAGACTGTCGTAGCCACACAAAACACGATAGAACATTAAAGTTATCGTTAAAACTGTTAAATATTGATGTTTTTTTGTTGTTTTTTTTGCTATAGTTATCGGTCAGAAATTACGAAAATGCAATGTGATGAGTACGATAGTTTGGCATCGCTGGTGATCACGTTCAGAAGAGTTGCCTCCTAATGGTAGTTAAACACTTTATTACCATCCGTGTAAGCGAGTTGGTATTGTGTTCAGATTGGCAAGGGATTAATCATGCACAAAGTTAAAGGAAAGGATTGCAAGCACTACTTTAGCTCATGAAAATAATTAATCTTTCAGTCTTCAGCATGTCTACATGTCTTATCTGTTTGCCTGTGTACGTGTGATAAGTCCCTGCGGGTAATTTAGCATCGTTAAAACCAGTGGTTCCCAAACTTCCAGGCTGGCGTCCCCCTGGCTCCGAGGTCAGTTCCTAGCGCCCCCCTAAATCCCCATCCCCACACAGGCGAAATTAACACACACTTCTTTCTCGGTATTCGGTTTGCTATAAATTGAAAAAAAGATTAAACACTTAGCCTTAATGTTTGTGACTTAGGTTTTGACATTCAGATTTTGTAAAAACTACTACTTATGCCACACTACCGACCCCTTCTTCCTCACCGCCGCCCCTAGATCTTTCCACCGGTGCCAGGTAGGCGGTATCATCCACTTTGGGAACTACTGGTTCAAACTAGAAAGTTAACCTTAGTTAAAGAGAACTTAACAGGAGAGCATACGTAAGGGGTCTACAAGACAGCCGTCTTAGACAGGGCAGTTCCTATAAACCTATCTCCGCCTACCATCAGTATTCATGAATTTACCTCACCGTTTTCTTGAAGGGTTTATCGTATTAACATTCATCACATGACTACCAAGCCGGCTCCACTCATCCACCATCTTAGTAGTAATCCTTGAAGGTTTTGCTTGCCTTCCTTGAAACGGATATATTACGTGACCCACCTGACTCCTTTATAACCAGAGCCCTATTAACATCAACCTTATGAAAGCCCTTCATCCATTTCTAAATTCCCATCAAATATCCCCTTTCACTTTTTTAGAGAATGCGAATTATAGTGCATAGGCCTATTCTTATATGGCAAGTTCCTCATTCCACGAGTAATTTTGTGATACTCCTCTGCACCGATTACAACAGGTTAATATCCATTCTCTGGAAAAATAAGGGGATCCGAACTTTCCTGCATACTCAAGATGAGGTCTAAGATTAAATATTTATTGACGATAACTTCAGTGTTTTTGTTGCTGATGCTCCTCGAAGAAAAAAAAGATATTTGCACATTTTCTCACATCCACATTCCAAACATCCATATTCTCTCACATCCATACCTGTTTAAGTAGAATAGGATATACATGCATTGTCTGGTCCTTTGTTTTAAGAGATTAGAGAGCATTTAGGACTTCATCGAAAGTTATTACAGAGTCGAGCAAGGTCTACGTGGGATTATCATAAATACTACCATCATCGCTGGTGTTGCGGTAAGTCGACTGGCAGGAAAACAATTGTTCAGGAAGTTCGCAAAGCGCTGGAAGAAGAGGATCAAGAGGAGGAGGAGGAGGACCTACGAAGAGATACATGCAAAGCGATACAGGCCAAAAGAGTTTATTAGATCTCCTTCAGTGTTTTAGGGGGCTGGTTAGGCCTTGGAATCACATACGGCCTCTATAGCCCCAGCAGTAGCTACAGGTTGCTCGTGGCTGTCGTTGTTAAGTGGCCAGATTTGTGCAGGAAGGTCTGTGTACACTTGAGGGCTTGGGAAGCAGTGTTGGGGCTGAGGGCATCTTGGGCAGTGAAGCAGGAAGTGTTCTGGTGAGTCAGGATCAGCGTTGCCAGATTGTCGTACTTTGAACATTGCATTTATCATTTTTAGGCTCCAAGACTGTCGTAACCACACAAATAACGACAGAAAATTAAATTTATCGTTAAAACAGTTAAATATTGATTGGTCAGGATGTGTGTGGCACCATGGGCAGTGAAGATCCTGGACGGTGTGCAGATGGGCGTTGAGGTTGTGCGTGTTCACTGTCCATTGTCCAATCCTCAGGCGGGCGAAGGCTGTGTCCAGGGGGAGGCTGGGGGAGTGCCTGTATCGTCCTAAGTTGGTTTGTCCCAGGCTAGCTGTCAAATTTAGTGCCCCAGTATCTGTTGGAAGTCTGTCTCAGGTCTGTTATAGCAGGTCAATAGTGTGGTCTGGAGGTCTGTTTGTAATGCTGACTTTCCTGATGGGCGAGCCTCCCATAACCCACTTAGCCAGGGGGGTATGTACCTCTTTGGCCGACTGGTAAAGGAGTGACTCGATCCCGTTACGCTGGTCGCGGGCTCGATCCCCGGCGCCGGCAAACTTTTCCTTGTCTGGATTAATTTCACGTGTGTTTCGTTACACGCGATGGTGGTGTGGGAGTGTAGTAAAGAGCAAATTCTGGCATTTCACTGGTGGCAAGGCGGTGGCATCCTCTCCTGTGATTCTGTTGTGTCTCCCCGAAGGGATAACAGGTAGAGTGATGGCCCATGCTCTCCGAAGTTCATAGAAAACGGGAACTCAACACAGAAATTAATCTAAATGGGAATGGGGAGACGTGTAGTGCTGACTTGCCTGATGGGCGAGCCTCCCATAACCCACTTAGCCAGGGGCCGACTGGTAAAGGAGTGGCTCTCCCGTTACGCTGGTCGCGGGTTCGATCCCCGGCGCCGGCAAACCTTTCCTTGTCTAGATCAATTTCTCGTGTGTTTCGTTACACGCAGTGGCCGTGTGGGAGTATAGAAAAAAAAAATTCTGGCATTTCATGTTGTCTCAGGTCTGTTATAGCAAGTCAATAGTGTGGTCTGGAGGTCTGTCTGTCAGCTGGGGATGGGATATCAAGTGTGCCAGGTGTTAAGTTAAATAAGTTGGCAACACACTGGAAGAAGAGGACCTACGATACGAAGCAATATAAAGCGACAAAGGTCAGCAGAGTGTATTAGACCTTGGTTAGCGGCATTGATTAATATTCATGCCTGCCGCCGCGCCGCCCCGCCACCAACGATGCCAGATTGTCGTACTCAGCCGCTTATATTTTCTGACTTCCTATCCCAAAACTGTCTTCTGGGCTCCAATAACGAAACTCATTTATAGTTATCGTTAAATGACATAGATTCCGATGTTTCTTGGCAATATTAAGGCGTCAGAAACCGGTAAATACTGTGCTCTGAGTACGATAACCTCTCCGCCGCCGCGCGCACCTCAGCGTAAACAACCTGGCGTGCGGGCGAGGGTGAGCACCGCCTCGTCCCCTTCCCTCATTTACCGTTTTCCCAGGCCGTACTTTACCTTACGTCACTAATTCAGCTTCAGCACCGGCCAAAGCAGGCAGCGGACAGCACAGACTCGTGTAATCGCGGGCTTAGAGAGTGTAGCGGTCAGTGGAGAGCTCCCACGGTGGTGACCTACCTGTCCTGCACCTGTCCTGGCCACGCCCACAGGTCACTCATTAGGCCGGGCAGGTGACAGGTGTACTCTCTCTCTCTCTCTCTCTCTCTCTCTCTCTCTCTCTCTCTCTCTCTCTCTCAAGATGGGTCTGGGTCAATCTACAGGGGAGTGGAGTGGGGGGATAAGCTGAGGGAGGGAGGGTGTGGTGTAGGGAGTGAGAAAGTAGATAGAGGGGTGGTGAGTGAGTTGAGGATAGAGAGGTGAGTGGAGTGGGGGGATAAGCTGAGGGAGGGAGGGTGTGGTGTAGGGAGTGAGAAAGTGGATAGAGGAGTGGTGAGTGAGTTGAGGATAGGGAGGTGAGTGGGGGGATGAATTAGGGAAGTTGAGGCATCAGGGAGTGGGAAGTGGGGGGATGGAGTGGAAGGGAGAGGGGAGTAGGTGGATTAATTTGTCAGATGCTGTTTGGGTAATTGTGGAGATTGACTCCGTGCCTCCAAAATACAATATTACGCCTCCATATTATAGTTAAGGAACGAAATACATGTCCCTCAACCATAATATGAAGGTGCAAGTACTTAAAAGTAAAGAAAAAGTCTTCATCCCCTTCCCCTAACAATCTTGGGGGACCCGTGGGAAATCAGGGTTTTTGGGTGGGGGAGCATATTTAAACTACTCCAACCGAACTTATTATAACCTCTAATGGGGGGGCTTGGCCCCCCCCACATATTATGATGTGCCGGTAAAACTAGAGAAGTACAACAGTATGTGAAACCTTGGAAAGGTTATTATTCTCATGGGGGAAATATTGGAGGCATGTAGTGAATCTCCATATTTACTGCTGTTTGTTTTGAGTACCTGTTAAGTATCTTAATGTTGGGGAGAGATTGCTTTGGTCAGTGAAAGAATAATGTACGTACCTATAAACTGAAATGAAGAACCTAATGACTAGTTTATGGGGAAGGTGTCCAGTGAAGCCGATGGTTTATCAGACACATGATTGCAAACTTGCACTGGAAATTTATTTAATTACTCTTGTCTTTGTTGGCCAGGGAATTTACCCCTTTCCAGGGTTCTGTGCCCCTGCCCATGGCTGGCAGTTAATTCACCCCCTGATCTGGATTAGTTGGTGTGGGGCTACAACCCTTTCCAGTTTAACTACATACCTATCCACTAAATCAAAATGTAAAGCAGGTGTCGTGGCTGAAACTGGTCACGACTCGTATCTGGTTCAGCCTATGTGACAGGCTCCCTCAATGCATTCACATCTGGTGAAACTTGCCTATGGCAAGTCTATGGGACCCATGCATTTCAAAGTAGGGAGGGCCCCCTAGTTCCTCTTATTATTTTGGGAGTGGTGCAGATGTGGCACTGGAGTACATCTTTTAAGGGTTCTGTATGTGGGGTTCTGGAACATCCTGAGCCTCTCATAGGATCAGGAACTGCCTCATCTATCTATTGATCTCAGAAGGCTGAAGGTGGATATAGCAGGACTCTGAGATGAGAAGGCCTGGCTGTAGCATGATCTGTAAGGGGGGTACATATAAGTTAAGAAAGGGTGAAACACATCTTGAGCTTCATATCTCTTGTTGCAGTGTACACTCTTACTGAGATGTATGAAACTGAAGAGGAGATGTCCTACTCCAAACTTGACTGTTATCTTGGACCAGTCCATCCCTTGGGACACATTGTTTTGAGTGACTTTGATGCTGCTACTGACACTGATAGATAATTATTTATGTGGTGGTTTCTATGGCTCTGGTATCAGGAACACCAACAGCCCTCTCCTTGATTTTACAAGATCCACAAGGCTGAGAATTTCAAGTTCATGGTATCAGAGACCAGAGCTACACTGCTGTACGTGTCAAAGCAATGCTAGAGGGGTAGAACTGTGGGATGTCTTTAAATGTGAAACTCTCCAAGCTGCAAAGTAGTGCACTGGAAAACTCTTTTGGTCAAGGGGTGGTTTTGACTCGGGGTTGACACAGGAGAATATCTAGAAGAATCATGCTGCCAGACTTGCTAGAGCAAAATAGGGCTCTGTGCTGTAGGGAATTAGTCGTCCTTCCCACAGCGGCCCGCTGCTCCCGTCATGGTTCACTCTTCATAAGAAGAGTTTAAATGAAGGCATTGTTTGTGGTGTGCAGGAAGAGGCATATTAATATTGATTTAGTAGATGCCACTGAGGGCATCTGTCCAGAGTGCTGCTTTACCTACAAACAGCATCAGCAGTGCCTTGGGACAGAACTGGATTATAGTGAATTTTCTTTGTAAATTTTAAGTGAAAGCCAGCAGATATTTCTCCCATTTGAAAGTATTTTCTTCTTGCATTGTTTCATGCATTTTCCTATAAAGATTTTCCTTTGGAAAATTTGATTTGGTATTTGGGTCCTTTCAGTCAGTAATGGAGTATGGTCAAACCAGAATTTTTCTGATGGCTTGTAAGTGCTTGGGACAGTAGTAATCACAATAAAATCCCACGGAAGTGCTATGTTTTCTTATCTCTTAAAGGGAACACAGCCCCTGTAGGGAGGTTACAATTATATATTCACCTGTCTATTGGTGATTCTAATGGGTTGAGAGGCAAGTCTCTTCTTAGGGGATATCATAGATAATTAAATATAATACCTTCCTATGAGGTGGCTCTGGCCCTTTGACCACAAATATAAAACTATAATTTCTCAAGGTTCTCATGGTGACTACCCTCTGAAACACAAAAGCGCATTAAAAAAAAAGCACTTTGACCACAGAATCCATGTGATTGAAAATGCCAATTTACCTTTCTTGTTAAAATTTGAATTGTCACCAATTTTCCATCTAATCAACCTCATCTGCCTGATGTAACGTAAGGGTTAGTGGCATGTTACTGCTAATGTAGCCCCACCAAATTAGTAACCTAACCCCACCAAATTAGTAAAAATAAGGACCAAATTAGTAATTCATCCCCACCGAATTAGCAACCTAACCCCACCAAATCATTACTTACCCCCACTGGTTGGGTGGTTCAGCTCAGCCTGCAGGGAAGCAGTTGACAAAAAACATGACCGCTGCCAGTATTTAGCCATTATCTGCCTATTGTTTTGTATGGATTATTAGTGTATCTGATTGCCAGTCCTTGATATGCCACGGTATTGTCTGCAAAATATCATATGTTCATGCTCTTTTTTAAGTGTTACCTTTTCAATTATCTTTTCAATATTTGTGGCACTTTGAGCCACTTGTGAAGGAACAACTACTTGTGTAATGCAAGATTTTTTGTAACTATGCACATTTTCCCCTGAAATGTCTGTTTGTTGCGGTGAACGTTGCTCCCAGTGTGGACAATGAGCGGTGCAGACAGGCAACACATGCACACCTGTACCTTTGTAGGACTTGAAGCTCCCCTCCCCCTGAAGCTCAACTATGGGCCTCAGATGAAAGTTGCAGCTTATTAGTGTGTTTGTCAAGAGGGATTTTAATTCTTTAGTTCTGCAGTATGCTACTCCCTATACTGCCCTCTTACATAAAGGTGGATTGGTCTTAATTTAAAAGCATCACTAGTCAAGAATTGGCAAACCATCCATTTTGACAAATTAAAGCCTTTAGGTTGCATTCCTGAAAATACTGTTGAAAGACAATTTCAACTAAATATGTATTGAAAATGCTGATAACCTAACTGCTCTCTATCAACAATTTCAGTTCTTCATCTTCATTACTAACACAGTATTGTGGAACTGCTTTGAGGTCCCAAGTAGCCTACTACATACAGTATTGTGTAAGTTGTAGAGGCATTTTGTTGTAAATTGTATTGATGTTTGTCTGTTCATGTGTAATGAAATGACAGAGTAGAAGCTTCATTTGTTAAGGAACATGCTAGTCAGTTATGATGATTAAAAAGACTGGCTTAATATAAATCGTGGTAGGAGAATGAAGTCAGCATTCTGATTGTTTTTCATTTTCACATGCATAAGTTGCCGAGAGTTCCCTTAATGTCTGTTCCTAATTGTTATATTTTTAATGTGAACTAATGATTTTTGAAAATCAGGAAAGTTCAGTGCACTGTAGTCCAAGATTAGTGCAAGTAGCTGGTAAATGACTAGCTAATGATCAGTGGCTGCTTTGTCGATGATAACTTTTAATTTAATTTATATAGAAGTCTATGATCTCGTGTCAGAAGTAATTTTTAATTAACTCTCATGAAAATATATTCATGTTGCATTTTCAAGTTTCAGTGAGACAGCCTTCTGCATGTGAGCCACAGAGAAGTAACAGAGCTAACACAACACCGCCAAAGGGATAAGTGCTGAGCAGATATTTTGAGGTACCTCACCTTTGATAGGCACAACACAGCACTGCTTTAGGTTGAAGTTTATCCATTTATCTCATGTCACTGAGAGGCAGCCCAGTGGTCTGTTGGCAGGGTGGTGCAAGACCCACCCCACTGACCAAGGCAGCTAGGACTAGTGGTTCATTTTGCTAAGCAGCCAAGTCATTAGTAGCCAGTGACTGATACGTGGCTTCAATATAAACACACATTGCCTTTGAAGTGGAATTGGAAAACTTTCTTTCTATCCACTTTTTTAGCAGATATGTGAAAAGAAAATATTGGGACCTCATATGTTGCTGATATGTTTTCCTGAAAGCAGACATGAGCCATCAGAACACAGTGACAGGCTGTGGCTCACTGGTCTTGGAGGCTCATTTTTATTAGGCATGAAAATAGTGTAGGTTTGTTATTGATATTAGTTTTTTTTAAACATATGACTTCAGTGACCAGCGCTCAGGTGTCTAAATGTGTTTCAGTTTATCATCCTAGTTGAAACTTCTAAAATTGTGAAATCGTTTGGATCTTTTTTTTTTTTTTTTTTTAAGTGGTCATAGAATTCTGAAAGTATATTTGGTTTTCTATTGTTCAGTATAAATATTACGTATTACAATTATTCAAGAATTATTTTGATAAATCTAAATATTTACAATGTCACGAATGCGAAATTTTATCGTAATCCCCAAAACATTAAATTCTTATAATTTTCAAGCGCATTTTCTACACTTGGCACATCACTCCCACCCATCCACTGAACATTTTTCAGCTGGGACACCCACTGCATGGTCATTGTTACTTTGCCATAAACTGCATTAAAACTGAGTAACAAAGATTTGATGTGCATTTTATAATACCAAATTGTCATCAGTTGGAGTTTGTCAATCCCATAGGAATGGTCAGCTTTGTGAAATTTATTGACATTGAAAATTATATGGACGTGTACCCAGATATTACTGGAATTACATACTAGACTTATTAAAATAGTTGCACACAGTAAATACAGTCGTCCGTCAAATAGTACGGTTTCCAATATTTCAGTTTCGGTTTTATACGGATTGTCATAGAAGATCTTTTAAGGATTTTTAAATTTTCTGCTCGTCAGGAAATTTAAAAATCCTAAAAAATCTATGAAAATCCACATAAAACCGAAACCGAACTATTGAAAACCATACTATTTGAGGGACAACTGTAATTACAATTTTCTTGGTCATTTAAGGTGGCAAAACATGTAGTGTGTATATTGCCTCAGAGGTCCTGTTTTCAGCACTCCAACACCCACACCCTGGGAGTGAGGAAGGCTGGAGTAGTGGTTCTTAAAGTTTTTTGGCCCTGATGCCCCGAGCTCACTCCTCGTAAACCTGATACAGTGCCTCCTCTTCAGTTTTACATACTGAGACTGATTTTTTCAAACCTTTAATATGAAAATATGGAAAATTGGATGACTGGACAAAGTTAAATTTTTTAATATTTAATTTGCCAGTTAGTTCAATTATCAAATATTGCATGACTATTCATATATTTTTTGTTACTCCCATGATCCCATTTTGATACCCCTTGAGAGTATTAAGGCACATCTTTTAAGAACATTTGTGCAAGGAAGAGGATGTGAGAAAGTAGTTTTTGTATAGAATGGCTGATCAGATCATAACTTTCAGATTCTGTTTAGAATGAAATTTACATGATTTGTCAAGAACTAGCCATATATGTATTTTTTTTTTTTTTTTTTTTTCCAGGCAAAACCTATCCACAGCAATTCTGTTTGGGAAGAATCCCATTCATCAAATGAATTAAAAAATATGAATGACAAGAAATTATGTAGACTTCAGTAAAATATATTACTATTCAGTCACCACTGTTTCAATAGATTCTTGGAGTTATTGTTTTAAAGCATTCCATTATTGGCGCCTTTTCCCCATCATTCAGTGCATGTCTCCATCTTTGTGGTCTTGACCATGGAAAAAACAGAAGGATCATTTCATCAGATGTCACTCAAGGGGATATTTGTCTGCACCTCAACTTCTAAATTGGTAACATCAACATGTGGGATTAGGTAAAATGAAAAGAAGACTGGGATGTTATTTTATGCTAAGGAGAAATTGTTTGCTGGGTATTGCTGTGAAATGGCCACTTCTCAGAGGGAGCAGCCATCACCAAAGACATACATACAAAGATACTTCCATGCACCGAGGAGTAAGGGATTTGCATTTGTCACAGTCTGTAGGCAAAAAGAGGTTAAACGTCAAAACTTCTTTATTTTTTTATATTTTTTTTACAACAAAGCAGACCGCTCAAGGGCACAAAAAACGAAACAATGATAAAAATAAAAAAAAAGCCCGCTACTCGCTGCTCCTACAAAAAAAAAAAAAAAAAAAAAATCAAAAGAGGTGGCCGAAAAAGAGGTCAATTTCGGGAGGAGTGTAATAGTTACTCCTTTTGTCGTTAAGTCAGTGTAATTAATTGAATTATGTATGTAGCATATTTTTTATTGAGGGGCATATATAATTCCATCAGTGTAACAAAATTAAATAAAAGTTGTTTATGGCATTACACACAGATCCTAATTGATATATTCACACTAATAATTGTAGTAGCAAAAATTAGTGACTTTTCATTAGCTGTTCAAACCACTGTAGTGACATCTGATGGTAGAACTTAGTTTCTTAATTCAGCCTTATTGAATTGATACTTTTCACTTACGTAATTTGTATGTTTTTTTTTATTATGTTTCTTAATGAATCTACAAATTGATTTAGAAAATTATTGTTGATATATGTAAGAAATTTTATATTGTGTTTAAAACTAATTTGAATTCCTATCAAAAACTCAATTGTTATTATGGATGAGTCCGGCAATGTCTTGTTAGTGCTTCTTAGCATTGTTGAACTTCCACTTTATTCTTCCATCCTCTGCTAAAAAAAAAACAGTCTTCCCACACGCAGTATCACTCTTTGGCAAGGTGTGATGTGCTTTGCATTGTGGAGCATGGCGACTTCCCTTTTCACAGTTTTGATGGCTTTAATGTTCCTTTAAATAATTACAATGAGTACTATGAATCTAATTTTCCTTAGTTAGTCACATTAAGAGCTAGTGCTGTCAAATATAGCTGTACTTGTATCCCCACCTTAGTCTGTTGCATATTTTATGACTGCAAACAGAACATCCAGGTAATGTATCCCATATATTTCAGATTGCCGCTGTGTGAAGCTTGTTTCAGGTTTCGGATGGCATCTGTAGAAGATCAATATCAGAAGGCGTGGCAGCTGTGTCAGGGGGAAAGTCACAATGATCCAGATAGCGAACCTTACAAGTCAAAATATGCTGCCCGCGAGATATTTGAGGAATTAAAGTCTCGCCTCAGTAACCAACTGGATGAGGATGACGTGGATGATGAGAGCAGCAGCTTCAGTGAGGAAGGGGTGGATGGCGTGGGCCTCACCCGCGCCCGCATGGCTGCTGTTGTCTACCACCTGGGGGTCATTGCTGTGGAGACAGAGGAGTTCTCAACGGGGGAAGAATACTTAAACAACGCCCTCATCATCATTGGGGACGAGGCTGGCATCAGCGCAGGAGTCTCCTCAGCTGAGGTGGAGGAGGCTCAGGTGGTGACAGCAGCACTCCTTGGAGACTCAGACAGTCTCCTCTCTTCCAGCAGCAAAACAGCCTCCATCAGCCCCACTGCCATCTCCCCCTCCACTATAGCCCTCACCATAAGCTGTCACAATCAGCTGGGTATCTTGTGGTCCAACCGTGGCCTTTACTCTGCTGCCAGGCATCACCTTGACCGTGCTGATGCCCTCTACAATGAATACCAGCTCAAGAGTGCCAAGCTACCTCGCACCATTCACAGCCTCTTTGCCTCCAGCGAAAAG
The DNA here is from genome assembly GCF_024679095.1 of Eriocheir sinensis. Classification (NCBI taxonomy): domain Eukaryota; kingdom Metazoa; phylum Arthropoda; class Malacostraca; order Decapoda; family Varunidae; genus Eriocheir; species Eriocheir sinensis. The sequence continues at coordinate 7,946,705 of NC_066551.1, forward strand.
GCTGCAGAAGACAAGAGTGGAGTGGCTGCTTTAGAAAAACTCCACACCCTCACATACTACTACTTGGCTCAGGTTGGAACTCTACTCTCTTGCCATGGACTACCAATATCTATAAAGCACTAATTTTCCAATATGCCTGTCAGTCTGGCTATCCTAATTTAATGTTTTGATGTCTGATCCTTGAGTCTTGTCAGGGGAGATAACCACAAAAAAGTATACAGTTTTTTTTAACTGTAGCAGCAGATTTATACACTTGTTGAACATTAGTTTAATGTCACTTTCCTGAGCCACTTAACTTATGATTTTATATAATGTGTGTTAACTCAACTGTAATTATTGTATCAGCCATGAAAGGTAGCTGCTGACCACCTGAAAGCTATAATGAAGACTGCTCTCAGGTATATGGGCACCTTGGGGCACCAGACACATCCGCCTGGTACTGCCACTCCACGCTTCAGCGGCAGCTGGCCAGTAAAGACTACGACCCACTGGAGTGGGCCATCAATGCTGCCACCTTATCTCAGTTTTACCAAGGAAAGGAAAAATTCAGGTTAGTCACCATTATTTATGTAATATTAACCCTTACAATACGTGATGCAGATGTTGGCGTCACAGTATGGAAAGGGTTGAAAGGAAATGGAAGAGGATTAATCTTCTTTTAAACCTCTTAATCCTCTTCCATTTCCTCTTAATCCTTTTCTAAACCTTTTAAGAGGAAATGGAAGAGGATTAAGAGGTTTAGAAGAGGATTAATCCTCTTCCATTTCCTCTTAACCCTTTCTGTCCTGTGACGCCGACGTCTGCATCAATGTATTGAAAGGGTTAAAGAGTAAATGCATACACACACGTACAGAAGCCACACACACACACACACACACACACACACACACACACACACACACACACACATATATGTAGTAGAAATAATAGCCATAGTAGGGTAGTATTCGACATAGTAGAAGTAATGAATGAATGATTCCAGTCAGTTTTCACTAAGAACAGTGACTTCTTAGAGCAGGAAAGAGAGACTAGCAACTCAGGGTCACAAAAGTAGAAGTGCAAGAACTTCATAAGCAACTTGGGGCTCAAGGTGTAAGGAAGGCCCCTGGGTGTGATGATAGATCTAAGTAGATACTTAAATATTGCAAACACTAAATGACTGATAAGATTTCCTGTATAATAGTGTGTTCAAAGAAAGAAGGGAAAATGTTGCTGTAGTTGAAGATGGCCAGTGTGGTGCCTATCTGCAAAGGGAGGAATAGGGGAGAATCACTGATCTTTAGATCAGTGTCACTGACTGGTGTAGTCGTTAAACTGTGCAAGAATACTGAAAGACAGATACATGCTGTATCTGGAAGAGATGTATATTTTGATGGAAAGCCAGTTTGGATTCACGAGTGGGAAACCTTGTATCTCTAATTTTTTTAGCTTCTACTCAAGGACAAATTATGTTGTATAGGAGAGAGGCAGTTCAGTGGATTTTACGTACTTAGATCAGGATATACTTAGATCAGGAGAAAGCATGAGAATAGGTACACACAAGTGACATGTGGGTGTTGGAGCTAGGGCTATATGGGCATGTGGCATGCTACTCAAGAGGTGATCCTGCTCACTGGGTTGTCTCTGTAAGAGATAACACTAAATGGGATAGGCCAAGGGGACTTCCACAAAAGAGCAAATCGATGAATCCTGCCATGAGTTACTTAGGATGGGAAGGGGCCTTCATAGATTTGTTTGGAATGATTTTTAGGCTTGGCCCTCATGATTGAATCATTAATTAATTGATTGGCAGAGTGTCCCGCCACCTCCTGGCCTCGGCATCCAAGGTGTTATCGAGCCATGAGGCTGAGATGAACACGTCAGAGGCTGAAAGTGAGGATGCTGCACACAAGTAAGTGAATTATAACTATATCTTTGGGACGTGCAGTTGAAAACTGAAGCAGTGATGAATGAGTGGTAAGAGCAATTAGGATATTCACAGAAAGTCTGGTAAGACTGACAAAAGCTAGAGAATGGGTTATAAAGTGATAGTAGTAACCTGCTGAGGTATTCAGGTCATCTGGAGAGAACAGGAAAGGATGATATGAAAGAAAGGGTGTACAGAAGTGCTGTGGAAGGTGTGTAAGTGAGCCGGTAACTCCCTGTTAAGTAGGACAGATTTTTACAATAATTTGAACATAGTGGAAGAGCCCCACTAATGATGCCAGGAGAAAATCCTTGGAAGTGAGGAATCATTTACTCTACTGTAGTCAACTTCTTGAAAAAAAAGTTCTGGACAACTTCAGGTGTCAATGCTAAAAAGATTGGTTGTATGTGAAATTTTTGTACTTTATGCTTGTACTCTGCAGACAGGAAAAGTACAATCAGTGCAAAGCAGATGTTGCGAGGTGCTGGGGGCGGTATAGCCTAGTACTGCTGCAAGTGTCTTGTGACAGAGCACTGCCAGACGATTCAACCCAGCAGGAATCTGCTGATAGTCAGGAAGCAGAACCTGAATCCTTGGACAAACAGGTAAATCAAGGATGTTCTTTTTGTTCAGACAGATATTAACTTTTCTCTTTTATTTTTTTATTTTTTAGTGATAATTTAATTCATTAACCCCTCTGGGACTGGCAGTGGTGGTAATCTTGGTGCTGCCAGGACTGGCCTTCCAGTGCTAAACACCGAAAATAGCCTGTATTCACACACTTCTTACTCTTAACCTACAAAGGACGAGCAAATGAAACTGACTTTGTACTCACTATTAAGTCTTCCTCTTTCTAACAATGCCATCCAGAAGTCTCTACATGCCGTGGTTTTGGAGAGACAGCAAGTTGAAAAGGAGAGGATTCTGGCGGGAACGGCCCTCCGTCCGTTGTGGCTGATTGGCCATGGCTAGGTTGCAATGAAAACGGGTGCCCTGAGCTCTATTTATGCAGGCTATACTATAATATAAGCTCCCTCCATGCAATAAAGCCCCTATTGTGTGTGGTTAGCAGGCGGGTAATACGCTTGGCGTTCAGGTCCGAGGGTGTGGGCAGGAAATCGGACTCATCAGCATCAGTGTCACTGCTTTCTGCCATGATGAGAGCATAGCAGAAACTGACAAAGTAGCCAAACTAACTCTCGGGCAGAGTTCCCAATGAGTAAATTACAAAAATTAGCAAACTGTAGCTAAATTTGGAGTAAAAACAGCAAGGCTGTTATAACTGCCTCCAGTCCTCGCCCAGTAAAGTGGCTATAGCCGCCTCTGGTCTTTTAAGGGTTAAGGAAGTATGCAAAATGAGTTATATATTGTTATTTTTCATTGTAGATCACATGAGTATAATGGTGCAGCATGTCTTCATTGTGTTCACATTCATTTGCCACCTCACACATTACTCCTCATACTCTCCATCTTCCCCTCTCCCAAATATTTTAGCTTTCTCCTTTTCCCTTTTACTTAGTTTCTCCCTTCGTCTACAGATTCATTATAAGAACATAAGAATGTTGGAGTCTGCAAGAGGCCGGTAGGCCTGTATAAGGCAGCTCCTTTGAACCTAAGCTCCCCTGTATCTAACCCCACCTAATATTGTTGTCCATGAATTTATCTAATCTATTTTTCAATGTGACAATTGTATTGGCACTCACCACGTGACTGCTAAGCCTATTCCACTCATCCACCACCCTGTTAGTAAACCAATTTTTGTCTATGTCCCTGTTGAATCTGAATTTATCCAGTTTAAACCCATTACTTTGTGTCCTACCCGGTTCTCTTACCAACAAAACCTTATGAATATCCCCCTTATTAAAGCCCTTCATCCATTTATAAACCTCTATCATGTCTCCACACACCCTTCGCCTTTCTAGAGGATGCAAGTTTAACTGTTTGAGTCTTTCCTCGTATGGCAAGTTTCTCAACCCCTGAATCATCTTAGTCATCCTCCTCTGCACTGATTCTAACATTTTGATATCCATTCTATAGTAAGGTGACCAGAACTGAATCGCATAGTCAAGATGAGGTCTAACTAATGCTAAATATAGTTTGAGGAAGATTTCGGCGCTTCTGTTGCTTACGCTCCTTGAAATAAATCCCAGTACCCTATTTGCTCGATTTCTAGCTTGAATGCATTGTGCCCTTGGATGGAGATCAGAGTTCACTAAAACCCCTAAATCTCTCTCGCACCCAGACCTGCTTATGAGTGTTATTTAAGCAATAGTTATGAGAGGGGTTGTTCCTACCTACACTCAGAATACTGCACTTCCCTACATTGAACTCCATCTACCATTTATCTGCCCAGTCATACAATCTGTTTAGGTCATCCTGGAGAATACTAGCGTCCTGATCCGACTCAATTACTCTACCAATCTTGGTATCATCTGCAAACTTACTGACGTCACTACTAATTCCTGTATCTAAGTCATTGATATAAATAATAAACAAAAGTGGACCTAATACCAAACCTGTGGGACCCCACTCGTAACACATCCCCAGTCAGATCTTTTGCCATTGATTTGCACTCATTGCTTCCTATTGCTAAGCCACGCCTTGACTATCTGTTGAAGCTCCATCCACTTCATATTTTTTATAAAGATTAGGATGTTTATGACTAAGCACCATCTAGGTACTCAAAGCTACTCTGCCTGTGCTCTTACATTTGCTAAGTATGTATCAATTATTCACTTACCTTTGAATTTCTTTTGAACAGCTTGAGTTCCTTCAGCTTGAAGTCAGCGACCTAGAGTCAGAGGTGGCAGCAATTCCTGTGCAAGACTTTGATGAAGCTCGACAACTCTTCCTGGCGGGTCTGCGGTGGCTCACTGAGGCACGCCAGTACTACACATTAGAGGACCACGCCAGTGATCACGTCAGCATCACTCAGGAGATGAGTCACCTTTACAAGGCTCTTGCCTTCTTTGAACCATCGGAAGAAAGGTAACAACAGAGCTTACAATCATTATATATGGACATATCCTTAGTTATAATTTCCTGCCTTTGCAGAGGAAAAGCAGGAGATAATGAAGTCTTTGTTATATTTATAGTGAAACAAGAGTTTGCAAGTTAGAGGCTCCTAACTTACTGTCAGTGGCCAACTGTCTTGTTATTGGAAATACAAAAATTGTTTTATTTGATAAAATACATGTACTTGTGCTGGAATTTTCCTGTAGTTATTTATTCAAAGCTCTATTTTTATATATTATTAATTCTCCACTTCTTTGTGGTACAGGCGATGCAAAATGCATAAACGCAGGGTGGATTTGCTGACTGTTCTCATCAAAGAACTCAACCCACAGTATTATCTCAATGTGAGTACCTACATTGTTTCTTTAAAGGTGGGGGCTGATCATACAGCAGTGAGATGCTTGGTGATTACCTTCTTGAGCCAATTCATGCTTTTCCTCCTCCTTTTCTTCCTCTCTTAGATGAGATATGGTTAACTTTATATTAGTAGCAGTAGGAAGAGGAGGATTTTACATAGATATTCAGACCACACAAATCCTGTAGTCCAGACTAGGTGGTCTGTCCTAACCCTAAGTGAAATTATATTAAATCAAATGGCACTAAGACTTTACATTTCTACTTAAGTAAATATTAGGTTGAAGGAAGAGTCGGTCGAGCTTGCTTTTATATGAATCAATTATGTTGCACTGGACCACTGCAGGTGGAAGTTTATTCCATTCTTGCATAGACAGAGGACCAGGTGGAGAGATAGAATCAGCGCATGTGCTGGAACTGAATGGAGTAGCACACTTATCATCAGACAGAGGTGGAGAATGTTGGGAAAGGTCATTGCCCTGCAGCGAACTCTGCTGAAAATTGATCTTAAGGCTGTGTACCAGAATTTGGTGCAAATAAAGCTGACATTCATTGGTTTCTTTGGGTTTCTGTTACTGCTCAAGTGCTCATGACATTTAGCATAAATGTTAAATAATTAGCTGTGTTCTATTTGACCATACATGTATTAATAATAATTGAAAACATTGCAGGTATGTCGACAAATCTACTATGAGCTGGCAGAGACATACTCTGCAATGATGGACAATAAGTTGACTCTTTTAGAGGGTGATGGGTCCCGACCCACTTCCCAGCAGACCAAGAAAATTAACACACTGGCAACATCCAGCATACAACATTTTCTTCACTACCTTGACTCTCTTAAGGACAAGACGTAAGTTGAATACAGCAAAGATCTCATCAGTTTCACACAAAAATCAATATTTTTGTAATAATATAGTTTCTTAATTACCAGCCATTAATTTGTCATAGGAAATATTTGCAAGTTCCTTTATTGCACTTTTCTGATGTATACTTACCAAGTCAGTCATGGCTGAGCCATAAATTTCCTGGTAGGTGCAGCACTGTAATTTAGCTGTGATTTGGCCATTGCTTACAAAGGACAGGGGAACAGCCCACATCCTACCCAGAAGAATCCCTGCGCCCGGCTTTGGTGGCGTGGTTCCACTTGGGACGCCTCTGGTCCAAACTTATTACATCTGAACCTACCACCAAGATGCAGAACTTGATACAGTCTCTTCAGAATTACAAGGTAAACACCATATTAATGTTTCAGCTTTCTATCTGAAAGTATTCAGCTCTTAGCCAGATCCCTCAAAATGCCTCTTCAGGTATCCAGTGCTTCTGTAATTGGCTTCATGGAATGGGAAAGGAGTAAATGAGGACAAGTCATCATTATTTTAAAAAGGGAGATTTAGTGCACATACACTATGAAATCAAATTGAGAGACAAGGTGATGAAATTTTGTAAAGGGTAAAGGACTGCCCAAAGGAAGCCTACTCATAGATTACAAATATTCTTGAGGCTGTAAGGCTGTGCAATAACCTGAGAAAGTTCTTAAATTTCTTATCATGAGAATTGTAAGTACTATGGGAATATTTTATTCACACCCTGAAATGGAGAAAGTATTAATGTTAATCATGATGACATTTCATACACCTGAGTATACTTGCCTGGTACCGTATTTGACGGCTTATATGACGCACGGGCTTATAAGACGCACCCCTAAATTTGGGCAGGCATTTGAAAAAAAATATAATAAATGGGTTTAAACTACAAGTGCCGGGTGAAGATTTTTCACCTGACATTCGTAGCCCTCCCCACTATAAGGTAATTTTTTCAAGTTTCTTATGTATTCAGATCCTTATTAAATCCCAATATTTAACATTTAAAACCCTTAATATTTACTGGGACCCACCAGAACTGGTCCTTCTCAGAGACTCTAGAGTACTACTTTAAGACTTAAACAAACATGGTGTAGACAGCGACATTGTCGGAGGGGTAATGGGTATAAAGTTTGTACATGATATTTTTTTTATTACTATTCTACATTGTAATTCTGGCTGTTGTAATATTTTAGTATTATTTTTAAATATAAGGAAGAGTGAAAATAAATTTAATTTGTGTTCTACATCGTATTTTTAGTTGGAATATTTTGTACACTTTTAAAACAAAGGAAAGTGTGTCTTGCGCATGTCATCATGTTTTCTTCCTGGCTGCTGTTATACAGCGTTACTTTAGGTAAGAGTTGCCGTTGCTGGTGTAGGAGCGATCACCACCTTGTTTACGTTTGTGGAGAGGTTTGCGGTTTAATTTAAGTGCCACTGCAGTGCTAAAACTTCACTAGTCAGTAACCCAAAGCTGACCCTTAACCTTATAAGATGCAGGGTGATTTTCTGGGACGTGTTTTTGGAAAAAAAAGTGCATCTTACAAGCCGTTAAATACGGTAGTTGAATATTTCCTAAATGCCAAATATTTTTGTTTCCTTTCCAGAGATTAGTGGAATACTGTGACCGACATCCAGACTCCCAATCAGTGATGGCCCAGGAATTAGCTATATGCCGGGAGATGGTGCAGCTTCTTCCTCTAAAGGTGGAACAATACAGGGCTACGCTCCAGTAGTCTTTGGTGAGTAGAAGACACCAGGGATGGAGTATTCATATTCAAATACATTCGGATACTATATTTGGGTGTATTCGTATTCAATTAAGTATTGATAGAAATCAAAATATTCCCATTCGTATTCGAATACAAGAGGAAAGTATTCGTATTCTACAAATAATCTGACGAATACTGCAAAATTTATTATCAGAAATAACAGCCGTTGTTCCTTACAACTCCAGCCTCCTGCTGGGCAAACATGTAATTGTCGTGTATGGTACAGGGTTCGCAGACTGTGACAGCGCGGGTGGAGTCTGACTCAGTTGCCACTCGCAGTTTTGTGGACACTGGATGTGTGTTCATGAGCTAATTTTATTGTTGCATAACTTCAGAACAGTTCTTCACCGATTTACATTCAGAACGTATTTTTCAATGAAAGTATTCATGAATGTATTCATGAATACTTTCAAGAAGTATTTGTATTTGTATTCAAATTAAGACCATTTCAGTGTATTCGAATTCGTATTCGTTGGAATTTGAAGTGTTCGTATTAGAATACACAATTCTTTTATTCACTCCATCCCTGGAAGACACAGCACAACACAAGGCCAGATGCCTCATGGGCTCTATGAGTGAGCAGACAACCTTTTTATGATTATAAGTTCTTATTTACTGTACATAAATAATTCACTGGTTTATGTTGCAGTATCAAATGAAAAGATTAAGATATACATATTTGTGCATATTTTATTTAAGGCTTTGTGATGTCCATGAGAACTAGTATAATGGGTAAGTAATTAATGTATTTGCAAAATGATCAGAAGTCCTTGATAATTTATTTTCACTGATCTTATAAATTAATCAGTATATTAAACATAAATTGGTTATAGAGTGCAAAATTAAGTTGTATCTAATGTTCAGTGGTAGATTTGTTATATCTCCCCATTGTCTAGCATTGATTTGTAATAGATATTAGTTTACCAATTTGAACATGCTGCAAATAATCAAATTACTTAACAGCATGCACAGTGGATACAGAAGGGTTTAAATCAAGTTCCCTGTGTGGTGTTTCATGACTGATGAGGACAAGGCGGTGTTATTAAAAAATGCAAATACATTTTACTATTGTTTCTTCTGTGATAATGAAAATATTTATTTGATCTCGGTTGCATATTGTACAAACTTAGGGCTAGTGGTGTTATTAGTCACTGGAAATTTTTCAACATTAGTGCTAATGGAGTGTTGCTATTACATGTCTCGGGAATTTTTTTTTAAATTTTCGGCTAACAGTTGTGCTGCTTAATGTTAAAGGATACACTGTAGGGTTCATTCATAACTTACGAATGACCGTATTGAGCAATGCACTGTCATTTTGCACTAGAAGCTCATCTTTGTATTAATCTGTTAGGCATCAACCAAAAACTGCCACTAACCTTTCTGGAGGTAAAGTATGCTGTGTTAATTGTAGGGTGAATGATAGTATTTATTGGTATCATTTGCAAGGCTGCCTTGCTCATGCTTCTCATGCATAGTGAAGTTCAAAGGTAAAAATATAATTACCATTCTTGTGTTAGGATCAAAGGTCCTTTCCTTACATGTGACCCAATTTTGTTGATGTGGCAGAACGACCGGGTAGTTCTTGACCAGTCATCCCGAAGGTGGTGTTCCTGGCATGAATAGGATTGACACGGTAAAGAACGACTCAAGTCATTCCTCCACATCACTGGTGTTTGGGCAACATGCAAGTAAGGAACTTATCAGTGTTGTAGCCAAGACCAAGACCAAACCCTCCGAGACCAAAACCTTTTGAGACCAAGGATATAAAATATTTTTGCTAATCTATCTGAATGCTTTTAGCATGTACTGCATAAATTGAAACAAAGCAGCAGTAAGCATAGACTATTTAATAGAAACTACACCAGCACAGCTCACTGTCTGATGTCAAATGTGTAACTGAAGCCGTTTTCCAAGCGAGCAGGGTTGCCAGGCCCAGGGATAATACACTGCCAATAGCAGCCCCCCCACCAAGCCAAATTCTGCCAATGCCATCTATGAAAGTATCCTCAAAATTACATAGTAAATTTCCCTTGCTAAACTAGGAATGAAATGAAATTTCATTGCCATAAAGTTTTGATTTCATGGCAATTGTTACCATAGCATTGGCAACCCTTTGAGCAAGCTATCTAAACCTGTGATGTACATGCATGAAGTGTGCAGGCCAGCACCCTTCATGCATGTACACCACAGGTTTAGACAGCTACATGTATGCCATAACCGCACCACGTATATGAAGTACACAGAGGTGAACAGGGCTGCAAACATGCAAATGGAGGTTACCACTACAAGAATTTGTAGACTACAATGCTGTATGGTGCACCATGAATGAAATCAACCATGATTTATTTCCATGTATTATCATAAATTCCAATCTACCCATGCTGAAATGCACTTTATGATGCTGGTCTCAACCTGGTCTCAAGCCAAAACAGAGACCTGAAGCTGGGAGACTAAGATCAAGACCACATCAAACTGGTCTCAAGACTTACAACACTGGTACTTATGAAGAAATCCTCCTTCACTACCAGCAAATTTCTGTCACTGAAACTTGGGGCACAAGCTGAACACTCATCTGAGAACCATCTAGCTTATTAGGTTAGTGATACAGAATTAAAATGTATACTTTTTATTGTAAAATGACTTACCTAGCTTGGTTCCTATTCATGCTAAAATGTAAAATCTGATTAAGAAGTCAATCAAACCTAACCAAAGTGAGCTATTGTTTGTTCCACAATTGACCTAGAGTGCTCGTCTGGCACTGGGATACATGGCCTGAGTGTCGCCACCATTGCAACCTGGTGGCCATCTTCCTGGGCCAAACAATTGAAAAGCAACAATTTCACACCCTTCAGTCTTGCCAGAGTTTGTGACATTACTATTTACTATTCAGAAAAACTAAGGCCACCATTGTCTTCCTAAGGAAATTCTGCATTATTATATTATTAGCAGTATAAATTTGTGACTGTAATGAAAGCACAAATGTACCAAAATGAGGGTTAAGGATATTAGTGCATGAGAAGTTTCTCCCACTTACTTGACTTAGTGCTTCATTGCTTGGCTAATTTTGACTGCATTAGATTTTTAAGCTTGGCTCTTGAAGCTGCACACTTTTTGGATTATCATGGTATAAAATACATCCTAGTGTAATATCTGGATGGTTAAAATTGCCTAAGAGCATGAATGTGGGTGGAGGTGGAGTGTCAATCCATGGTAGGCTATCATCATCAGTACATACCTTCACTTCCATCCAGAGGGTGACCATGCTCGGTTTGAACCTAGGTATGATGTCTTATTTGTCAACCTTTGTACATATGTGTAATGACAAGTTCAAAGCACAGTTTTATAATGTATCTACGAGGCAGGAACACTCCCTGCTCACTTGTCACCAGCGGGAGTGGTGGGTATTTGGATAAACAAATTAACTGCAGCGCCCTCTGAGCCACACTCCACCATCACAGTGCAATTATGCTCCTGGGTGATTTTGGCCCTCTAGATATTTTCACACTGGGACATATCCTAGACCTAAGCCAACCTAAACAGAAAAGTGTGCAGATTCAGAAACCATGCTTGAAAATTTAATGCAATCAAAAGTAGCTGAGCAATGAGGAGTTAAGTAAGTTGGAGAAAATGTTTATGCACTGTTAAACTTAACCCTCATTTATGAATATTCGTGCTTAAATTACAGTAACATTTATATTAATGTAATGCAGAATGTCCTCAGAGAGACTGTGGTGGCATCAGTTTTCCTTAATATTAAATAGTAGTAAGGAAATCTGGTAAGGGCGAAGTGTGTGAAATCGTCACTTTTGGATGTATTGACCCTGGAAGATGGCTGACAGCTTGGAGTGGTGGTGACACCCAGACCATTAAAGATGAGCAGTTTGGGTCTTTAACTCTGTGGTTTGTTCATTTGTACTTTGGCACTGGAGCCAAGGCTGCTATGACAAACTCATTGCTGATTGGACAGCATCGCTCATCTTCACACTACAAGGTTTTCTTTTATGTAAAGTAATACTTATTTGGTTTCTTCATAAGTGGATATTAGAGTAATAGTGGATTTTTAATTAGTTGAAAACTTAAATTAACCATAAGTTCATGCAAGTTTGTCATTATCTAAATGTTTACACTGCTTTTAACCCCTTCATTACAGCTGGCCCAAAACAGCGCCCTGCGCTCTAAATTTCAAATGTTGCTATTGAATATAACAAGTTTTCAGCCATAAACTCAACATAATCATCATGTATTGTTTATAAAAACATGCAGAATTATATATATATATATATATATATATATATATATATATATATATATATATATATATATATATATATATATATATATATATATATATATATATATATATAAAAATGGTGCACAAAAAGAAACTTAAATTTATCGATAATTTTGAGATGTAAGCATAAATATAGAGATAAAATAACTCGTATAATGGCTAAAGCGAGCCAGGACGCAGTATGCGCGTCCTTGTGTTGAAGGGGTTAATTCCATGTTGATTTTTCATTAAATAATCACAATACTGTGGAAAAAAATTGACATGTTAAGACATGTCCTTCTAAACACAACTGTAACACAAGGTAGGTACATGCCTCCCTTCATTTCTGGCAAATCAATAATCTGATGATACAATTGTGTTTAGAAAACATTGTGTTTTCCCACAGTACCATGATAATTTGATATCAGCACGGAATAAACATTTATATTGACAGCTATGATTTAAAGTTTCATGATCTTGTTTATTTTATGATCCATTGATCAGGAACCAAGTATTACCCTACATAAGTGTGTTACAGAGAATATAAGTAAATCTTGAAGTGTGAAAAAGTCTTTTTCTTAAGATGAGTTACAGTTACAGATAATTCTCTGCCCCAGAATCTGTGCACTGAGATTTACCATGCAACTTTTTATATTTAACTCCCATATCATCATCAAAATGTAAGAGACATTAATTGTGTGTCTGGCAGTGACCCACATTACCCTTGCTCCCTGATGTGAGGGAAATGAGCATAACAAGGATCTTCTTCTTTTCACTTAATGTCCTTATTTTCCCTTATGGAAATATAAGGACGTTAAACGAAATGAAGAAGGGAAGATTTGTGTTTATGCCCACTTTTATCACACCATGGAGAGAGTAAGAGAACATAGGTTGCTGCCAGACACATAGTTAACTCCTCTTGCATTTTTATGATGATACGGGAGGCAAATATAAAGTTGTGAATTAATTCACAGATTTTGGCAGTGTGTGTGTGAAGGCTGTAGAGACAAGATAAGTCAAGACACTATCCATTTAGCAATGAGCTTACCAAAGCAACCTAAGGTCCAACTTCATGATATAAAAAAAATATAGTAGTGTTAAAATCTAATACTGGTATAGTAGGCTTTTTACTTTTTTTGTATCTTGGTACATGTGACATTCTATATTTCTTACTCAACCCAAAACAACCTTCCCTTTTGAACAAGATGGGTTTTTGGAAGGAATAAGATAATTTTAAGTAATATAGATTAAATGTCACTGAATATTATTTATCTAAAGTCACTTTTACTCCATTACTGCAATGAACATAACACATGAAATATGATTGATTTTGATGTTAATTGCAATATAACTGCTCCAGTTGTAAAAAAGAAAAAAAAATTAAAGCACTTCTAAAATTTAACAGAAAGCAACTTTTCCTTCAGACAAGATGGGTTCTGGAAATGTTAAAATAATTTTCTCCTGAATATTATTGATCTATAATTCACTCTTACTGTTATGGCAATCAACAAAACACATATGATAAGTGATTCTGATATTATTAGTCATATAACTGCTCAAGTTGCTTCCTCAAACTTTTCTTGAGTTGTGACACTTGGAGGCGTGAATGTGGCGTCATGGGGGCAAGAGATGGCCGCTCACAGTCACCCACTAGAGTTGTGAAGGGGGAACTGCTTCCTTGGCAAGGGTCTAAGAACTCTTCATTATCTGGTGTGGACTCCTCTAAAGCCCTGACTAACCTGCAGGAGAAGCAGACAAGGCTTTTTTTAACTCTTCTGTCCAGCGACTTTACAAGATCCCTCAATCAATAGGGACATGCGCCAAAGGGCTGCGTTGCCTCGCCCACCCTATGATGCTATCTCTGGGGGTCCTCCCTATAGTCTATTCTCTGAGTATTCAGGAGGAGAACTGTTGATGTTCCTCGTACCAGAACCAATAATATAACCATGGTGACCACCACAGCTCGTAGTCAACCCTGTCAGTGCCATTAGAAGCATTGGAGTTGCCCAAAACAATGAGTGTGTCCCAAGGGAGGCACTGGCCTAATATGGAGTAGAGTTTGGCATAAAACACCTCCTTGACTCAGGGGTCTCCTTTTTATTTTGTTATTGGGGAGGGGATCATTTTACAGGCAAGGGATGCAGGCCTCACCCCAACCAATCCAGATCAGGGACTGGGCTGACTGCTAGCCGTGAAGAGGGGCACAGAACCCCCGAGAAGATAAAATAGATGACACTTTGGATTCATGCAGCCTTGTGAATGGTTATTAATGTGGATGTCACTCTTCTATAGTAATAAAATGTCCACCAAATTACAAAAGCTTACTGCTTGTGTAGGGTTAATTATGGTTATCAAGAACAAGAATCCTGATCATTTAAAAACATTTATGGAGCCTGAACTATGAATTTGCACTGGTTTGTTTTAAACAAGTTAACACCAAACACTTACTGTATTAATATTTTGGTTTTGCACTTAGTATTTGCAAAGATATTTCTTTTGATGTGCCAGAAACATGGTGGATATTACATACTTAATACTTTAAGTCCATGCATTAAGGATGACATCTGTTAACACCACTTGATTCCAAGCATACCACCCTCTAACTCAGGTTTCTGGGTTAAGCTACTATACATACTCGTATTTGTCTAAAATTTGACATAATGACATGAAAAATTATTCACTCTGTGGGACAAACCTCTTATTCTGCTGCCTCCTCCAATGTGTGTGATTGTAAGTGATGGCAGGAACTACTTTCGGACTCTTCCAGTCCACCTCACTCTGGTCAATAGCATGTGGTCCCTGTGCATCACCCTCACCTTCAGTCTTGCATGGCTGAGGGTTCTATAGAAGGCATTATGAATAAGTGTACAAACTGATGAGTTGAAGCTGTTGTAATAAATTAATTAATATATAAAATTTATTAAGTAAAACTGGCATTTCACTACCACTTTTAAGCAACCTACAAACTACTGTATATTATCTACTCTGATATCTGTTCCTAGTCCATTTTACATAAGTAGCCGCTCAAGATTTGGAGTATGCTGAACCATTCTACTAAAGGGGAGACTCCAAATAAAAAAAGGTAATGAAATTAGCTGAAAATAATGTAAGAGTTACTAAGAAATGGTCTGTTATGCACCTAACACAAACAGCAAGTCTCAATGGTAATGAAGCAAATGTATACCTCGTATCTGTCCACACTGGAAACTTGACGACAGTGTGGTCATCAGAAGGTAACATTTCTCTCTGGACGTCTTGTGACAGTTATGGTAGACTTTGACCACACCTGCGTATCATTGTGTCCAGGAATATGCAGGCAAACAACAAATATCAAGGCATTCTCTTGAAATTAAACTAGGAGACATCAACAAAATAGTGTGTGAAGTCAACCTTATAGTATTTAGTTCCAGCAATCCTTGATCAGGATCTTAACACTTTCATCAGAACATAATGACACCAACCTGCAATCCACTTCCATCATCCACAATAGTTTTTGAAATCACTGCTCTTAGTCTCTTCAGTGGAGATACTGAAGTCATGAAGCTTTCCATCTGCAAATAATTTCTTAATTCAATCAACTAAGCTTTGTATTTATGAAGGATAAGAAATCTCAGGTTGGGGTGAAGATGATTTAAGAAATGCATGAATCAAAATTGCATGCTTTTTAATTTGTTTCTTATCTCAATGTGACTTAAAAAAAGTCTGGAATGGCAATGAGTGATTGATGTGTGACTGGAAGGCAATTCTATAATAAATTATGGATCTACATTCCTCAAGACTGCCGAGTTTGAAAATTGGGTGATTCAGATTTGCAATAGTGTTTTTTGCCATGCTGAGAAGCAGCAGTTTGAGGGTTTTAATAAGAAAAACAGTAATGGGAAGGTTAAAAAAAGGAAAAGGAAAAATTGGTACTAGAACTGAGAAGGCAGAATCATCAAACAGACTATACAAGATAATATTTTGTTACATTTTCAAAGAAATCAAATCAACTTTAGTAAATGTTTGAAATTTCAGGCGGATCATACTAGAAAGGTGTGGTTACAATAGTGAGCATTTGTTATTTTATAGTTATCAGAGAAATTATGGGTCAGTGAGTATGGTTAGTTGGTGGGTATGGAAAGTGCCTTATTGCACAATTTTTTTGTTTGAAAGGGTGTTTTGTAACCTAATACCACAAAGTGATAATAGAGGTAAAATAGAAAATAAAAAGACAGGAATAGAACCAAGAATGCAAGGAAGTCATTTGGAATCTTATCAACAATTTTAATACATACCACTTTCTTTTCTTTCATATCAAGACGTCTTGCTTCAATTTTCTTCTGTAACAAGCTTGCTTTGATATTTATTTCTTCTTGTTCTTTTAGGAGATTTTCAATGTCATTTAATATACTCATATCCTCATGCTTGCCATTGACAAAGTTAAATGATGTGTTTGTAGATACATCAGCTTTCAGTGACACATCCTTTGGTACATTCTTTTGAGATAAATTATCTTCCTCTTGACCCTCACTATCTGGCAACACTATATCACTTATCTGAGGGTGTAAAGATGAATTACTGGTTGAAGCTAAACTTTTATTTAGTTCAGCACAATTTTTTGATTCCTTAGGTTCTGGTATTTTCGATGAAATGGTAGAACCTTTCAACTTGGATGTGCTTTTCACTTTAAAGTTGGTAGACTTCCTCCTCAATGGTGTTCGCAGACCTAGGACGGCAACACTCCTCCGCCTTGGTATCTTGGTAGATTCTGGATGTTGTGGGAACTTTGACTTCCTCACAGAATTTGTGGTTGTGCAAACATCTGGGTTGCTTTCCTTCACTGCCCTGCATAATTTACTAGCTGTGTCCCCAGGAGCATGATTTTGGTCTTTTCTTCTTGGTTCTTTTTTACATCCAACCAAAGGTTCATCTAATGAATTTTCACATTTGTTGCCAGACCCTGAAATATTTTGTTTCTTATTCTGATGTGACTCCCCTGAAGTATTATCTGGATGGGGGTGGAGGCGGCTACTCCATCTCCTCTTAAATCTTGAAGTCTTCATAGTGTGATCTAAAAGACTCTTCTTAATCATAGGCTCACAAACTTCCTTTACCTGATTTTGACCAACAGGATTTTGTAGGACTGATGCTCTTGACTGGAAAAATATAAGATATGAGTTACATTAACACTTCAAATTTAACATGACTTTTTAATTAAAATAACAAATAAAAATTATCTCCAATCAGCTTTATAAACAGTAGTGAGCTATCCTAGTTACTTTCAAATGAACATCATCAGCTACCCATGGGCTCAAATGCTTGTGACTACATCATGATAGCCTGCAAACACAACTGTACTTTACAGAACAAATAATTGTTACCAATGCCACCTATCTATAGTTCTAACACCCTGTTGCTCCCCTTGAGGGGATGGGTTTAACAAAAAGTCTCCATCCAATTCTCCCTGTTAATACATTCCCTTAGACTCTTGTTTAGAGGTCACATGTTTAATGCACTGAAGTGAAGTACAGTAAAACCTTTATAGCTCAGCATTCTATAACTTGGACTTAGATGTAACTCAGCAAGGCAAAGAAATATTCATTGAAAAAATCAATTTTGAATTCCAACTTTTTTTTTTTTTTTTTTTTTTTTTTTTAATGATGCATCTTGCCATCCTGCCTAGTTGTAACCACATATAGTGGTCTTTACTTTGTTTCAACATGTTCTATTTACATGCCTGAGGCATGTGACCCAACTCGCTATCCTGTGTTCTCTGCTTCATCTCAGCATGCTGCCGAGTTGTAGCCACTCCAGGGTTCAGTAGACGACTAAAACAAACTACATGCATTCCAAAGTCTGGAACAATGGCATTGTATGGCTATCAGCCTCAGAAGTGGTGCATGGCTTATGTTGCAAGTTAATAAAGAATGAAGATGACTGATAAGGACCTTCTATTAATGTTGGAAGTGTGATCTGTACTTAAGAGACCAGGTATGATGTACACCTTCACCAACAGTTATGCTGTAAGTAGTATTGTCTTTGTAGAATAAATAACTCCAGTAGTTTGTATCCATGCCTGGGTCACTTGACCTGACTTGCTCTCCCACACTCTCTGATGCATCTCAACACTGCTGAGTTGTAGCCACATCTCATGGTTTACACTCAACATGGTGTGCCTGCCTTTATTTGAACACATACCTGCCCCACACTCCCTCGCTCTTTCCCTTCCCACTCCTCAGTCTCACTCATGTAGAGACTACTTATACAATCAGAGTACAGTCAAATCTCGGTTTACAAGTGTTTTGATTTACGAGCAAAAAAATCCCGCAAAAAATGCCTTGGTTTACGAGCAGTGACAGTATACGAGCATCCTGTTTGTTCCCCCCTTTTTTTTTATGTCATCACCCGCCGGGTACGGACACAGGCTAATTGGAGACTGTCAGGGTCAAGCTCGTACGTCCCTTCAAGTAGGGACCACAAATCTCTGCCGGGTGACGGCTCATGAAGGGTATGGGAGGATGCTGATAGACCGACTCTTATCGGTTTACATCAGCCTAGCCGAACAACTCTGTCTTTCGACAAGGACTGGCGTGTCTCTTTGTACAAGTTGAAGAAGTGAGCATGGGTTCCCTTTGTTTGTTGCAAGACGAAGGTGCTCAAAGCAGAAAAGAATGGGAATGGAGTCTCAGTTAGGGCTGCCACCTTGCTCTAAAAAAATGAGGAACACAACATCCCATTCTCCAATACAGAACGAATCCATATTCTAAGGAATGGATGGCAACCCTAAAATTTCTCTGGCCTGCCATGACTGACAGCTGCTGCCCACTGCTGGTGAAGGTAAAAGGAAGAAGGGAGAGACGTTATGACGCATATTTTACTTGTATTTCAGGATGACCCTTGACAAACATAATTTTATGGACTGGTTTTGTGGTTCATCGAAAAATGCGCTCACTAGTTTTAAAAATACTAAATTTTATCTGCTTAAGCATTCAGACAGGCAAATACGGAACAAATGGCATTCCGTATTTTAAGGAAAGGATGGCATGTTTGCAACCCTAAGGCGTCATCTGGCGATATATGACCTTCTTGAACGACCCCCCATTCTTGAGACCGTTTTTCACCTCCCTCCTGTAATCTGCCAGAGTGCTCTATCATGTCTATATGATTGGATGAACCAACACTTTCTCATTTTGTCACTCATCAAGGACACCACGCATTAAGTTAGTCACAGTTACGGGATCTACAGTTCATTAGGAGTATTTCAGTAGCTACTTAGCGTCATTGCATGCGACGGAGTTTCTTAAAATGTCCTTTTTCTCTACAAAATATTGACAAATGGCATCGTTTCACTTTCTTGTTTCTAATGATGACGTTGATGTTTTCATACTGGGAATTTCTTACTTATCCTACAGTGATGCTTTAAAATCGTCTGCGGTGCAGCAGTAACACAACAGTAAACTCTTCAACTCTATATCTACCCCCATCTGGCAGGGTTACCCATAGAAAGCTCAGGAAAGTCATCGCCATAGCCCTATGGAGGTGCAGCCAGCAAGAGAGTGGCTGTACCCAGTCCCGCTGAGGCTTGCGCAGGACCCCTGATTCTTGCCAAGAATTGGGGGATATTCTTGAAAATCTGACGCACCAGAACAAGAAACGCAAGAATTTCACAAGATTTTGGGTTAATTCTTGCTCTGTCTAGGGTAATTATTGACCGCCAGATGACAACTCTAGTCTCAATCAGCGTTGTAAACTGTTAGAAATAGCATCTGTGCGCTAGTGTCATGTTTTCAGCACTACAGTGTGAGTTCTTTGTGCTTCAACAATGTCCCCCAGAAAGATGAAAAAGAAAATAAGAACGGTGGATACTATGCTTGCATCAGGAACGGGGGGCGGACCTAAGCAGCTTGTATGCCCTCCTGGACATGACTGACTCCTGTTCATTCTCCATCTCGGACGATACGTCAGGTTAGCTTCACGTTGGTTGTTGAACGTATTCCGGTGCCTCAAGAATAAGGAAACTGCGGCTGCTAAACCCCGGGGCGAAGCCTACACTTCGAGCGTAATTAACGGTTGCAGGAGTCTCCGTAACAACTGTAACACGTTGATTTGTGTTTCATACTATTTATCATTGCTATTTGTTAGTAAAATTACATTAATTCTGTAAAAAATAACACATAAGAAGATATTTATATAGATATTTTTTTGAGCTAGGGAACTCATTAATGGGATTTACATTCATTTCAATGGGGAAATTAATTTTGGTTTACATGTTTTGGTGTGCAAGCAAAATTCTGGAATGAATTAAACTCGTAAACCGAGGCTTGACTGTATTATCATACCCAACCTAGTATCATATCTCTCAGCTTTATTTCTCACTTTTTAAACGTTTAGTGATTACACGTTACCGTATGTCCAAATTTCTGTATTCAATATGTTAAAAATTTTGTATATTGATGAAGGTGGAGGTGATTTGCACAACTCTGAATACTGAATAGCCTAACTCTGTAAGGCTTGAGTCCCTATTGTGGCAAGGTATAAAAGTTTTGTGATACTTATCTTTAACTCTATCAGGGCTACATGACTTACATGAATAGACTATAGGATTGTTTTGACACTCCCTTTCCCTTTCTGCAAAATACATCAATGCCATACTCACAATAATTGGTGTTTGGGTCATCATAACAAGAGGGGAAGTGATCTCCTTGGCACCATCACTCATGTTATGACTCTCAAACTGCAACATTCGACGGCACTCCTGTACAAGGAAAAAATTATCTGTAAAGCAGATTGAAAAGTGAACAAAACTAATTATGTTCTCAAACCAATTTCCTGTATCCGGAAAACAACTCAAAACATTAAGAATTAAGTAGTGTTTTCTAAACAATCTCTCACATGAATCAAATAATCAATTAGGGCATAGGCAGGGGCCAAGTTGCCTCATCTGCCCCATGTCGTCCCTGGGGAGCTATTGACTAGCTCAGGGGCAGGCAACTTCAGGTCTGCAGGCCATATCCGGCCCATGAAGGTCATCCAGCTCGCCACCCTGCTAGGCATTAACACTGCAATCCAGCCTGCAAAACCCCAGGAAAAAAAGCCAAACAGCATCTGTTTTTAAAGACAAGTCTGTCCTTTTTGAGATCTGGTTGGCCTATTTAATTTTAGCAAAAAAGGACAATCTGAAACTGTCTTGTTGTGGGGCCATGCTGTTGCATGAGTGTGACCTGCAGCAGGAGATCGCCATTTTCCTCCGTCAGAAGAATCTTGCCCACACTGATGACTTTGACCTGCAATGGCTCGCTGATCTGGCCCTACTCATGGACATCACTGCACATCTGAATGCCCTCAATGTGAAGCTGTAAGGCAAAAACATTCTCCTGACACACATGCATGGACACATCAATGCCTTTGAGGTTGAAGTTTAGATGTGCTCAGTTGTCTCATGTTAGATTTAAGTATTTTCCTTGCCTTGCTGCATCTACTGTTGTGAGCTGCTCTTCTCCAAAATGGACATGAAGTCTTGACTTTGCTCCCAACTCTCAGACCTCCACTTCAATGAAATTATTCTGTTGGCTACCTCATCCACCGAGTCACACATTGAAACACTTCTTTATGGCAAGCAGCATCAATCGTCTCACTGATCTGTACGTTTTTCACTTCACTTTTTTACTTTGGGGTTCTCGTTTCTCACTCCGGCCCGCAGCCTGCTCCTGAAAATTTCATCTGGCCCTCCCTTCAAAAAAGTTGCCTGCCCCTGGAATAGCTCAATGTGCAAGCTTTGTCACCCTCTTGACCTCTCAGGACTGTCTTTTAAGGATACTACCAGAGGAGCAGGGTCAACTTCTGGGTAGCTTGCCACATACCCATAATCCCAATATTGTTGGAGTTGGCATTCATGGACCATTCAGTTTAGTTTCACAGAGTACTCACTGATTTGAAACAGTCCTTCCTTTGATATCCCACGATTCTGCAGAAACTTATTACCAAAGGTGTCAATTAGCCTCTTCATGTCACTCCATGTCTCAACAATAGAGTAAGACAAGAAACACAAGACACTTGGTCTAAATCTTTGTCTTTCTGTACTGGCTTTGACTATGCCATATACTCGTATTGTTTGAGTCCATAACACTAAGGGCCAAGCTAATTCCCTGAGACTTCACTTCACTGCCAAGACATGTGAAATTTTCAAAGATATCAATGTTCCCACCACACATGAACACACTGAAGTAAGCCTTAACATCTGTACATTGGTCTTGAACTAGAGGACTTTAGGACCCAATGGCTTTGCTTTCTTATGCAGTGGTGTGAGAGCCATCATCAAGGCCTGGTGACGGCAAGGATTACTGTATTAGTGACAAAAAAACAAGGTCAATGGCCCTGGTATTGACAACGGATGCTCCATGATGACTCTGGTCCATAGCTTTGTCTAATGCCCAGTCCATACATATGTTTAACTCTTAAAGGGTGACAGGTTTTTCCAGTCTGTTTTTTCCCGATGTAATTTTGAAGTTTGAATGGGGATATATGGTTCAGCATGACTCCTGGGCTGCCACACAACTCCTCCTTGTCATTCTCAGTGTTTCTATGACTGTAACAATGACAGGAGAGTTTTTTGTATCTTCCTCACTGATTCTAAGCCCAAGCGTCCACAGCCAGCGACCTCAACTCCTCCTAAGCCTCCTCTTGCTCTCAAAAGAGCTCTCAATGTGAGTGCAATTGGGAGAAAGGTGGAAGTGACTTCTTCAAGCTTTGAAAGTGGTGTTAGTGGTGAAGACAGTGACATCAACAGCATTGAACTCCAACCCCTTGTCTAATCAGGAAGGCTGAGCCCCATTATTGTGCAACCTCACTTTGGTGGCCATCCTGTAGATCAATATCATTATGGTCATGGTGGAAGTCATACCGAGACCCCTGAGCATGCATCCTACCACCCTTCAGGGTTATCAAGTTAAGAATGAGGTTAATGAAGGGGCTCTGTAGTGGGCTCGAGTGCATGGAAGAGCTGTTAGCTACACCATGCCAACCACAACCTACACAGCGCTGTGAACAAAGGCTTGCTGAGAGCTAAATGTTACTGCACTTCATCATAAAACTTTCCCTTAGTACTTAATCACTTCCTCTATCCCCTCTTTAACCAACAGCATCTTACACTGCCATGCTCAATGCCCTACTTGTGTATGGCTTTGCAAAACAGATATTTGCCTGGATTTATGTTGATAATGATGTTGAACTTGTATGTAATCTGACTTAACATTAAATCTGAATTAACCTTATAAAAGGTAATCTGTATATTGAAACATTTAACCCTTACACATTTGCTTGATAAAACATCAAAGAATCAACTGAAAACAAATAACTTGTCTCTGTTTTCATGCCTTCAGCTTCAATTAATACCTGTGAACAAAAATAATCATGAGTTTACCTGCGACTCCTGTCCTGCTAAGTCTGTCACCTGGACATCTGTCTGCTTAACATTTCTTCCAAAATCTCCATATGGTGTCCAGCGATTTAATCGTCTCCTTTCAACAGAATTATCTGCAAATCAAATTGCCATTAAGAATAAGTACATAAAAGAAAACTGAAAATGTTGTAGTGAAATACATAACAGCAAAAACATAAGGGACATAAATCTTAGTCATTATTTTACCACACGAAAAATAACCCTTCATCTCACAACCATGAAACAAATTTCCCTTTAACAAGCCAGAATGTTTTAGACTTGAATGGTGCTGTAAGCCGTGTAGAAAAATAACTGAACATATCAAGGTCCCTCATGATGTAGATTTGTTCTGATGCTTTAATACTGCACAATTTCTTTACAGTCTTTCAGTCACACAACACACTCCCAAGACAGAAGGAAAATCATGCTAATGTTAATTCTATAGGATGATGCATTGATAAGTAATGGACACCTAACCACCAACATCTTACTGGGGTAATGGGGATTCTAATACATATTCTAATAACCTTATGAAATACATGGTGTCATTCAGCCTTCAAGGAGCACTATCTTACTCTGTGTCTGACTCAAGGGAGATACGTTCCCTTGCCTTGAGGCTACAGTCTCTTCAGTCAGTGTATTGGAAGCCAGAGCTCTCTGCCTCACAATGTTATGAATGCTTCTCCTTCCTTCAAAGCAGATTAACATAGGAGATAAACACATTTTCTAAAGCCTCAGGTCTCATAATAATAAATACATGGAGTCTACTATAAACTCATAAAATTATATGAACCATAAAGCACACTTGCTACAATATGCTGAAAAATAGTATGCATAAAGATGAGAATACAAAAGAACTTTGACAACAAAAATTCAAGTGATTTCAGTAAATGAAAAATTTCAATTATGAAACTGTACTCTAATGAATACACAACCCTACTGTAGTCAGTTTATATCCGATTTTATTGGAAGGGGATTGGAGAACCACTGCAGGAAGCAAGGAACTGTAAGCACTCATGGCCTGGGCCCTGCATTTACCCACTTAATGCACTCATAATCTCAGCTGGACTCCCTTGGAGCCACTTTTGGTTCTCTCTGGAAACATTCATGGTATTCCTTCAAAGCACAAGCAGGTTTGTCCAAGTCCCCCAAGTCATTCATTCAGACATCTTTATTTTTCATATATTCACCATCATTATTGTCCAAGAGTACTGAAGAGGGCAACAGTGTTTTCAATGTTGTCCATCTGTATGTCTGTTTCTCTGTCCTTACCAAAATATCTGGAAACCGTCTGTCTGCATTCACATGCAGAGACAAACTGTATAAACAGTATGTTTTTGCCTATGTGATCAAATCTAGTCTTTGTGAGTGGGGCTTAGCCTTGTAAACACAACTCAGTCTTGTAGGTAGGACTGTTTCTGGGTTACCAAGTACCAACATTTATTCTATATTGCATTTTAATCTCCATTACGCCAAGGGACTAGGTGGCACAGTGCTGCCCCCTACTTATGTAGAGTTTGGAAAGTTCCTCATTTCCCTCCCTCCCAGATGCATACAGTATACAGTTCATTCCTATATGGAGTATGCATGTATGAGTGGGAGCCTCTACTCATACAGCTCTTTGGGATAGGTTAGTCAATGGCTTTTCACCTGATCAAGTCCCCTCATACTGATTATCTTCTCTCCCTAAAATTCCTCTACAGAGTTGCTTCCCTTGTGTTGGTTTGCTGCTGTTTTTTGTGCGAACTGCTCTTATGAACTTGCTAACTGCATGCCTCAACCCCTTTCATGGACTTGTTACCTCATACCTATGCTGTCAAGCTTTCAAATGCAGGTTAACCAGCATCTTCAATCTTTTATCCCTTTAATTCCTCTGTATATCCTTTATCCTGTCACAAATGCTTTTAAGATAGGAGCAATTTCAGTATTGTTTTGGATACTTCTCAACCATCCCTTTGAAAGAACTGTAATTTGCAGAACTTTTTTTTGTTTTTAATTTATTTTCTTCTTCCCTGGTTCCTTTGATGAAAAATAAATCTACTCACTTCTGATAGTTGCACGACCTCCTCTTTCTGCTCCAAGAACATGAGTTTCACTTTTGGTCTTGTTCCCACAGGCTGCTTCTTTTTGATTATCCTGCCAAGAAAATTTACGATAAAGGAATCCTTATTCATATCATCTGTTATAGCAGAAAACTGACATAAGACAAAACTCACTAACCTCTTTACTTCTTGATTGAATAAGTAGTTGTGAACCCCAGTTTGCTGTCTCTTCATTTTCACCAGTTGTCTTGGCTTGCTTTTTAGTAACACTTTGGTGACAGTACTCCTCTTCAACTCCTGCTTCTGTCTGAGAGCCTTCCTCCTGCCACAGCAGCTTGCTCCTCCTCCTCCCCTTTCCAGCCAAGCGAGAATTAGCGGTTATGCTAAGAGATTGAGCGAAGGACTCCTGAGGCTCCCTAGCACTGCTGCCGTCATGAATCTCCCCTGAAGAGTATGGTGCTGGAGAGATCCCCATTATTGTTTTCTTGACTTTACTGTCTTTGAAAGCAGAATCATCAGCTTTCTTTAGAGATAAAGATTCTGTGTTCCTGAAAGATGGAACACATGACCTCCGTTGCAGGGCTCTCCTGATGCGAAGCCTTGATTCCTGGAAAAAAAAAAATCAATAAGAAATCTGTAAATATTATTTTCCACATAATTCCAGTGCTATGAAGCAAAATACTTTCTTGCAAATGAAAATCATGCATCTAGAATGAAAAATAAAAGTAATTGTAGCTACTGTATCTTTTATGAATTTCTAACACGTTTTTGAGGCATCCAGCCAACATCCAACCAAAAATCTCCAAACTAAGAGCATCACTGAAAAAGGAACTAAAATCTGCTTTCCATTACATTATGAGTGGTCTATCCTTTTCAAAATGCAGTAACATAAAGGTTTTCCTCAAAATTGAAGAATAAAGTACACCCGTCTCCCTGTATTCACAGGTTCACTAATCGTGATTTCTCACAAATTAACAGAGGGAATTTTTACAGCACCAGTCCAAACATTAATGGTCTGCCCATGGATGATTTAGCTGTGCCTAAGGAAAGGATGTATATGTGCAGAAAGCAGCATAAAATACCATAATTAGCATTTTTCATCAGCTATACATACTAAAAACTGTACTGTAATTTACATAAACTTCTTACAAATACATAGTCATTGAACTCTCACTGAACTGTTGGGTCCTAATCATAAGGTCTCTGCCATTTTTTTCCTCAATTTCAGGTGCTTAAGTATACCATTCCACATGAATGATTTACTAAGCCTTGGCCCCACCCACAGAGTGATGTTATAACGCACAAACACAAAGCGAGCAGTGGCGGCAACAAGCAAATTTTAAAAATCTTTGTATTAAAACAGCTTGTAATCTGCCATCAGATCTTTTGGGATGTTTGCTGCTATTGTATATTTCCCTCACACTAATGTAGATTTATTCATACTATTTGATATTTTTGTTTATTTTACAGGAAAGGAGAAAATTGAGGAGGAAAATAACTTTTTCCCAGGCAGAGAGCATTCACATACATTTTGCATAAGGGGCTATAACCATACCAGACTGTCAGTACCAGTAGCAGTGGGTACCACCACTGAAGTATTCAGTATTCCTGATACTGACATGTTATCATACACATGTATGTAGGCTTGTACAATGACCTGTCAGTACCCACTGGTGCCACAACTGAGCAGTTTGGTACTGTTGCTGCATCCTATAGCCAATACTGTTACTCCAGTATCAATACTTGCCCAGCACTATTGCTGACAGGACCTGTTTGTTTGTTTATCAGCTTAAAATCTGCTTTAAGTTGTGGTTCAGTATTTGTATCAATTTCATAATTTTATCACCTTTTTTTTCCATAAAAAGAAGCATTCATCAGTAAATAATTTGCATGGAATGATATACTTAAGCACCTGAAGTTGAAAAGAAAATGGCAGAGACTTCACGGTGAGGACCCAAAAGTAAAATGAGATCTCAATTTCTACATATTTTTAAGAAGTATACATAAATTACAAAACAATTTGCAGTACTTATAGCTGATGAATAATAATACACTAAAAGCCCTTTAATCTAGAATACTGGGGGTCGTGAACCCTCCAGATTATCATTTTTTTAGATTACTAGGAGATCTCAATGTTGAAAACACACCATGCCAATATACACAGATGGTGGACCTTCACACTCGGGAAGATGCAGCCACCGATGATGCCTGCCCCGCCATAGAATGATAAGAAGGCGCATATACATATGTACACATGTAGTTCACATAAACCAAACTTTATGATGCTGTACAATGTCTTAAAATGACATTTGCAACGACGTGGTGGCAGAGAGGCGGTGAGTGCACTATACATATGGCAAAGCGGCAAGAAAATTTACAATGAAGGAATCCTTATTCATATCATGTTATAGCAGAAAACAGACATAAGACAAAATTCACTAACCTCTTTACTTCTTGATTGTAGTTGTGAACCCCAGTTTGCTGTCTCTTCATTTTCAGCAATCGTCTCATCTTGCTTTTTAGTAACACTTTGGTGGCAGTACTCCTCTTCAACTCCTGTTTTAGTCTGTGAGCCTTCCTCTTGCCACAGCAGCTGGCTCCTCCTTCTCCCCCTTCCAGCCAAGCGAGACTCACCAGTTATGCCAAGAGATTGAGCGAAGGACTCCTGGGGCTTCCAAGCACTGCTGCCATCCTGAATCATCCCTGAAGAGTATGCTGCTGGAGAGATCCCAGTAATTGTTTTTTTGACTTTACTGTCTTTGAAAGCAGAGTCATCAGACTTGTTTGGAGATAAAGATTCTGCATTCATGATGGATGGAACACATGACCTCCGATGCAGGGCTCTCCTGATGCGAAGTCTTGATTCTGAGGGGCATTGATTCTTGGTTGACTGTGTGCCCAGGATGCCAACTCTTCCAACTGATTCTGGGATGACATTACTGTCCTCCACAAATGGTACATGGCGGAATCTTTTTCGAGCAAAGAGCTTCTTTTGAACAGATGAATTTTCTCCATTCAAAGTAACATCTTCATCACTTTCAGGAATTCCACTATTTGAGGCCTGTTTTAAAGAAGAAAATTTTACTTAATTTGGATGTTTTACCTATGGTTATAATAAGCTATGGTACTACCAGCTCTATCCCTGATACACCCAGGCCTAAGAAATTTTCTTAAATATTAATATACAAACCTACATCATTGACTTTAAGATACCATGATGATGGCCTATACCGATACTGATACTCACTTCTCAGCCGATACCAATACTAATACTCCAATACTAACAAGTGGCTGATAGTTTTGCCGATACTGATACCGATACTTATCTAATTATGAGTAGAATATATTCCTACAAATAAAAATTTTCAATAAGAAATCAATGAATATTTTCCATAGATTTCCAGTGCTATACAGCAAAATACTTTGTTATAAAAGAAAATTCTGCATCTAGAATGTAAAAAAAATTATTGCAGTTACTTTATCTTCTTTGAACTTCTAACATGTTTTTGAGGATTCAATCCAACATCTAATTAAAAATCTCCGAACTAAAAATGAACTAAAATCGGATTCCATCAAATTTTGTGTGTCTATCTATCTATCTATCTATATCTCCGACACCCTGCTCCCTCACAGGAACTTCCCTCCAGGGGGTGACCACAGCAGAAGTGTCTTCACCTCTCCCTGTTCTGGTGTTCCCTCTCATTCTCAACACGCCAGGCGTAACTACCCACATGCTGTCCTGAAGACCACCCATCAACCCACCTGGAAGATGCCAAAAAACAACACTAATGATCCACTTCAGAGGTGGTCTTCCCCTGACACCCCTTCCCTCCATCCTTCCCTCATACTCTTCACAAATTCATTCTCACCCATTCTCATCATGTGTCCAAACCATCTCAGTGTACTACACTTCCACCCATTCAATCACTCCACAATCCACTCCCTTCACTGCCACACCCATACCAAACCTGTTATGGCAGAAAATTAACAGAAGACAAAACTCACTAACCTCTTTGCTTCTTGATTGGATAAGTAGTTGTGAACCCCAGTTTGTTGTCTCTTCATTTTCAGCAATCATCTCATCTTGCTTTTTAGTAACACTTTGGTGGCAGTACTCCTCTTCAACTCCTGTCTTAGTCTGTGAGCCTTCCTCCTGCCACAGCAGCTGGCTCCTCCTTCTCCCCCTTCCAGCCAAGCGAGACTCACCAGTTATGCCAAGAGATTGAGCGAAGGACTCCTGGGGCTCCCTAGCACTGCCGCCATCCTGAGTCTCCCATGAAGAGTATGCTGCTGGAGAGATCCCGGTGATTGTTTTCTTGACTTTACTGTCCTTGAAAGCATAGTCATCAGCTTTGTTTGGAGATAAAGATTCAGTGTTCCTGAAAGATGGAACACATGACCTCCGGTGCAGGGCTCTCCTGATGCGAAGCCTTGATTCTGAAGGGCATTGCTTCTTGGTTGACAGTGTGTCCAGGATGCCAACTCTTTCGCCTGATTTTGGGATGACATTGCTGTCCTCCACAATTGGTACTAGAGGGAATCTTTTTCGAGCAAAGAGCTTCTTTTGAACTGGGGAATTTTCTTCATGCAAAGTAACCTCTCCATCGCTTTCATGAATATAATTAGATGTTGCCTGTTTGAAAGAAAACATAGTGTTAGATTTGGATGTTCATAAAATTATATGCAACAGTAAAACCAGTTTCTATCCCTGATACACCTTCATTAAACTTTATTTCTTAAATTATTAATGTATAAAAATGTATTACTATTAAAGAAGCATGGTAATACATACAGGGGGTTCCCATAAGTCAGCAGTTCCCAAACTTTTCAGGCCACGCACCACCTCCCCTGTAACCAAGTACATGCACCCCCGCTAAGATTCGAGCAATACTAAGGTCCTGTCGATTTCCTGAAATTTTGTCCATTTTTTACGAATTTTGTGCTCACAAAGTATGAGGCTCTGAGCGCTGGCTATCAAAACTGAAGGAAAATGTACCTGGTGGGTGGATGAATGTGCCCTGTGTCTGGGTAAGTTTCAAACAAAGAACAGACGTCTCCGCTGAAGCGTACAGCATACGTTAGTTTTAAAACGATGGCAGTTAATCATGTGTTTTGAATTTTAATGGGATATTAAATCCGCCACTGCATATTTTTTTTTCTTTATGTACCACTAGTGATCAGCTCACACACCACACTTTGGGAACCGCTGCCATAAGTATCGCTATTACTGATCACGAAAACACAAAAAAATCAAATCAATTTCATGAATAATGAAATATCATAGCCCATAAGAATATTGTATAAGGTTTAATCGGGTATATTCAGAGTCACCACCGACTACATCTTTGTGCCCAAGAAGATTAAACTTTTCTCTCAATTGTTGTAAATTACCTGTGTTTCTCTATGTCTTGCAACAATTACACTTCATTATGCCTGTATAGCCAGAGTTGCCACTGACTGACTATGCAAATAATAAGCCCTGAATTAGTCTCATAGAGTGATCGCTGATTTGACACAAAGTCATTCAAGTGATACCTCATGATTCTGCATAAGCACTCAATACAAAAGGGATTGATCTGCCTCTTCTAGTCACTATTCAGTGTCCATGTCTTACCGCTAGAGAGTAAGACGGGGAGCACAGGTGACAAAGATCTGGATCTGTCTTTCTGCACAGGCACAGATGCTATATACTTGTGCTGAGTGAGTACCTTCTCACTCAATTGTGTATACCTTACTGAAGGTGAGTTATATACAATAAGTGACATATTAATAACTTTTTTGTCTGCATAACAGATTGACAGATAAAACTAAAACTGAGGAAACAAAACCATAGCTGACATAAATAATATCACCAATTCTTACAATATCAATAATTTCAACAAACCTCATTCCACTGGAATCCTTCATTACTGCTGTGAGTTTCTGCTCCACGCAGTCTTTTGCCTTGTGCTCTTAACCTGAAATTTAATAATGCTATGAGACAGTAATCTGTACTTACTTTAGTAAAGATGAATCTATTCTTAACCACACCAGCCCCTTATGGAGAAGAGGTCAATTTTCAGAATGAGCAGAGACAATTCATAAAATTAAGTCAAACCAGACTGATTACTTGATTTGCTGACCTCCGTAATGAAGCAAACAATTCGCCGCCATGCTGGGTGATATTTTCCTTCTGTTCCATGTGACCTCTAGGAGTGGGGGAAACCTGATCGTAAACCTGAAACAATAGAGGATATTGGTTCATGAGCTAAAGGGAAGAGTATGCCGTAGCTTTAAATTGTACCTACAGTCTTGACTAGACTATGTTTTGTGTACAACGGTATCATAATTTCAAAATGATCGGACAAAAAATCAAATATTTACTATTTAACTATTTAACCACTATTTAACAAATATTTACTATAAAAAAAAAAAAAAAAAAAAAAAAAACAGGCTGAATCTGCTTTTTGTCCTTTTCTTCTGAACCACCACCTCAATGACAATATAGATGAGGTAAACAATAAAATGACATTCTTCTGTTGTTTACCTCACCAATCAAGCTAGTCAATGAAACACTTCTTAATGGCAAGCAGCAATTATTATTATTATTATTATTATTATTATGATAAGCTACAAAAGCCTCCCTCCAGGGTGCAGAACTGCAGATACAAGTTGAACCACACAAAATACCAAAAGGTACTGGAGAGAAGCAAAAGCAATAAATAGTTAAGAAACTGGCCAGTCAAAGCCAAAAGGAGGAAAAATAAAATTAGTTTCAAAAAGACATTCACACGAGACATAAATGTAGAAATGTCTGCAGAAAGGACAATCTCATTGGGTAACTGATTCCATAAATTTGTCAACGACGGAAGAAAACATCATGAGAATTGTCGTACAAAAATTCATAGGATTAAGAGCAAGATCGTTTTGACTAAGAGCAAACCTCATGACCCGGGCAGGAGTAAAAGGATCAGGCAAAGCATTTTGTAAGGGATGCCGATTATTCTTAAAAACTTTAAATAAAATGCTAAGGGCACCAACTTGACGCCGATGATCAAGATCAAGAACAAGTGCTGGAGAAATAAATTGAATTGAACTGATAGCTCTGTCAAGTAACTTCATAATGGCAATTGGCAGCAGATATCCAAACAGGAGCACAATACTCAAAGTGGGGCAAAATAAATGCATAAAAATATTTGATTACAGCTCACTCAGTCACAAGCAAATGTTTTGAAGCACTTACGAAGTAGTAAGCCTGTCTTCCGTGCAACAGTGGAAGACATGGAACGGATGTGCTTCTCAAATGTCAGTGTCAAATGTCAAATGTCAGTGTCAAATGTCAGTCAGAGCCCTTGCTCTGAAGAGGTTGCATGGCCCTGATTTACTGAAGTCAACTGATTCAGATGTTTTCTCTGATGACATTTATAGTGACAGTGAAAGAGATCTTTAAGGTAATGGGCATAACAATCATATATATACAATCATATCTGGCAGTGATAAGTGTGTGGTACAATAAAATGATGACTCCTCATTGTAAAGTCTCTCTCTCTCTCTCTCTACCCCTATGGAGTGCATCTTATTACATATTATTATCATCTCCATGGTGCAGTGGTTAGCTACGAATCCGCGGGCCATCTGTTCATCCTCCCTTTCAGGGTGGTTGATAAATGGGAACCTCGGTAAACTTGGGGAAGGTAAACTGTAGTAACCTGGCTGTCACAATGGTCTTGTGCCCCGGGATGTCCCACCACATGCCCAAGCGCCAATGTGACAAAGATGAGCAACGAGGTCATGTGCAGCTGTAGCACATGCCCCCAATTTTACCTTTAACTTACCCATGTATTGGGTAACACAACAAATATGACCGGTATGAGACTATGAGACAGAGAAGAGGTACCCTTTATGAGCACTGACTCCCAGGCCTCAAACTATAACTAAAGGCAAGTATAACTAACAAGGTTAGGGATAAGATAGGGCCGCTTAAGTCGGGAGAATCACAGATTGATAGAGATGAGGAAATGAGCGAGGCGTTAAGTAAATATTTCTTGACTGTATTTACCAAAGAAAGATTAGATGATATACCTCAGGGAGAATAGATCTACAGGGGAGAAGAGGAAGAAGGATCAACCGACATCAACATAAGTAGGGAGCTCGTGATTAGACAGAGAGATAGACTTAAAGTCACTAAGGCACCAGGGCCAGATGAACTTTTCCCCAGGGTAATAAAGGAATGTGAAACTGAAATAAGTGGGCAGTTAACAGAAGTATTTAGGAAGTCACTAGACACAGGGGTGGTGCCTGTTTCATGGAGGCAGGCACACGTTAATTCAATATTTAAGAAGGTAGGCAAATCTTCTGTGGAGAACTATAGGATGATTGATTTGACGTCAGTTATAGGTAAAATGATGGAGTCAATGATAGCTGATAGTATTAGGGATTAGTTTCCCTATGTTTTTATGTTCCCTGATGGAGAAGGGTTAAGTATGGCAGAGCAGGCCACCTCTGAACCTGTGCCCTGCCATGCCAAAGATTAAGGTAAGGTCTTGTTAGTTTAAGAAACTAACAAGACCCTACCATAATCTATCAGATAATGACAAAGTCACTAAAATTGTAATGTATCGCTGGTAAAATAGTAAATTAACACTGCCATTGCCACATAAATATATATTTACATCCCAAAAATGAGTAATTTACCTTGGATAATCATTGATTACATCATAATCTATTGTAAAAAATATTTTTGAGCCATCAAGTTGGGTGTAATTCTGGATAAATAATACAAACAACCTTAAAGAAGTGGAGGGAGTGTTGGTCCTGTGTGCAATGACTAACCAAGGGTGTTTCTCAAGGAACACAATGACTACCCTACTCAGACACCAGTGACAACAACAGCAACAACCTTTTATAAAAGCTATAGTTAATGCACTGCACTGAGACCAAAATACAATACAAACGTAAGTATTTGCCTTATGCAAGATGGCTACCAGATTCAATATTAACCTGTTTCTTAACTTAGGTGTTCAATAATCTCCCCTTTACATTATAAAATAATAAAAATAAAAATGTGTCGCAAGACCACAGAGCATGAAGCGAATGAAGAAAAATACATGGAATAAAAGAAAGAGGAGAAAGTGAAAAAAGAAAAGTACCTGGAATAAAAGAAAGAGTAGGAAGGAAAAGAAGAAAAGTACCTGGAATAAAAGAGTAGGAAGCAAAAGAAGAAAAGTACCTGGAAGAAAAGAAAGAGTAGGAAGGAAAAGAAGAAAAGTACCTGGAATAAAAGAGAGTAGGAAGCAAAAGAAGAAAAGTACCTGGAAGAAAAGAAAGTAGGAAGTGAAAGAAGAAACGTAGGAATAGGAAGCAAAAGAAGAAAAGTACCTGGAAGAAAAGAAAGAATAGGAAGCAAAAGAAGAAAAGTACCTGGAAGAAAAGAGAGTAGGAAGCAAAAGAAGAGAAGTACCTGGAAGAAAAGTCTGAGTAGGAAGAAAAAAAAAAATAATTACCTGTAAGAGGAGTAAGAGTAGGAAGCAAAATAAAAAAATATTACCTGTAAGATGAGTAAGAGTAGGAAGCAAAAGAATGAACATAAGAACGCAGGAGTCTGCAAGAGGCCGGTAGGCCTGTACGAGGCAGCTAAGATTCGTCTTAGTACCGTGTCAGTATTTCATTACCTACCTTATGAAACATCACTAGCTCTTCATATATCTTTTCTACAAACGTTCAACAATCATGGAAACGCTTTCAAACTTCAATTCAAGGACTATTTATTGTTGAAAATAATAGGGGAAAATATTCACGAAAGCGTAGCCTCCTTTGGCGGTGCCGCCGGTGTTGCGAGAAATACCTCCTCGCAGAAATAAGTCGTATATACATGTAGGGGGGAGGTCCAGCTCCCCCTGGTTAGAAGAGAGGGTCGAGGGGGGTGAAGCTCCCCCGCTAGCAGGTCGTTAAGTTCGGTTGGAGTAGTTTAAATATGCTCCCCGAGCCTAAACCCTCTGCGAACTATTTTGCGGCCAGAGGAGGCTACGCTTTCGTGAATATTATCCCCTATTTTCAACAATAAAGTCCTTGAATTGGATTTTGAAAGCGTTTCCATGATTGTTGAACGTTTGTAGAACAGATATATGAAGAGCTAGCTAGTGATGTTTCATAAGGTAGGTAATGAAATACTGGCACGGTACTAAAACGAATCTTTACCGAAAAGAGCACCTGGCAGAGGAGTAGGAAGAGTAGCAGGAGGAGGAGGACAAGCAGTGTTATGAAGTCTAGCAGGGATTCTCGACCCGATGCCCCGACTGGTTTAAATGGCGTTGACAGCAGTTGTGTTCTCAGGCGGCCCCAGACTCACCCACGCTGCTCCTTCACCCACACGCCGGGACGCCCTGCAGCTCAACCTTCAGGCACAGGAACGTAACTCAGCAAAGGGTGGCAGTACAGCGGCCGTTGGTGGTGGCGTCAGGGCAGGGACGTTCAAAACACCGCGAACCTTCCAACAGAATGGCCGCCGCTCAGCCGTCCTCTTCCTCTTCTTCGCCTATGACATCAAGATCAAGATCCTCCGCCTCAACAACGGCACACAAAAATCTTGATTGATTGATTGATAGTTTATTGTTGCAGGTAAACTTGTTACAATGGAAGTGGAGTGAAAAGAAAAGTGTAATAGTGGAAACTAACAAAAGGGCATAGAAAAGTAAGTTCAGGGTGAAGTGTAAAGTGTGCACTGTGAAGTAACTAAGTGCATGGTGTGAAGTATAGAAGTGTAGAAGCGATACAAAGCGGAATAGGTCAAAAGAAGAAGAAGAAGAAGGTGGAAATTTGATTGATTGATTGATATTTATTGTTGTAAGGGTACACAGTAAAGGAGAAGGAAGGTACATGCCACCCCGACCCCCAGGTGTTACAGAGTGTGATTTGCAATAATACAAGAAACATACGTGTACAAAATTCATATCGCTATGCAGTGGATAAGATATGATGATTCGTAATATTATAATAGAACACAGGAAAACAAAGGAAGAAAGTGCATGAAACTATTAAAGTGAATAAAAAATAACTTCCTCGACCCCAAGTTAACATAACACATATGTACAAATCTTAACATATAAACGTATAGGTAGCACCATGGAACTAATAAACAGGTACAATGGAAGATGACAAGTGCTATCATAAAAAAATAGTAGCTGTTTATGAGATCAAGGGGACAGACACAATGATTAAGGGACTTCATGCACCCTGAAGCAGGTATAGGCCTACAATCTAAAGAGGCAAATGCAGGATACTCTCTTAAAATACATGAGACGAATCAGCGAAGAACATATATATTAAAGCAAAGTAAAATTATACATAAAAAAGTTATCTTTATTGGCCATTTTATCGACTGGCATTCACTGGAATATGACGGTGTATATGAATCTTGACAAAGGAATTAACTTAATAAACCATGACAAACAAGCGAGAAAACACAACCATTCATGTAAAATAATGTAGAAAAAATCTTGTTACTGTGCATTACGCAATTAGTAGCTAGGCTATCTATAGGAATCATGGTTATGCATCATGCTCCTGTGAAGCTGATTGAAATTCACTATAAATACCGTACCATAATTATCACAGCGATTCATTAGTTGCTTCATCTTCTCGACTTGCCAAACCTTATTAATCTTAATTATCTGCCTTTTACTTTATTCCTTTTATGCTCTCCCTGTCTTGCCTAGACCCCCTCCACCCCACCCCCGACATGGCGTAGCCGGGTGGGCGAGGCAACGCGCCCCCCATTGATTGATTGATTTACCGACCACCATGGAAGTGTGGTTGGACATTTTGCTTCGAACAATAACTTGTATTCCGGAATCGGGAAAAAAAAAGTTCACACGGAAAAGTAGGGTAGGTCACCTCTTTGACAGTTCTCCGGTTGGCAGCGTGTGCCGCTGCTTGTATTCAATAATGCTATTTAATAATGCTGAAGTATTGGGCCAGTGAGTGGCGTGAGTTACAAGACCTCCCGCCCTCTCATAAGTTCCGAGAGTGCCTTGGTAAATTTTCCCATTGTAAATTTGATAATCTTTACTTTGATGTAGGCCTACGACAACTGGTTTGCAATTCATTGAATCGCAAGAATTAATTATAGCCTTCCATATCAAATTTCAATGCGAAAATTCACGTATCTCCCTTAAATACATCATGAATTCCTGACTACACTCGTGCTTGGAAAGGACTTGGGCAAACCTGTTACTTCTTCGAAATTCTGACCGTGCCTAGAGCGGAAAAATCTCAGCATGAATTTGAATTTCGCGCGGCTTTTGGCAGCACACACCGTCATGGGCTCCGTGTGATCTGAATATCTATGTAAGTCTCTGTAAATGTTGCCATAACCTAGTTACTGAGGAAATTCATAAATGTCGTCTTATGTGTCTCCTTCCATCACTCCCTCGACTTCGTTTTCATAGCAGTTTTCTTTGTTCTCACGCCAACTGGCCCTCCGGTGTAGCTAAAAGGCTTGAAGAATTTGTTTTCTGTAACTTCTGTCGGTCCACCAGCCGTGTCCTGTCCGTCGTTGAAGGGATCATAGCTTTCGTTTTTTATTATAACTCTTCCCGTGTCGCCCGCTGCCGCGTGATGGTCGTTGAATGTCTCGTAGGTGCTGTTCTCCCTCGCCAACGACGCGTCTGTTGGGGACAAGGCGTGTTCATTATAATATATACTAGTGCTGGCCTGGCCAACCAAGCCTGGCAGATAAACTCCTTCCCCCTCCCCGTGAAGTCACACACACACACACACACACACACACACACACACACACACACACACACACACACACACTATGGAACCGGATTGAATCTCGGGGGAAGTGCTAAAAGAGTGTAGAAATTAATTATTGGAGCCACTTTATGACATAATAACATGCTCTATAAATACAGGAAAAGTGACCTTAAAATGGAAAAGAGCGAACATTGTATAAATTTATAAAAGTGCAGATAAAACTGAACCACTAAATTATAGATCAGTCTCTTTGACAAGTGTAATGTGCAAGATTTGTGAAAGTACAATAAAAAAAAACAGGGTCGAACATTTAGAAAAGGAAAACATGATAAATGAAAGACAGTTTGGATTTAGAAAAGTGACATCATGTGTCACTAACTTCCTATGTTTCTACTCAAGAGCAATAGACGTGGTGCAAGTGAGAGAAGGGTGAACTGACTGTGTAAATCTCGATTTGAAAAAAAGAAAAAAAAAAGATTTTGACAAGGTTCCGCACAAAAGGTTAATCTGGAAACTGCAACAGTGGGGAGGAATGGGTGGAAAAGTTATCGAGTGGATGGAGGATTACTTAAAGGGAAGAGAAATGAGGACAGTGATGAGAGAGGAGAAATCAAATTGGAGGAGAGTAGAGAGTGGAGTTCCTCAAGGCTCAGTTCTGGCACCAATAACGTTCATAAAATATATATATATATATATATATATATATATATATATATATATATATATATATATATATATATATATATATAAATGATATGCCAAAGGGTATAAAAAGTTATATGAGCCTTTTTGCAGATGATGCAGAGTTAAAAAGAAGAGAGAGGACGGAAGAAGACTGTGAAGAACTGCAAAAAGACCTGGACAGAGTGTATAGATGGAGAAATTATGGGAGATGGAATTTAATGTAAACAAATGCCATGTTGTGGAAATGGGGAAAATGAAAAAAAAAGAGCAAGGAAAACATACAGGATGGGTTACTGTCCCCCTTGAGCAAGAGGGATGGGGTGTGTGGACTGTGAAGGTCCTTGCAGTACCCAGAGATCGACTATAATGAGGATGCTCTTGACGGGAGGTATATTTGGTGGCGATTGTGAGTCCAACTCCTGATCAGTCTGGTGGTACACACACACACACACACACAAGGAAAAGTTGGAATTTTAAGGAAAAGTTGGATATATTTTAAGGAAAAGTTGGATAAGAGAGGATATGGAAACGGGACAGCGCGAGCGTAGCTCTTTTCCTGTATGTCACAAATAGGTAAATACACACAGTTCAGACCCAGAGTCCACGAGTCCGTAGCGTCATCAGACCTTGAGTGAGCCACCGATACTCTTTTCAACAGGCACACCCAACCAACAAGACTCACCCGTAAGAGTGGTATTCCTCCTCTTCTTCCTCCAGCACACCTCCATCAGCACCAGCATGGCACCCGTCACCACTACCACACCCACCACCACCACGATCACCACCATCATTGTGGGCGGAGAGGACAGCTGTGTGGATGTGCGGGTGTGCAGTGAGGATGGGTGGCCCTTTAGAATTTGGGTACTACAACTGGGGAAGTTTGAGGGACGGTTGTGGCCCAGTTGTTCGGCGCACCCTTTACTTGGCGCTTCCTTAGTCCACTCGGATCGGCCACGCGCACTGATATTAAACCATCGTAAGGCAAGATTCTCTACCTTTGTGGTGCCGAAGTCGGCTATGCATTCCTTCCAGCACTTGCCAACGCGAAAACCAAGTGGACGATCTTTCCCCAAGTCCGCCCACATAGACACTTTCATCCACTGGCCCGCCACGAAGCACTTATCGACTGGTTTAATGAGATGAGTGAACAGGACAGTCTGCTCGCTTCCATCTATCTCTGCTTCTGCTGTCGCTGTTAACTTGACACTTTCGAAACCACTTGATAGTCGCACGGAGAAGGAATTCACATAAACCGTGTTCCCGCTCTCTGGACGCTCTTCACTGATCACCTTCTCTCCTTCGTATACATTTGTGCGGTTGGTGAAGGTGCAGTCGGCTAGGCTTGGGCGAGGGCCGTAGCCTAACACCACCAGGACAAGGAGCAGGACAGACAGCAGGCCACTCTTACCCATAGCTGAGGACGTGTCAGTGTGCGCGTGTGTTTCTCTGTGTGTGTATCTACGTCATTTTGGATATCCTGTGTGTTCTTACGTATGATTTCCTGTCTTGGTCTCTCTCTCTCTCTCTCTCTCTCTCTCTCTCTCTCTCTCTCTCTCTCTCTCTCGTCCTTGCGCAACAAACCTTATGACGAAAGGGTCTTATCTTTTCAGCCTCTTGAGAAACGCCGCATCCGAGGAAAACGGATCGAATGCTTCAAAATATTCAGTGGTTTTATAAATGTGGACAAATCCAAATTGTTTTTGTTCGACGACACGTTCCGAACGAGAAATAATGACACAAAACTGAAGTGTAGACAAATAGATTCAGACTGCACTAAATTTTTCTTCACCAACCTTGTAGCGCGAGAATGGAATAAACTCCCACCTTCAATGGTCCAGTGCAGTGCGATTGATTCATTTAATAACCAGCTCGTCCACGATTTCCTTCAACTTGATATTCACTAAAAGTAGAAATGCAAAGTCTTGGTGACATTAAATTTTATATGATTTCATTTAGGTTTAGAGACAGACCACCAAGTCTGGACCATAGGGGCTGTGTGGTCTGAATATCCATGTCTCTCTCTCTCTCTCTCTCTCTCTCTCTCTCTCTCTCTCTCTCTCTCTCTCTTTCTCTTCACT
Organism: Eriocheir sinensis; assembly: GCF_024679095.1. Lineage (NCBI taxonomy): Eukaryota > Metazoa > Arthropoda > Malacostraca > Decapoda > Varunidae > Eriocheir > Eriocheir sinensis. The sequence continues at coordinate 7,987,846 of NC_066551.1, forward strand.
TCCTGTGGCAAGCAGTCTGTGGGAACAGGGAGGATAGAGAAATTTATTTGAGAGAATTTTCCCAAATCAAGAAAACGTACCCATTCACAACCTCTCCGTGGGCTTCGCCGCTCCATACGTGTCCCTCCAGGGATGGCAGGTAGTGTGTTAGTAAATGTTATGAAAAAAAAGTAATTTCATCTGTCCATCCAACTAAATTTTGGTCAGTGATGAGTGAGTGAGGAGCTCAGGTCACGAGGCTGGTGGACGTGTGACTGATCTCTCTTCCAAGTCCAGACCCTCAGTTCCTCTTACTCGTAACGTCACACTGCGCACCAAACGGCCGGTGTGGAGGTACCTTCCATTCTCTTTACCTTGGCCTCGTGTCGGATATGAATGGGCAGAGGGCTCGTTAGGCTGAGTACTTTGAGATGCTCAACATGGCGGACCCTCCGATCGGACAGCTTTCATAGCAGCTGTTGGGCTGCAAAAGGCGAATGCTGACTCACCTATTGAAAAGCCTCCCCCCCTTACTTGACGAGGTCAGAGAGGCTGTGGAAAGGTTGAGGGGTGTTAAGACAGCTGGAATTAATAACATCAGTGCGGATCTGCTAAAAGCTGTATATAGGTGAGACTGACACGTGGGTTGCAATGCATGCAATCTTGCCTTCCGTATGGCAGTCAAGTACCGTTTCACCTCACTGGAAGAGAGGGCCAGTCGCCGCTATTTGGAGAGAAACGGGGGACCGTCAGGACTAAAACAACTATCGTATTATTGCGCTGGTCAATAGCAAGGCGTTTGTCCGTCTAATGCTTATGTGAATTCGAAAGCAGCTGTTGACGCTGCAGTGACCTGAGCTGTCCGGGTTTACGTACGCTTGGTAAGTAGACAACCGACCGTATCCTAGCGACTTGCATACAGGTGAAGTGCTGGCGCATTTCGACAGAGGATGCTTGTAGCCTATATAGATCTCAAGAAGGCGCGTTAATTCAGTGCATCGCAAGGAACTCTGGGATCTGCTGCGACTCCGCAGGATTCCTGTAATGGACAAGATTATGACGGTGTCTTTGTTCATCAGCAACCGTGATTGCTGTACTAAGCAATACCTCGTCTAGTACCATTTTGATGTAATTTTTTGTGTGTTTGTGTGTGTGATTGTACAAGATAAAACCCCTCCCGTGTTCCTTCAAGCAATAGCAAGGGACAAGTAAATTGTTAGGCGACGAGAATTATATCAACTATGAATTTATACGTTTCATTTTTCGTGAATGTAGGATCTAGGAATGTAGGTAAGGAAGACTAGAGGTAGTGTATGAAGTGCGAGGCTGCAAGACCCTCCAAGCAATGCGAGGCGTTAGCTATAATTGAAGACGACGGGACTTGGCGATATTGACTGTGATATTATACAATTTCTCGTAACACTTTGATATATGAAGGTTGGTGAGTAATATTACTCAAAAAGTGCCCCACCACACCCTCTGCGTTATGGTGGCTCTCTCATGCATAAATACGAGTCTAAATGCTGTAGAGCGCAAGTATTCAGCTTTACACACACACACACACACACACACACACACACACACACAGGGCGTGAGCGAGTACACGTAATGAGAAGATTGTAAAGTCGGTCACTAAAATGTACCAAGTTGCTGAGAACATGTTGGAAGTTATCTTATTCTTGCTAATGGAAATAAATTGACAAAGAAAACCAATGTCAGTTATAGATAAAACATTAAGATGACGGCCTTGAAAACAGCGAACTTTTATTATATGACAACTTGTCAAGTGATGGTCACCCTGTTGACAGACGACTAAAGGTGCTCGCCCTGAAAAAAGTTGTGAAATTCGTAACCAGGCAGCTGTCGTTCCCCCCCTTTTTTTTATAGAGTCGCACTTATGTTCTCATAATATATATTAAGTTTACCCTGCCCTTGCAGAAAAAAAGAAGGAAAACAAGATGGATGAATGAACGAAAAAATAAATAAACTAATAATCAATCTACAATCAAAATGTCCACATAACCTTCACCTACATATCGAAAGAAAAATATCACGTCCTCCGTTCAAGGGGGTTTGGGGAGGGGACCGTGGAAGGGAGGCGACCCTGACTCTACGAGGATGGGGTGGGCTGGGGGAGGCGGCGCGGGTAGAGTGCAAGAACTCTCTTCCTTGACAAAACTTGCCTATCACACACAGCCGCACACACCTACGAGTACTGTTGGTAATCATCAGTCAGCCAACAATGTCCGTGCAGCCTGACGAGACGCTGCCCTGAGTCCTTAACTTGAGATAACAAACAGCACACTAAAAATATGACGTCCATTACATAACCTGGGCGGAGGGGGGGCGGCGGCCATGTCCTTGGTGGTGGCGGCGGCCCGCAGCCCCGCGCCCACCGGTAACCTGTGGGCTCTGCGGCGCCGCCCAAACCCGCTGCCAAAGAAAATGGGGAGTTGGCGCCAAAATCCACCAAGTGCTAATGACTTTACTTCAATCACTTGACAACTTGCACCTCTCAGGCTCCCGCGGTGCAAATACAGAATACTGCCAAGAATATTCTTACCAGGTCCTTTCCCCCCTCCACCCCCCCAGGGAGGGCACCCCACGCCATCCCGCCTGAAGGGAAAACCCGCGGCCTGAGCACTGAGCCTCAAGGTGCCGCTTTATTATATATATATATATTTTTACAATAAAGGAAGCAGCTTAAGGGAAAAAAAAGGGGTGAGAAAAAAAAAAACTAATCACTGACCTTATGAAAGAGTGTGTAGTGAATGGCCAGTAAAGGGGATGGAAGAATGAAGATGCCGATTGACTCTTGCATAAGGGATCTGGATAGTATAGAAATGAGCTAGAGTAGAAAGTCGAGTGCAGCGGGGACGCGGGAGCGGGGAGGAGATCCTTAGTGAGAGAACAATGCTGCTGCTGGAGACCGTCACCACCGTCACCACCACCGTCACCACCACACTGTTCCGTCACCACCACCTTCGGCAAGATGGTGCATAATGACGTGCTCTTTTAAGTGAAGGATATTAATGATGCTGGTTACATCCATGTGCATGTGTGTGTGTGTGTGTGTGTGTGTGTGTGTGGTGTGTGTGTGTGTGTGTGTGTGTGTGTGTGTGTCAGCGTGTGTGTGTGGCATGTGCATGAAGCTTCCTGATGAAGGCGGCGATAAGACAGACAAGAATGATGAGGAAAAATGAAAAAGAAGTGCCATTTGGCCGAGGGCTGCGGGAGGAAGACAGGACAGGTGGGGAGGACAGGAAGACAGGTGGGCGTCAGAGGTATGGGCGTGTGGGCGGCGGCGTCACCCCAGCCACCCCAGAATAGCTCACCACCACCACTCCTGCACCAACCAGCGAGTGACAACCTGGTGACGACATCGGAAACTACCCGTCAAAACAGATGGTGGGAGGGTCTCTTCCGGCAATCCTTATCAGATGCGCACACAAGGGGATCAGGATTGGCCGAGCGCATGCACGGGTATGGGGTTCAAAAGACGAGACGGCTTGTAGTTTTCATCAGACGCAATCATTCTGCTGCCTTACACAACCTGATGAGTCAAAATTGGCTAATATGTGGTAGTCGCCATTCAAACTGTCTGTTCTCACTCCTGATTGACGCAAAAGGGTAACGGAGGAGGAGGAGGAAAAGGAGGAGGAGGATGGGGAGGAAGGGAGTTTTTTGAAATCAGACTAGCGAGTGTTTCCACGGGTAGGTGCCAACTGCGGGCCAGAAGTCGTGAATGAAAGTGGTCGTGGCCTGGCAACCCGCCGCTCCGCCTCGCCGTCTTGTCCTCACACAAAACACAACACACCCACAGCGGCCATGGGGGAAGGGGGGTTGGAGTGGGTGGAGCAGTGCATTGTCCCCTACTACAAATAACTATAATATAAAAAAAGAAAATTTGCGCAGGTACAATTGTGTGACATCTCTATTTTTACCCTTATACAGTATAAGGAATGATGGCCTTCACGGGGAGGGAGGGCGGGGAAAAAGTGTTGTGGAGAGGAGCTTCGTAAATCCCCAGGCTTAAGGCGCAGGCCTCAACCAATGAAGAATTTCCCCGGCGCATTTAGAACCTCCAGCGCGGAGATTATGAAAGTGCTACATCAGCGTCACTCTTGATTTTCGTTTCGTATCCAAGGTTTACATATTTTCCCAATAGGTTCAAATCAAGACGATGGTGATTATGACAGTCGGCAAAGTTAAAGCCAGACATTGCGAATTTTCATTCCTCGTCCAAGGTTCTGTTGTGTTCTTCAATCAGTGCGTGGATCAAGACTTATACCCATTCATACAGTTTTTACATTTGCAGCAAGCCTATGCCACACATTAAAATAATTAATTAGTCGGGTTATGTATGAATTTTAATATAACAGGATATCCTCACCAAGAAAGCAGGAGAAACACGTGTCAGGAAAAAATCTACAGAACCTGCGGAACCTCTGCTAGCCTTTATTTTTCACTCCGAACCCAACAAAGTGTTTAGACCGGTTTCTTCAAGTGCAGCAACACAGGCAGCTAATATTAATTTTAACACCTGCAACCATTATCAGTGTATTCAGAAAAAAATAAGTATCGGTCGCCATGTTGACCGAGATATTCTTATAGACTCTGGAAGCACTCAAGGTCTGGGCCGAACCACTTCCAAACGCTTCGGGTCCCCGCTGGAAACACTCGCGGGCCGCCCTCACAGCACAGCGGGAATGGGGGAGGGAGGATCGAAGGAGGGAGGGAAGGAGAGGGAGGGAAGAAGGGAGGCTGAGAGGAAGGAATGGAGGGGGGAGAGAAGGTAGGAGGGAGGCTTGGAGAAATGGATGGATCGAGAAAGGGAGAGGAGAGGGAGGGAAGAAGGGAGACTGAGAGGAGGGATGGAGTGATACTGGTAAGAGATGAGGAGGATCTGTGAGAATAAAGGAATGGAAGGAGATAGAGAGAGATGGAGAGAAGGAAGGGAAGCGTGGCCAGAGTGAAAGGAGGATGGAAGAGGAGATAAGGAGGGATAGAGTAAAACTATTTGCCAGCATTCAGTCAATTACCATCAGTGTTTTCCCAAAAGTTTCTAAGGACGAGAATAAAAAAGAATAACAACACGAAGAGAATAAGAAAAAAAATAGAATGTTCTCATATGTGTGTGCTTGGTGACTATATATCAATCCATTTTTTAGACATTTTGGTGATAAGGCAGACAGATACAGACAGACGGAAAAAGGAAAAAACAAAACAGTATCGCCCTCTATGCTAGCGGCGAGGCGAACAAAAATGATGATGATAATGCCAACGATAAAGGCGATCATAAACTCTCACAATCCTTTTACGGTCCACACGCGGCCTACCTGGAACACTTAATAACTCTTGACACGTCGCCTAAATCAAGGTAACGCTGATGGACTATACCTGTGCGGGGCGGGGCGGGGCGGGGCGGGGCGTCGGCGGGGGTGACCCTGAGTGCGGCAGAAATAGCTCGGCGGCGGGGAAGCAAAATAAGTAATTAACCGTAATGTTCCCCAGCACGTTGGCAGGCCGCGAATAAATCACCGTCGCCTAGGAAATTCAACGAAGAAAAGAACTTTATGATGCTCGTTGAGGGGAAAATTATATAAGGCTTGTGGGAGGCTGGGCGGGAAGAGGCACATGTGGGTGGGATGTGGCTGGATATGGGTAAGTGTGGGCGGGGCAGGACGGGGATGGGCGGGGCAGAGGTCGAGGCGGGGGTCGGGGCGAGGCGGGGCGGGGCGGGGCAGGTGCAGGCGAGGCAGTGTACGCCAGGTGGTGACGGAGGCAGGTGAACCAGGCAGAGTAAGTGGCGTCCCCGGTTACGTGTGTGGCTGACTCTGCTGCTGCGATGCTGACCCATGCCGCCCGCTGCTACTGCTGA
>NC_066551.1:7998705-8033705 GCF_024679095.1 Eriocheir sinensis
GTCTCTTTTCTCCTTTCCTTTCTTTTTCTTTCCTCTCCTCTCCTTTCCTTTCCTTTCCTCTCCTTTGCTTTCCTTTCCTTTCCTCTCCTTTCCTTTCCTTTCCTTTACTCTCCTCTCTTTTCCCCTCCTCTCCTCTCCTCTCCTTCCTTTCCTCTACTCCATTCATTTCCTCTCCTCTCCTCTCCTCTCACCTCATCTATTCTACTCTCACCTCCTCCCTTCTCCCTCCTGTCCTTCCCTCCCTCTCTCCCTCCCTGGCGGACGAAAGACATAAGAAAGCAATTGTTTGGAACACATTAACACTCCGTCAACACGCCCCTCGCCAGGCAGTGACGACACAATGCCATCTCATTTCCTATTGGCCACGCCTCGAGCACTCAGCGAGGAGGAGGAGGAGGAGGAGGAGGAGAAAAAGGAGGAGGAGGAGGAGGGATGATAACCGAGTGGGAGGGAGTGTAAGTGGCTGATAAAGAAAATATCCGAGAGGGAGAGTTTGTGGGATTTTTTCTTGCAATAATGAAGGGGGACAACGTTTGAGTCCGCCAGAAAATAAGGGAGAGGAAAGGAAGAAAGGAAGGAGGAAAGGAGTAATAAAGGGGAGGAGAAAACGGGTAATGAAAGGGAGGGAAAACAGGAACACAAATAGGAAGAAGATACAAAGGAGGAACAGAAAGAAAATAAATAAACATCCTAAATAATATACGAGTGAAAATTATACTTGAGGGATACGGAGAGAGGCGTCGGCAAGGGGGTAAAGGAAAGGAGGGAGAGAGGAAAGTAATTACCAGAAGAGAAAGAGAAAAAAGAGAAAACAAACAGATTAGGAAGAGAATGAGAGGAAGGGAAAAGAAACAACCACTGAAAGAAGAGACGAAGAGTGAGTATACGATGAAAGAGGAGGAGGAGGAGGAGGAGGAGGAGGAGGAAAGGGAAAGAGAAAAGGGAGGAGGAGGGGAGTAAAGAGAGGAGAAAAAGGGGGAAAAAGAGGAAGAGGAAATAGTTAATAAAGGAGAGAAGGAAAGGGGAGGATGTAAGAAATAGGAGGAGGAAAGGGATAAAAAGAGAATGAGGAAAGAAAGGGGAGGAGGAAAAAAAGGAGGAAAAAAGTAAAAGAAGAAAGAAAGAGGTAAAAAAAAGAGGAGGAGAAGTAAAGGGGAGGAGGAAAGGAGTAAGATAAGTAGGAAAAGGATAAAAAAAGAGGAAAAGGGAAGTAAAGGGAAGGAAAGAGAAAAGGGGTAATGAAGGGAAGGGAAGAAAACAAAAACAAAAATAGGGAGAAGGTACAGAGGAAGGAGAAACAGAAATAGACGGGAAGGGTGAGAGGGGAGGAAGAGAGGGAAGGAGGGGAGGAGAGGAAGACAGGGAAGGAGGGGAGGAAAAAAAGGAGAAACTATATTAAGGAGGCAAGGAGGGGAAAAAGGAAAAAAAAGAGGAGATAGTAAAAGGGGAAATGAGGACAAATAAAAAAAGGAAAATGTTATGGAAATCCCTAGAAAAAAATGACGTTAAAATTATGAATAAATTAAATAGAAGGAGACAGAAGATAGTAAAAGAAATGAAAGGGAAAGGAAAACAAGAATGAAAGAAGGAATAGGAAAAGAAAAGATTAAGCGAGAGAGAAGAAGGGAAGAGAGGAAGAATAACAAGAGGAGAAAGGAAAAATGGAACAGAGAGAGAGAGAGAGAGAGAGAGAGAGAGAGAGAGAGAAGGAAATATGAAAGAAGAGAGGTATAGAAGGGGGAGAAGAAAGTGAGGAAAAGAAAGAATGGATGAAAGGGAAGAACAGAGGGGAAGGAGAAAGGAAAGAAGAGGAAGAAGAGAAGTGAAAGAGGGGAAAATGAAGAAGGGGTGGACAGAACAGAGGGAAACAAGAAAGGAGGAAGGAAAATTAGAATAAAAGTGTGAGGAAAGGGATGAGAGCTCATTTCTCAAACTTTCTGTAAAAACTCCACTCTGGACGATTCTGGGCATATTCCTCCTATGGATAAGAAAGAGAGACAGAGAAAGGAGAGAGAAAAGGAACAAAGAGAAGGATAGAAAAGGAACGAAGTAAGGAAAAGGATGGATGGGAGACCGGGAGAGAAGGAGAGCGAAAAGGAAGAAAACAAGAGGTAGGAAAGGAGAAAAGGAGGAAAAGGACGGACGAGAGAGAGAGAGAGAGAGAGAGAGAGGATATATTAAGTGAGAATAAGTGTTGGTGTGACGTTGTAGCTCACGTCTATATCTTAAACAGGTAATTCCTTGGACCCTAGCAGTGCCAAGCCGAGGTGCAGGTATAAATAGACCAGGTGTGTGTGTGTGTGTGTGTGTGTGTGTGTGTGTGTGTGTGTGTGTGTGTGTGTGTGTGTGTGTGTGTGTGTGTGTGTGTGTGTGTGTGAGTGTGTGAATGAGTTTTAATTTGCGTGTGCGAGAGTTCGTTCGTGTGTGTTCGCAGATAGTTTTGTATGCATTATTAACTTTGTGTGTGTGTGTGTGTGTGTGTGTGTGTGTGTGTGTGTGTGTGTGTGTGTGTGTGTGTGTGTGTGTGTGTGTGTACAGTTAATTAAAGGTGAGACATCGGACATAACAAAATAAAAAAAAGTAAAAAAATATATCAACAACACACGGTAACATCCTCACCCTATGACGCAACACTACACGACGCAACTCAACAACACTCAAAGCAACACAACACGAGGCAGACCGAACGCAACAACACTGCAAATATGGACAACAAAGCGACAACACAACACAAAGAAACACGTAAACCAGTAATACAAACACTCACAAAAACAACAACAACAACAAAAACTCAAAACACGGACTACGAAGCATCAGAAATAAAACAAACACACAAAAAAAGAAAACCAAACATATAGAAACACAAACAAACGCAGAAACAAAGACGATACATAACCACACACACACACACACACACACACACACACACACACACACACACACACACACACACACACACACACACACGCCCCCAATATTTACGTCATATTTTCCTTCACTTCAAAGTCACGCGTAATAAAAGTGATGAATGCGCGTATCTAAATCACACACACACACACACACACACACACACACACACACACACACACACACACACACACACACACGTCTGATATCCCTTCCTCTTCCCAACTGCCTCTATATCCACCTCCATTCCTTCCCCTCCCCTTCCCCTCCCTTCCCCATTCCTTCCCATCCTTCTCTCTTCCAATTCCCTCCTCTTTCTCCCCCCTTCTTCCCGCTTCCCCTTCCTTCTCCCTTCAAATCCCCTCCCCTTTCTACCCCTCCTTCCCCTCCCCTTTCCTTTCCCCTTTCCCTTTCCTCCCCTCTCTCCATCATCTTCCTTCTTCACAGCCTTGGAAGTTAACGAGAAAAATAATTACCTGCAAATCTTCACCTTTAATCCATTCGCCCTAAATACTTTGTTAATTTCTTTCACGCACGATAATCTAATGAAGAATATATCAGACCTACATATTATTTTTTCCTTCCTCTTCCTTCTTTCTTCTTCCCCTCCTCCTCTTCCTCCTGCACGTTGCATAACCACACGTGTCCTGATTACGAGTATTTCCCTGACGTCACCAAACATATCTAGGGAAGAGGAGGAGGAGGAGGAGGAGGAGGAGAAGGAAACATGAAAGCAGCCTTGGCAAATTATCGTACTCCCCGTTTTTTCTGACTGATATCTATAGCAAAAACGAAGAAACAAACATCAATAAATAAAAGTTTTAACGCTAACTTTAATATTCTTTCGCTATTTGTGGAGGTACGAGAGTGTGAGGCTTAAAAAGGATAAATACAAGGTGGTGAATACGATAATCTGGCAACGTTGCATGAAAGGGAAAAACGGTTGGTGGGGAAACTATAAAATATATACAAAAAAGGAAGGTTAGGGAAATGATGTTATGATGAGAAGGAGGAAAAGAAGGAAACATGAGGGGAAAAATAGTTGGTGGGGAAACTAGAAAAAATATATATAAAAAAAGGGAAGTTAGGGTAATGATATAATAATAATGAGAAGGAGGAAAAGAAGGAAACATGAGGGGGAAAATAGTTGGTGGGGAAAATAGAAAAAATATATATATATATAAAAAAAGTAAAGTTTGGGTACTGATGTAATGCTGAGAAGGAGGAAAATGAAGAAATGAAGGGAAAAATGGCTGGTGGGGAAAATAGAAAAAAATATATATAAAAAAAAAGGAAAGTTAGGGAAATGATATAATGATGAGAAGGAGGAAAATGAAGAAATGAAGGGAAAAATGGCTGGTGGGGAGAATAGAAAAAATATATATAAAAAAGAAAGTTTGGGTGGCTTTCTCAACATATAGTAATGATGCAATGATGAGGAGAAGGAAGAAGAGGAGGAAAAATGAATGTAAAAGAATGAAGGAAGAGGAGGAAACGAAGTGAAAAAAAAATTGAGGATGAATAAAAACAAAAAAATATATATGGAAAAAGTAAAGTTCGGGTCGCTTTCTGAAGCTGTAATAATGATGTTTGTTTAGCGAGGTGCAGGTGGCGGCGCCGAAGCTATACAAAAAACAACAAACAGGAACCGAACATGAAAAAAAAACACAAAAACAAAAGCCGAACACGTAACTAATGACCAGAGAGAGAGAGAGAGAGAGAGAGAGAGAGAGAGAGAGAGAGAGAGAGAGAGAGAGAGAGAGAAAACTGTACAAAAAACAAAAAACAGGAACCGAACATGAAAAAAACCCACAAAAACAAAAGCCGAACACGTAACTAATGACCGACGAGAGAGAGAGAGAGAGAGAGAGAGAGAGAGAGAGAGAGAGAGAGAGAGAGAGAGAGAGAGAGAGAGAGAGAGAGAGCAAAAACCTCCCGGGCCGTATTCACTTCATCGCCACCGCATAACTATTTTAGCGCTATTTTGACGCACGCGCACTATTTACACAGCGCTCGCCAAAATAAACACCCCCGTAAATAAATACACACACACACACACACACACACACACACTAGATTAACTGAGGCTCTATAGATGATGGATTTAGGTGAAGGAAAGGAGGAAGGAAGAGAGAAGGAAGAAGGAGACGTTATGGTGAAGGAGGGGAGAGAAGGAGGGAAGGGAGGCATGGAGGAAGGGTTGAGAAAGACGAGTGTAGAAAATAAATAATAAATGAGCTTCTATAGATGGATTTAGATGAAGGAAAGAAGGAAGGATGAGAGAAGGAAGAAGGAAACGTTATGGTGAAGGAGGGGAGAGAAGGAGGGAAGGGAGGCACAGAGGAGAGGGTTGAGAGACACGAAGGCAGCAAATAAATAATAAATGAGCTTCTATAGATGTATTTAGATGAAGGAAAGAAGGAAGGATGAGAGAAGGAAGAAGGAAACGTTATGGTGAAGGAGGGGAGGGAAGGAGGGAAGGGAGGCATAGAGGAAGAGTTGAGAAAGATGAAGGAAGGAAATAAATAATAAACGAGGTTGTATAGATGGATTTAGATGAATGAAAGAAAGAAGGAAGAGAGAAGGAAGAGGGAGACGTTATGGTGAAGGAAGGGAGGGACAGAAGGAGGGCGGGAGGGGGGGCTGAGGAAGACGCACGGGTGAAGGAGATAAATAACAACAAAAAACAAGTGACAATCATCATCCGTGCGCCGTTTCTGGCATCACCGCGCCAATAAACCTCCGACGAGACACCTCTACGAGACTTGCTTGCGTGACGTCACTGAGGAGGGGAGGAGGAGGAGGAGGGTGAGGTGGTGAAGAGGGATGCAAGGAAGAGGAGGAGGAGGAAGAGGAGGAGGAAGGGTCTAAGGTGGAGGGGTAGAGGAGGGGAACAGGGAAGCCATGAGGAGGAAAGAGGAGGAGAAAGGGGTTGAAGGGAGAGGAGGAGGAGGAGGAGGAAGAAGAGGAAGAGGAGGGGTACAGGAAGAGAAGGGAAAGAGGCAGTCAAGGGCAGGGGTATGAGTAGGAGGAGGAAGGGGAGGAGGAGGAGGAGGAAGGGGTAGCACGCGCAGAACGGGAGGAGGAGGAGGAAGAAGAGGGGGGAAAGGAGAACCAAGGAAAAGAGGAGGAGGAGGAGAAGGAGGAGGTGGAGAGGGAGGGGTGGGAGGTGGTGGCACGGTGACAGCCCCTCCTCGCCGACACACTTTTCTTACCTATTCGCGTGACGTCAAAGGGGTGTCGTGTGGGCGAGTTTTGCGACCCGGAAAGTCACCTGGGGAGGGACGGGGCGGCGCTTCTGTCATCCAGGTGCGAGGAGGAGGAGGGGGAGGAGGAGGAGAAGGATTTGCATGACCTCCGCCGCTACGTCAATGGTAAACCCCGGCCCGGCAGTTCGAGTCCATTCCCTTTGCCCCCAGTTCGAGAGGGCGTGGGATGGCGTGGGAAGGTGTGGGTGGGTGAGCGCCAGGATGAAAGGGAGGGCGGGGCGGTGACGGAGTGGGTGATTAGGTGGGTGACGAGGAACTGACTGGCCGGCATGGTGACTGGCTGGCTGGGAGAGTGGTAGACTGGCTGACTGACTGATTGGTTTGCTGTCGCTGTGGAGACCTGTGGCTGATTGGATGATATGGTGATTTAAAGGGTTAGTTACCTGATGGACTAATTGACTGACTGACTGGCTGACTGAATGACTGATTGACTGACTAACTGGCTGACTGACTGACTGATTAACTGACTGACTGACCGAGGGAAAGGAAGACATAAAACAATGACTGACAAACGAAATAAATGACTAACTAACCTATAGATTGGCTGACTGACTGATAGACTGGCTGGCTGACTGACTGACTGACTTACTGATTGACTCGCTTACTGACTGACTGACTGATAGAAAGGAAGAAATAAAAAGCATGACTGACAAACGAGACATGTAGAGTTAAGACTGACTGTCGACTGAGTGACTGATCAGCTCCTCGACAGATTTTGCTTTGCCCTTGTAAATGTTGTTGTCCTGGTGTTTGCTTGTTTGTTTGTTTGTTTGCTTGACTGTCTCGCAAACAATATGGGGGGCAACGTCTTGTAAGTGTGTGGGGGGAGGGGGGGAGGAGTGTAGGTGAGTGTGTGTGTGAAAGATATAAGAAAAACAACACTCACTCATACACACAAACACACACACACACACGCACACACACACCAAGGCTGACGATGAGTATTTTGGGCGGGCGGGTTATGTATGAGGCTGTCAGGCTTAATCTGGGAGCAAACTTTTCCCTCTTTACTCACCGCACCTTTCCGTACCCTCACACCTTACACCTGTCCCAACACCCTATACACACCTGTCCCAACACCCTATACACACCTGTCCCAGCACCCTATACACACCTGTCCCAGCACCCTATACACACCTGTCCCAACACCCTATACACACCTGTCCCAGCACCCTATACACACCTGTCCCAGCACCCTATACACACCTGTCCCAACACCCTATACACACCTGTCCCAGCACCCTATACACACCTGTCCCAGCACCCTATACACACCTGTCCCAGCACCCTATACACACCTGTCCCAGCACCCTATACACACCTGTCCCAACACCCTATACACACCTGTCCCAACACCCTATACACACCTGTCCCAACACCCTATACACACCTGTCCCACTATATATACACCTGTCCCAACACCCTATGCTTACCTGTACACCCTATTCATTTTCACACCCTGCACACCTTTTTTAAACGTGATGTGGCTGGCTTGTCTTTTTTAACCCGTTTTTCAAGGTGCAGTTGTTTTTTTCTCTTTTTTTTTAACGATTAGAGTCTCCGTGGAACAGTGGTTAGAGTGCCTGGCTACGACACCGCGATCCCGTGTTCGAATCCCGGGCGAGGCAGTCGGCGTGCAGCTCACTCAACTATTCATCCTCTCTCTCGGATTGGTCGATAAATGGGGGAAACATTGGGAAGGTTAGCCGTGGGAATCCTGGAATTCACACTAGCCCATGTCCCGGGGTAATGGGTTTTTACTCCAGAAGGTTCGGAGATGAGCACCGCAGCCACGCGCAGCTATAGCGTATGCATCCAACTTTACCTTTTTACGATTGGGTTTGTAATATGTCGAATTAACTGTAAAAATCCAACGTTTGTAACTCCGTTCTTTACACCTTTTCTACACCCTACTAGTCACCCTAGACCCCCATACCTACACCCTAGTTATCTGTGCTACACCTTCCCCTTACACCCTAGCGAGGAGTCACCCTATTCCTGTCTCCACGTTCTCCCGTCACCCTGCCAGTCTTGTATGTCTTCAGTATGTTTATTTTTATTTTTTTGTGCTCTCTCTCTCTCTCTCTCTCTCTCTCTCTCTCTCTCTCTCTCTCTCTCGCACAAATTATCTCTTGAAATACTTGAGACAAAGCCGGGGAGATGAAAAATGAGGAGGCAAAATGAGACAAGGGAGGAGGAGGAGGAGGAGGAGGAGGAGAAGGAGGAGGAAAAAACGAAGGAAGACGAAGAGGATAAAGAAGAAGAAAAAGAGGACGAAGAAGAAGGAGAAGACGAAGAAGAAGAAGAAGAAGAAGAAGAAGAAAAAAAAAGAAGAAAAACAGAGCAAAAATAACACCAACAAAAACAGGGACGGAGCAAGAGGAAAAGAGAGAGAAAGAGAACAAAAAGAAGAGGAAGAAGAATAGGAGGAAGACAACAAGAAGAGGAAGAAGAGGAGGATGAAAAGAACAAGGAGTAAAAGAGGAAGAGGAAAACAAAATAAAGAAAAGCAGCGGAATGAAAATAAGAAATGAAATGTATTAGGAAGAAAACAGGAGAAAATACAGATGAGGAGAATAAGAAGAGGAGGAGGAGAAGGAGGAGGAAATGAAGATAAGGAAAAGGAGGAGCAGGAGGAAGGAGAGGAGGAGAAGGGGGGGGGGGGAGAGGGTGAACCATGTGACAGAAGTGGAGACAGTAGGGTTGATAAATAGGGTTAGGCGGGGACGCAGATGAGAGGAGGGAGAAAATAAAGGAGAGACAGGTGGGAGAGGGACAGCTCGGTACGTCGGGGTTAGGGTGAGGAAAGACTGGAGGAAGGGGGGGAGGAAAAGAAAGACAAGGAAGGTTAGAAAGAAGGGAGGTTACGGGGGGAGAGAGCACGGGATGAAAGAAGGGAGCACACACACACACACACACACACACACACACACACACACATTGGTAAACCGTATGGAAGGAAAGTTACGAAATGGGAGAAAAAGTGAAGAGACTCGAAATGGTGTGTGTGTGTGTGTGTGTGTGTGTGTGTGTGTGTGTGTGTGTGTGTGTGTGTGTGTGTTTTAATAGCAAGATGAACTGAGGCTGTGAGGGGTGTGGGAGATGAGGACCAGAGGAGGCGTGATGAGTGTTTTAGTGTTTACAACGAGGAGATGAATGAGGAGGAGGAGCAGGGGGAGCAGGAGAAGGAGGAGGAGGAGGAGGAGGAGGAGGAGGAGGAGGAGGAGGAGGAGGAGGAGGAGAAAAAAAAGAGGTGAAAGAGGAGGAGGAATAGCTCTGCACCACCCGTAACTAAATACCAACAACTGAAGTGAGCGGAGAACAACAACAAAACAAAACGAAAAATAAGCCTGAAATCAATACCGAAATCGAAACATGGAAACATACAAAAAGCAGGCAGCAGATAGTCAGCTGGCGTACCTATTTCGAGGCTGTCTGTGTGAGTGATTTGACCTCTTCCTAAGGCACATTATATTACCTACAGAACAGCTTACATCACTTTCTGAGAATTCATACGTACGGGGACGATAAACTCACTTCTGTCACAAGGAAGTAATGGTCGATTCGATGTTTTAATAAGATGATTGATTTTCCATAGACTATTTCTATTGATAGTTTATTCTAGAGATGGATGATTCGATGTGAGGGAAATAATCCTACCAATAGCTGTGTTAAATCGTCTTGAGTGAATCGGTAAAGTTATTCCTAGTTAAGGGGTTTTGGGGGCTAATAAATATCTTGAAGTGATTTACGTTAATGAATTTGGTCAAGGACGTGAATATCTGTACTCAACTCCCCGTAGTCATCTCTTTCTCACGGTAAAGAAGATGAGTTACTTGAGTCGTTCTTGAAATGGCTGTGCCCTCAACAACGGTATTAGTTCAGTGTCACTAATTGTACTATGTCGAGCAATGCGATGTTGATATAACTGAGGGATGACAACTGCACTGCGTATTCTAGGTAAGGTCTCTCCAACGAGTCATGCAAGGATACAGAGAAAAGGAAAGAAAGGAAGAAAAGGAATAAGATGAAAAAGATGATGAAATAAATGAGTTGGGAATGAATGAAGGAAGTAGTGAATGAAGGAAGAAAGGGAGGACAGAAAGAAAGGGAAAAGGAACGAAGGAGCGAACGAAGGAACCAAATCGTAAAGGAAGAAAGAAAGGAAGGTAGATAAAAAAAGGGAACGGAGGGCGAAAAAAAAAGAGAAAAATAGCAATTAAGAAAGAGAAGGGGGGAGGGGGGGGAGTACTCTAACACATGATATCTTTTTACACCCACCCACCCTACACACACACACACACACACACACACACACACACACACACACACACACAGCAGTACAGTGGTTTACAAACTTACGCTTACACACTTTGATCTATTCTCGCCCTTTGTGTGTGTGTGTGTGTGTGTGTGTGTGTAACGCATAAATTTCGCACACCGGCTGTAAATGTGTCAAATGGCGCAAGGTGGTGTAAGTCTCTCTCTCTCTTACCTCCTTCACCTCCTCCCCCGTATATTATTCCTCCCTTTCCTCCCCTTCTCTGTTCTGTCTCACCTTATCAACACTTCCACCCACTTATTAGTTGTTTTTCTTCCTTCTCACTATCCCCCTCCCTCTCTCCTCCGCCTGCTCCTTTTCCTTCTCCTTCTCCTTCTGTTCCTCTTCATTTTCCACCTCTTTGTCATCCGCTTCCTCCCCCTCTTCTTCTTCTCCTACTCTCTCCCTCCCTCCCTCTCCTCTTCGTTCTTTTTTTCTTTCTTCTCACTCCTTTTCTCCTCATCCTAACTCGTTTGAATCCCTTCCTCAGACTCCTCTTCCTTGTCTTCCACCTCCTTCCTTCCTTCTCATTTCCTTCTTCTTTTTCTTCTTCATCTTTCCCTTCCTCCTCCTACTCCTCCTCCTCCTCTCCTCTTACGCAGCTGGTGGGGTAAACACTATACAAAGGGGCTTCCCGTAATGACGTCCCTAAATAGATGATATTGTGATGAGTGGCCTTGTTTACTTCCTAACCGGTGGCAGCTGGGGGGAGCGAGGGAGGAGGGAGTGAGGGTGTGAAGGTAAGGGGGGGGAGGGATTAGCCAGGAGCCTGTGGTGGGAAGGGAGACATGGGTGGGGTGAGGGAGTGGTTGCGGTAACACTGTCAAACCCCACGCCAACACCATTACTACCACCATCACCACCACTGTCATCATCATCACCACCCTCATCGTCACCCATTACCACTACTGTCACCACCACCTCCATCACCACCACCACCACCACCACTGTCACCATCATCACCACCCTCATCCTCACCCATTACCACTACTGTCACCACCACCTCCATCACCACTACCTCACCACCACCACCACCACCATCACCACCACTGCCAATTCCCATCCACCTTGATCCTCTGAAAACACTCGTAAAGGTCACGTGACGGAAACGACTGATCGACAGACGGGAAACGCACGAAAACAACACACACACACACACACACACACACACACACACACACGGATGCGTCCAGGTCCGTGTTTATTTCCCCAAACGTTTTACAACACTCCGCCAAACGCCTTTACGACAGCGGAAATGCGTGTCACCCTGCGGAGTAAGAGAGGGGCATTGTCGTTTGAGCCCCTTCCGTGTGTGCTACGGCTGTCAGGAGGTGCCTCAAGACCCTAGAAGAGTGCTGTCGTTGAGTGCCTCTCGTGTGTGTTTATGCCTGGTGGAAGGAGACTTAAAGCGTTGGAGGATAAACCAAATCGTCAAGGCAGCTTAGAGAGGGTTAAAGCAGATGGTGAAGGTGAGATGAGAATGTGTCTTCTTCCCCTTCTTGTATAACGGAACATTCACTTTGAGGTGTTCATTTTCCTGCCTGTAACGTGATAACTGTGCTCCATTAGTGTCTACCTTACTTTGCTGCAGGGGAGAATAGGTTAGGGGGTCGTGAAGGGTGACTGCAGTAGGGGATTGCTAATTCCTTTTGCAAATCTTGAGTGGCGGGGGGGCGCGAAGTGAGGTGTAGGTAGTGAAGCATGGCACTACTTTCCCCAAGAGTTTTCCAGACGTTGTTCCGTAAGTCGGTTGATCGTTTGAAGGAACACTTTTCACTCCCTTGTAACGAATCGCTGTTTATGCCTGTATGCCTGGGCCTTTGTTAGCTTCTTGACGGCAAAGGAGGTTGCCCTGCCTGCCTGTTGAGTGCTGAGACAATGCTTTGGTGTGACAGCCACTTAAGGGACTATTACACTGGACAAATTTTCCGTGGATCTTCAGTCAAACCACGATATCTGCTAGCGTGGTTCTCATTAGTTTTTTGTTATTGCTGCTGATGATGATGGTGAGCAATACCGTCGTCCTTCGGTGAAATCTACCGTAGCTTTGGAAGATCGTGGACACGTCAGAAAACCACGGAAATATAAGAACCACGCCAGAGGAAATCGTGGTTTGACTGAAGATCCACGGAAAATTTGTCCAGTGTAATAGCCCCTTAAGTTTATAACGCTCCCCTCTCTCAACCCTCTCCCAAACACTCGCCAGGTGGAGCTGACCTTCAGACACACTAACGCTTGCATAATAGTCTTGTTGAACCAAATGCACACGAATAAACAGATATCAGTGATTTCTCTCATGTCTTGTCATGTCGACGTGATTTCAAATCACGTCGACATGACAAGATACATTAATGCTGACTGTTGAGGTGACGGTATCAACATATACAAACTTTCTTCACTAATTCTGACAAACCAAGATCAAAGACTCGGGAATTCCCCCCCCCCCCCCTCTCTCTCTCTCTCTCTCTCTCTCTCCCCTTCCCACCAAGGTCACCGTCAAACACACTCGTCGCTCGCACCGTTTGGTACCTCGCACAGCTGCACCGTCCCACTGTTACCTGCCACGGGCCAGATTTATTGAGGTGCAAAAACCACCACGCCTTGGACACCGTCGTACACCAAGGTTTCTGCAGCATTATATCAGTCACGCTGCTGCATTTGCCGGGGGAGGGGGGGGGGGGGGGGAGGGGGGGGCGCGGAGGGGAGCTGTCCAAACCAGGAAGCCGGAAAGGTAAACTGTCTCTACCGCCAGCGTCAGGGGCGGCTGGGACTCATACAGTGAACGGGAGGGGCCAGACGCACCCCTTCCCCCCCAGCCACTCAGACGTCTTGTTCCCCCGCAGGATGTCGTTTCGGGACAAGGGCGTGAGGAAGGCGTGCTGGGAGTCGAGGGACCGCTACTGGGCCTGCCTCGACCTGCCGGGCATCCAGCGGGACCACTGCATGGAGCTGCGCCGCCTCTACGAGGTGGCCTGCCCCGGGCACTGGGTGAGTCACGCTTCTACTAAGGTTACTACTATTACTATTCCTGCTGCTGCTACACTATTCAATACCACCAGTAGGTTAAGGTTCTATGGGATAACATTGCCCATTTCTTGCTCTTGATAATTATTAAATCCACATATATATTTCAACGGTACAAATTCTCATAATTCTTGCTAAACTCGATAATATTATTGTCCTTTGTTTTAAGTGTACTATCAAAGACACTGAACACGAATTTCTGGAATGAAATCAACGAATTAAGATGGATTACAACACATGCTAGGATTAAAGCACTTGTCGAATCAATATTTACTTTTACACTGGGTTTCATCTCATGGGGTAAATCTAGGCATCACCACACACGCAAAAAAAAAGTAAATAAATAAATAAATAAAGTCAATGTCTCCGATTCAAAACTTACGTCAATTGCAGTACGACAGAAACGGAATCATACGAGAACTACTAACTTATACTTTACTGAGCTAAATACATAAAGATGGTACAAGCGTGTGTGAGGGGAGGATTGACAGACGTGTACGCGTGTATGTGTGAACGTGAGTGTGTATGCAAGCGTCGAGTCCCCGCACCACTCACACTCCTCACCTGTAACAACACTTCTCTCTCTCTCCCCTCGACAGGTGAAGCATTTTGACCGCAAACGTCAGTATATGGAGTTCCAGGAGCGAATACACTCGGTAGGGTAAGTGTGTGTTAGCTGCGTCTTGCTTCTTGGGTGTTGCTGGTTGCTTGGGGGTGGGTGTTGATGCTGGGTGGCTTGCGAGGGGGCGGTGAGGTGGTGGCTTCGGGTGCCGCTTGGGTAGGCCTGTAGGGCAGCCTTTGGGGTGCTTCAAGGACTGGGTGAAGGCTGGGTGACGAGTGGTTGTAAGAGCTGGGTGAGGGTGAGAAGTTGATGGATAGATGGATGTGTGTGTGTGTGTGTGTGTGTGTGTGTGTGTGTGTGTGTGTGTGAGAGTGAGAGAGAGAGAGAGAGAGAGAGAGAGAGAGAGAGAGAGAGAGAGAGAGAGAGAGAGAGAGAGAATTATATAATCACCTTATTTCCCCCCACAGACTACGGGAGCCGGCCACGCTGTCGTCCTGCCCCCCCCTTGACTCCTCCCTCACCAGAAGACACCGCGTGTACAGCGAGGTCGTGTTCACCTAGCGTCTGCCCTTCGCCGCAACGCCTCCTCCCTCTCTCTCCAAAACCTGACGGGGACATCTTAGCTCTAGTGCAGCCCTGCACACGCACACACACAGACACACACACATACAACAGCTTCAATAGTCTTCAAGAACCACTGCTGGTGTCATGCTACCGTCCAACTCAACACAAATTTCACTCTATCCACGATTTTGCTTAGTTGTTTATCAAAGCCACGCAGCAGCAGCCCCTTAAAGACAACACACGTGGTGATAAATTATATTATGGTAACACTCTTGAGGCGCCGCGCACACGGTGTCTCCTGTAGCAGTGCTTGCGTCTTGTCGCTTCCTCGCCTCCTAGTGTGACCAGCAGCAGTCCAGCAGGTAGTGCGTGAGCCCCGCTGCTACGAGGTCCACGATAGCCATTAGTTCAGACAGCTACTACAACGTCTTTTACTACTTCTACTACTGCTACTGCTACTACAATGTTCAATAGCTCCTGTAGGTTAAGGCTCTAGGACATAATATAGCCCACTTTGTGTTTATAATTATGTGCACATATATTTTTTAACGGTACGGATTGTCAATATTTTTATTTCGTCTTTATTATTATTTCACGTTCTCGAGGCACCTTAATGTACTGCTTCCTTCTGTGTCTTCCTGAGGCTACTGGGCGGCTCAGCGAGTGTGTTCAGTACCCACAAGGCTCGTGCTTATGTGATATTTGACAAGCCCCGCCGTCGCCCCCACACCGCCGCGCCCGCCGTGTCGCGCGTGGGGGCGGAGGCGTCGGGCATGGGAGGGCCGGTGAGGGTGTTCCCCGTGCCGGGCAGGTGTGGGGGCGCTGGCGTGCCGCGCCCTACGCCCCGCGGACGCGCGGGGACCCTCGTGACCTGCCAGGGTGGATGGTTGTTACAAGTCCTGTACATGTTTCGTCGGTCCGTCGCTGAGCTGCGTGTGAGTGAGTGTGAGCTTTGCAACACACGCCGGGTGTTGCCAGTGCCGGGGTGTTGAGGACATGCAGGGGCGCCGACCCCGCGCCGCCTGATGTTAACTCTTATTCACTAAACAATATTTGTTTTATTACCATAATGACTTAATTCTGCGTCATACCATTGTATGACTGACTCCCAGACGACCGGCGTCCCGCTGGCCCGCGGCACCCTGCGCTGCGCCCTCAGACGTACGCCAAGGTGTCGTTACAAGGCCAGACCGCCACCACATCATCAGCATCATCAGCACGGGACACTCGGCTACGTCAGCTTACAATCAAGAGTTTCTAAAGGTGGATGCTATATTTTCCCAAACAAACAACATTAGCAACATGCTTTCCGAGGAAACAAGAACACGGAAATATTCTATTGTTGACCAAATGCCAAGAGTCATTGCCATAATAAAACATAAGTGAAAATGTTTTGGTCTATCCTCAAGGTTTGGAATATACAACAAGGGTGGTGGTGGACGCCTCTGAGTGCTGTTAGTGTTAGTGTAGCTGGTTGTGCTCTCTTTGCTAACTCCCGCAAGAGATATAGCGCTTCTCTGAAAATTGTACTGAAGAATTTTATTGCCTTATAGCCTGGGGATAAGGTCTCCCCCTCCCTTGGGGCAACACCACAATAAACACACAAAAAAAGGAAGATACTTTAATACCTGTGACAAATTATGATAATTCATACGTCAGCTAAAACTACATACTAACATAATTCGAGGATGGGAAACGGACGCTGATTGCTAAGTTTGCTGACAGCAAATAATATACACACAAATATAAATGAAAGCGTTTCTCTCTCTCTCTCTCTCTCTCTCTCTCTCTCTCTCTCTCTCTCTCTCTCTCTCTCTCTCTCTCTCTCTCTCTCTCTTGCCCTCCTCGTTACGTGGTTGACTATAATAACCACAAACAGTATTTCAGACACATTAGATTCTAGCCAGCCAAGGGAACACGTTGGGTATCGAAGTGGGTTCTGAACTATGACTGACATATATGCAGTTAGCATGTTCTGCACCACCCCTGGCGCCCTGCGCATTGCTGAACAAAAACAGAAACAGAAACTATGAATGTGATTCGATAACTAGGCACTGAGTGAATCTACTATTATAGCGTAGTATGTCCAGAGACCACTGGACTCAGATACCGGAAAATGCTCAATAAAAAAGCAGTAAGGGTGATACTTTTTACAATCTGTATAACTAAGTAATATTTGATTTGTAGATGACAATGTTTTCTTTTTCTCTAATGAGATTATTGCCGAACTGCAACATAAAATATAAATAAACAGAAGTCTACAAGTAGAAATAAAGATGAAGACAAATTACGTTCAACAATCATATTCAAATCGAACATTTAGTAATCCAAGAGAAACTTCAAGAAACGGTAAAATATAGGTGTTAATAGCACAAAAACTGTGCTAGATCCGCGTCGCATAGCTCTCCAACACCCCCCAACAATTTATATTATGCAACAGGGGTATAAATGAAAAATGCTGAAAAGTAAAGATGGCGCCACTATAAACACCTGTCTGCGCTACATCGGGCTGGGGCCGGCCATCAGGCCCCTACTATGAAGGCCTACCGGCGCCACAGGCCAAGACGTAAAAAATAAATAAATAAATAAATAAAAAAAAGCTGAATTTGTTTATAATGCCATGTTGTAGGGTTTATCAGGGCTAACAAATGTTATTATACAATGTCATGTCTACAATGCATGGGTAAGCCAGGAAAACAACTTGAAGGGAACAACAACAACACAAAGAAGATGGACAATCTGTTGATCGGCGTCTGCGACGCTGATAAAAAGTGAATACGTATACTTAGAACGACTACTATATCAAATCCCTCGCTGGAGTCGTAAAAAAAATCTTATATGATGCTTACCCAGCTGTTCATCCTCCCTCTCGGGCTGGCCGATGAAAAGATACCCGGGGAGACCTGGGGAAGGTAAACTGTGGTAACCCGGCTGTCATTCTTGCCCTGGGTTCCGGCCCTCCCGGGGTAGTGGGTTCCACCAGGATCCATACGACAGACTGTCTGTCTGTCGTATGGATCCTGGGTTCCACAGGCTCAAGGGCCAATGAAACGAAGGTGAGCATAGAGTACACGCAATCTTGATCTTGATGAATAATGCGCAGGGCACCTGTACAGGTGCATACCGCGCATAAAAATGGCAACAGTCTGGACATAATCATGTAGGAAAGAGGGCAAAAGATGGACAAAAAGTGATATACTGAATGATAAGTTTAAAAAAAAAAGCGAAGGGGAGGCTATCTGTCTTGATCTTCAGAAATATATGTATGCAAATCAAGTTAATCAACCACTTAAGGAACACGTTATTCATGTCTCGTAGGATTAGGATCCAGATCCAAATAAAGAGAAGAAAACCAGAGAATCACTAGAGCAGTCAACTCTCTGTAGTGCCATGACCGGGCCATCGAACCCGCGACCAGAGAGATGGGAAAGCCACTCCTTAACCAGTCGGCCGAAGAGGTGCCCCAGCAGCAGAGTGAGTCATGGGAGGCTGGGCCATCAGGCGGGTCAGGGCACGCCACCTCCCCGCCAGCGGCCCGTTTTGAAGGGCGCGCGTTCCCGCCGGAGACTCGCCAGGCGCAGGGCTAAAGATTTATCCTTCGCTCTGCATGGACGTCCCAATACTGAAATGCTGCACGGCTCCTCGCATCTGAATTTGTAACAGAGCTCCTCGTAACATATCAGAACAGTTAAGGAAAGGTGGCATAAAAAAACACCATTCTCTTATAACCCAGTGGAGAGGAGACTCGGGGAAGGCGACTGACCTGGACAGGGCGAGCACAGTGTGAGTGTTAGGGATTGTTTCCTGCCCTGCCAGCGGTGCCCCCTGCCCCGCCCCCCTGCTGGCGGCGGGGCAGGGGTCAAGGAAGGGCCGGACCAGAGGGCGAGGCGCGGGGGCAGGGCGCGGGGCGGCGGCGGCGTGTGTCATGGGGCGTCCCAGCACCGAGGCGGCTGGTGGTGCTCCCCTCGGGCCTGCACACGCCCCGGGGACCAGCCTTTGGCCGTCCTGCCCCTCCACGGGGGGATGGACGGCGGCCACGGGTGGTGCCTGGGTGGCCGTGGCGGGGGGGTGGGGGGCCGGCCCGGCACCCCACACCTGTCACCTGGCCGGCACCCTGACAACCACTCGGGTCACGTCAGCACTGCAGCAGCAGCATCCAGGGTGGGGGTGTCCGGAGGGCCCGCCAATGCCTCCTGCCCCCAGCACCCTGCCTGCTGCCCCTCCACACAATAGGGCCAGGGAACTTACAGCCCCTTGGAAGTGTTTTCTTCTTTAAGGCCAGGGCCATGATATTAGGACTGCCATCACACATTAATGTGGCCTGTGCTCCCACAGATGATGATTTTCTCTCCAGTGGACTGGGCTGGTGTGCTTCATTTGTGCAAACTTTTTGTTTCAAGTTTTAAGAAACACAGCGCTGCGGCTGCAGGGAGGGGGTGGCAGGTGGAGGAGGGGCAGCCACAGCCATGATAAATAACTGCATAAAGTATAACTCAAGGAGTTTGAAAAGACCAGAGCTCCCCAGGCCATGGGGAGGTTATCTGAACATATATTTAAAGCGCCAGAATTTACTCTTTACTCCAACACGACCACTGCGTGTAACTAAACACACGAGAAATTAATCCAGACAAGGAAAGGTTTGCCAGTGCCGGGGATCGAACCCACGACCAGCGAGACGGGAGAGCCACTCCTTAACCAGTCGGCCAAAGAGGTACCCCACTTGCAGAATGAGTTATGGGAGGGCTCGCCCATCAGGCAAGTCAGCTGCACTACACGGCTCCCCATTCCTATTTAGATTAGTTTCTGTATGTTGAGATTTTCCATTTTCTATTAACTCTTTGGAGAGCATGGGCCATCACTCTACCTGTTACCCACTCAGGGTGACACAACAGAATCACAGGAGAGGATGCCACCGGTTTGCCACCAGTGAAACGCTAGAATTTTCTCTTTCCTATACTCCAACACCCCCTCTGCATGTAACGAAACACACCAGAAATTAATCCAGACAAGGAAAGGTTTGCTGGCACTGGGGATCGAACCCGCAACCAGTGAGACGGGAGAGCCACTCCTTAACAGTCGGCCAAAGAGGTAGCCACTCACAGAGTGAGTTATGGGAGGCTCGCCCACCAGGCAAGTCGCTGCACTACATATTGTTCTAATTTTCATTTTTACATCAATTATTCCCTTTCAAAGGGTTAGAGTTAGACGTCCGATGACTTTTGTCATAACTTCTGCTGGAGCGGTAGTATTATTGCCTGGTCTTGACAGGTAAACCTTCCCCATCTTGGGACCAGCTCATAGTTAGCTGACTTTCCCCCAAGGCTGTGTTGATTATTTATATATATATATATATATATATATATATATATATATATATATATATATATATATATATATATATATATATATATATGTATATATATATATATATATATATATATATATATATATATATATATATATATATATATATATATATATATATATATATATATATATATATATATATACACACACACACGTTATATCACCTGTCTTATTTAGGATAAGGAAAGTGCATGCTCTTGCCTAACATATCTCAAGGTAGGCTAACTAAAAGACAGGGCCTCGGTGCTCATTTCTGTCTCATAGGCCTTTGGGCCTGTGGTGGGTAAGAGCCCATAACCTTGGGCCACAGGGCTAGTGTGACATCTGGGTTACCACAGTTTACCTTCCCCAGGTTTACTCAGGTATCCATTTAGGCAATGATTCATTTTAGGTCTTTAAAGTTTTTTGACAGATGGAGGATGCATTATTATTTTGGCACAATTTTTCATGAGGTTGCAAGCTCAAGAACTTTTGAATGATGTTCTCTGCAGGGTTGTAAAAGCACTAGTTAAGAAGTTTGTGCACTAACACATGTGTGCTTGCTCAGATGCACATGATATGATAGCACTTGAAGAACATGCTGTGCTCACACAGCAGTGTTTTATCACTTTTTGAGTAAAAACTTTCCACAAATTGCTGAGAGCAAATGCATAGGCAAAACTGGTCCAGGTGGCAGTCAGGGCGGCAGTCTCTGTCCGTCAAGGTATTGGTCTTGCTGGTGAGGATTGTGTTTTTCCTCTTTATGCATATGCTTAAAGGTACCCAAGTGTATTATAATGAAAAGATAAATCTAGAGATGCCTGTGAATATGGATAAAACCTTCACATGTTCATTCCATGATGTAGCTACTTAACCTGTCTGAAGGTTGCACTAAGAAATGTTTATGTTTCCTTTGTAATATAATAATTAAGGACATTTGTTACTTCAGAGAAAATTAAACAATATATACATTATATTTTCATGAAAACATATGTAGGCTGCTATGTTAGCCTACTACGTGAAGTCGACGGCTAAGTTCTTGCCGCCTCACCTCGGGAAGTGCGTGTATGTTTGTCATCAATTTCATGCGCAGTCGTCCTATAAAGCACAATATTCAAATTATTTTGTTAGGGGATTGGAGGTGAGTGTGTAGTACTTCTTTTCCACACAACTGACTCAAGGGGAAATCACAGCTCATATGATGGGACTCCATGTTAAGATTGTTGTATTCCTCTGAGCCTATCAGAATAACTTTGTGGAAAATTTTGAAGAAATGCTTATCTTTTCTCTCTCACACCTGGCAGACATCATCAGCAACTTGAATGATCTGATCTTGACCATGCAATGAGAGGGTGTCAAAGGTCTTTTTTTGTGTTGAGAACCCTTCAAGAAGCAGTCACTTTGGAATCATTAAATCCAGAAGGGTAATGTGGGATGCTGGGGGATACGACAATCAGTTCCATGCTTATAAAGACATTGTTCCTCAGCTCTCGCATCTTGAGACCACCATCATACTGGTTTCCCAGGGAATGTACAGTTCCAGAATGGCTTCAGCAGCCCCTCCTGGCAGACATGAAGGATGGTGACAACCTGAAGGAGGAATATATCAATCAGTACATGAACCAGGGCTGTCAAACAAAATTCCATACTGAACAACCGTGTCATTTCTGTTGTGACCGGCTGGAAGCATACCCTGGGTTGGCAAGGCAGCATTGGAGATGATCAGCCCATTGGATTCTCAACCATGATCCATATTAAACAAAAGCTCAGAATAGTCTTCAAGGTGGCTTGCTCCATGGCATGAAGGTGGCTCTGGCCAACACTTAAGCCTCAACTCATAAAGCTTGTGGCACAAAAGCAGCAACAGATATCACACTGATGGATGGATGGATGTTTCATTGCCCCTCTTTCTGTGTTTGAGTAGTTGGGTCCATCATCATTTTTCCTTCTGGCCTCTCTGATTGATTGCTGGAATCATTTTTGCCTTATTTTTTTGGAGACTGAACAAATTATATTATGAGTTTATCCTTGTATTAATAAGGCACCTGAGCAGACTACAAGGGGTGCTGATACCTAAAAACCAGTTTATGAAACACCGTTACAAAGCGAATCTTTCACTTTGCATAATGGTGCACACGTACAATTTTGTGTTGGATAGGTCTGAAAGGAATGACTGTGACTCTTCCCATCACATCATCATGCTATAATAAAACACACCATGTATTTGCCACTAAACTCCATAATTTTCTCTCTTTCAGAAATAATGGAAGCAGAAGTTTTAGCACTCAAGTGGAATAACCACCAGAGCATATTTTATCACATCATTAGCGGGCTAAGAACCAAGGTGAGTATGATTTATACAAATTCATTACACAGTGAAGAAAAATTTAGAATTTTAGATACTAGATAAATCTGTTGATAGAACATGCATTTGTATCAACAGCATGCAAACTGTGTGTACTTGTCTTCTTTCAGGGAAACTACACAGATGTGACTTTGGCATGCGATGGCAAATTTTATCCCGTCCACAAACTAGTTTTGTCCACGTGCAGTGAATATTTCAGTGACATATTTGACCGCACGCCATGTAAAAACCCAGTAGTTGTGTTAAAAGACATCCAGTGCCAAGACCTAGAGTTCCTGTTGGACTACATGTACATTGGTGAAGTCAATGTCAGACAGAACGACCTCGCCTCCCTCATCAAAGCGGCCGAGTGCCTCAGGATAAAGGGCCTCGCAGTGCCTGATGACGACGGCAGCAAACCCCACAACTCAAATGCCAACACCTCCAACTCGTCCAGCCGCCAGCGACCATCAGAGCCTAACCACCGTGACCATGCCAGCCCAGCGGCCAAGCGGCGGCGCACGGAGGAAAGAAGAGTGAGCAGCTCCTCTTCCCTGGATGCCGCCCCAAACCCCCCTGTGGTGGAGAGGTCCAGTGAGGAACCTGCCGCCTCTCATGTCGACCGGCATGACAAACATTTACATCAGTCACAACAGAAGGAAAATGTAAGTTTTGAACTGTTGTTAGGCTCCAGGGCAAAGTAGATGTTTGATGTATGGGTATCCATGTTCTTAAAAATTTAGTATTGCCTACAAAAATTGCTATAGCCATTTCTGTTCATATATCCAACAGTATAATAAAATTACCTTAATTTTAGCTTGTAGAAATACTTCTATAATGATATATCTGCATAGCATAAAAAAAACTTTATGTTGGAATGGTAAAATAATTTTAATAAATCTAGCAGAATTTTCCCAAGAAATGTGTATCAATGCCAGCACTGACTTATAAGTGAACGTTGTGTTCAGACCAGTGTGGAGATCAGACTGGAGGCTGAGGAGTCCCCTGCTCTCCCCACCATCAAGCTGGAGCAAGATCTTGGTTACAATGACAACTATGACGCTTCCATGCAGTCAGGCACGCCAAGCTATGACGAGGATGGTTACCTGCACAACGCCGACAAGGACTCCATGAATGCCAAGGTACAACATTACTGAGTGATTTGTTCATTGCAGTCCATGGGTGTGCAACATGAGTGTTAGAATGCATGAAGAAGCAATAGGAAATTATAGTCAAGCTCTTTGATTCTCCTTAGTCTTACACATGAAGTGTGGTCAGCATTCATTTACTATTCTTAGGTACACATAAAGGCCATGTGAATTAAATTGTGTAAATTTGATTCAACAACCCCATAAAGAATAAGGGTAATAAGTACGGTAAATGTTCCACAAGCTCATAACAACACATAATGACTAAGAGTTAAAGTTAACGAAACATTTTACAAGCAAGTTCATGTAGAAAATAAGCAGCCTTAATATTTTCTTAGTTATTGGCATTATCATGTATGGTGCACAACATGGTCTTATGTTGCTGCTGGACTGGTTTATGCAGGCTAATTGTCACACTGACCAACACTGATTCCTAAATATTATTCTATTAAGACCATTCAGTTTATTCTAATGTTTATGAGCATGTGGCTTCACAGTGTACTTTGCTAGACACTATCTTGTAAGATACATATACCATTTATTCAAGATTAGGATGATAAATGCAATAAACATGTTTGAAACAGGCAGAATGAGAGACTGTAATAGCTTCCTCCTACTGTAGCCTTTTCTGCCTCATTTTGTCTGCTTCACACATGTTTATTCAACTTAATAATACCTTGCCTCACTATCCATGTTCTCCTTCAATAGAGCCTACATCATTCTCCCCACCCCCTATCCCCCCCCACACAAACACTTACATACACCCTGGGTTTGAACATGAGTGTCCCTGCTGTTTTCAGCAGTCCAGTGTTCCTGACGTGTTAATGAGGTGTGGTGTGGTTGTATTGGCAGGTGGAGGTGGAGGCGGCCTCGGAGGTGATGGTGGACGACTTGGGTGTCAACTTTTCCAACATGCTGCAGTCATCTATCACTAGCACAGATGGTGTGGATCACCCATCTGGTCTACATCCCCATGTGAGCCATCTATTTCATTATGAGTAATCGGTTACATGTCAAAAATACTGTTGTTCAGTTGACCAACAAGTGTTATGATGGCAAATAATAAATTGTTAACTAATACAGATTGACATAAATATTTATAGCCAGAATGGATAAGGTAGACATAATGCATTGTCCTTCAGGGGAGTCTGGATGCATGGGAAGGAGGCACAGGCAGTCGCATTGTCCCAGGCCACACCCTGCAGCCCTCGTCCACTGCCCATGCCACGCCCCTCACCGCCGCTCAACAACAGCAAAAGGTGAGGCTCTGCTTCATGGTACAGTACTGTTTCCAGAGACTGGTCATCCTGTGAGGAATTTACCTCACAAGTTAGGATGCTTAGACACGCACGAGTGGGGTGCTGCAGCCATTTAGCATTTTTGCAGTTTATAACTGTGGACTTGCATCTTGCTTATGTGCTAATGGATCCAAGTTATTGCTTGTTCAGGTAAGAAATTATCATGAAGCACTGCAGAACTATTATAAGATGTGGCAAACATTTAAAAATTGGGTAACTTCTTTCATGTGGTACTGTATACTCTCAGGAGCAAAGCATCTTGAAGCCATGTTTCATCAGCTGAGTACATCTTCTTCTAATAGGGGAGTAATTTCATTGATTTTGAATGACCACTGCAATGTTAGATATATTTTGCTGTTGCTTCTTGTTTGATGTGTGTGCTAATAACTGTTTACTAGTCTTGAGTGTGAGTGACCTTTTTTCAGGACAAGGATATCTACTTGGCAGAGCTAAGGCTGCCCTTTTTTCTGGCTACCATGCCCATACACTATCTATTTTCTTTCCTTTAGTTGTTTCCATACAGTTTTCACTTACTCTTTTCACTATCTGAAGTGTACTGTTTCAACTGAGTTGTTGCCAGCAGCACTTCTAAATTGTGACTCATTTTGCATTGTGGAAATGCTTGATGTTGGATTGATTTAGATCATTTTTCTAGACATGTTTATAATTCATGGATGGATTCATACATTAGCATCTAACTAAGATATATAGGATAAGGAGTCATTCCCTAACATGAAGTAATATTAAGATGTGGCAATGGCACTGTAGCATCAGAAGACTGGTTGCAGTGTTCCATATGCTATGCACTTCTTAAGCCATTATGACTACTACTGTGAAATCACATCTCATTCCTGGACGTGACACTTCTCTGTGCCAACCCTGTGCTTCCTTAGCTAAGAGGCTGTGGCCACTTGCTTCAGGCAAGGGGATAGAGGGAAGGGGAGGAAGGAGGTCTTCACTTCATTATATTTATGCTGTTTCTAATGCTTATTAAAAAGGAGTTGCAATTTACATTTGTGAAGAATTTGAAGCAGTCAATCAAGACAATGACAAGTGTCACAGTTAATGAAAGATGGACCGAAGGTGACTCTCCCGTCCTCCCTCAGGCTGCTGCTGCTGCTTTGGGCCTCCTCCATTCAGCAGGTGACTCTCAGCCGCCCCTGCGCCTCCTCCCTCATCAACACGGAGGTACTCCCTTCCCTCAGCAAAACATTATGGTGGGTGAGGCACTCCTCGCAGGAGAGTTTCTACAAAATGAAAAAAATCATCGAGACTATGTGTGTCAGTATTGTGGGCGGGAGTTCAGCCACCGAACTAACTTGCAAGCACACCTTAGAATACACACCGGGGAGAAACCTTTCCACTGCCTCTACTGCCCCTACCGCACCGCCCTCAAGGGAAACCTTAAGATGCACTCGATATCTAAGCACAAGGCAGACTGGAAGTCCATCAAGCACCTTGTGCATCCAAAGAATGATGAGGACAAGTGGAATGTGTCAAATGCAGTCAGGGAGAAGGAGGTCACCTAAGGCCCGCCAAGGCAGCAGCACCACAGGCAACCGTTGGGTCACTGGAACATAATGAAAGCCAAATTGTTCGAGTAGTTTTCAAAAGTAAAACATGTTGAAAATCTAACTTGAAATTAGTTTTCTGAACCAATAATGGATTATGGAATGATAATCCATGTGAATGTTGGTTGTAGGCGAGTTGATGTATTCCGAATTCCTAGGAAACTATGCAGTACTCAGTGTCATGCCGAGAAAGAAAAAGATAATTTAGTTCTGTGGTGAGTAGTCTAGATGAGTGTGTGTGTATGTGTGCGTGTGTTTGTATTCAGTAGATAGAGAAATATTTAGGAGTGCAGGCTTCATGATAGAGCCAGTAGATGATATGCGAGGTGTCAGATGAGTGTTGTGGCAGCTGTTGCTGAACACCTGCCTTCCTTTGCACCAGCTGCTATGATGTGGTGAAGGAGAGTAACTAACCTAATCAGTTGCTCTGGAGGTTCAGAATCATCTCGACTAAAAACACAAACTGTGTATCAGATTTTCCTGAGGTTCAGAATCACCCTAAGTATTTAAAGGTATGGGTGCTTTGTTCCTTGGTAGAAGTGTCTTCTTGGTAGGTCTGTCTTCAGAATATTTATTCTCTGTCTATAGAAGTGATCTTACATGTATTATATACTTCATGCCCATACAGTAGGTGTTTTGTAGGAAATATGCTGTATCATTAATATGTACCTGTATTTCATACAATGTAATATCTTATTTCTCGTACGCACTTTTATGTACCGTTCATTTACTGTATAGGCTGCTGGTAGTTTTGTAATTAGAGACAACATGTAGAAAAATAAATGCATTTTCCTAGACAGTATTTTTTAGATTTCAAAAATAAAATAAAATAATTTATCATCCCAATATTTCTCTCCTTTGTTTCAGCAAATTTTACTCAAATTAACTTGCAGATGAATCATAATATGAATACAATACTTATCTAAATCTAGCACTGGTTGCTGCAGAGTTGCCATTTCTACAATACCTAAATACAGCACTGGCAGGGATGAAGTTCTTTTCAGTAAATATAATTTTGTATATTCCCATCAAAGCCCTGGGAACCTCAAGGAAGAATGTTGCACAGTATCAAAGAAGTACAGTACGGTTCAGGAATATCACTAGCAGGTCTACTGTGACCATAATAATTGCTCTTGATCGTAATTTCCTTCATCAGATATAAACAACTGAGGAAATTTGTTTGCTTTTACATCCATCTTGGTAAAGTAAGAGATTCTGGCTAAGGCTTTTAATTTAATTTGCCACATTACATTCAATGACTGATTTTAAGGAATGTGTTTTGGTTAGTAAAATGATACAGTTTTTAATCCCATTTCTACCTCCATGCTAACATTTCTGCCTTTCATATAGTTTGTGTCAATTTTTTTTTTTTAGATGCATATCTTTTTCTAATCTACATATCTTTATTAGTGAAGTTTTTGTCTAAAGTTGCAGAGCAGAAAAAGTTATCCTGACCTGTACCTCAAAAGGACAATTTTCTTTTCATAAAGTTAAAAAACTAGTAGAGCCGATGCTTCAGCCGGAAGCAGAGGTACTCAAATGCAAATGGTTTCCATAAGTGCACAGTATTGTGGATCAATAACAGGACATTGTATGGTACATCAACTCTGCCTTGCAGAGGAGAGGCATAGCCTTAATAGTTGTGGGCCTTTTCAGTTTGGCAGTGGTGGGGAGCTACTTTGTCCAATATGTGGCCGAGCCAGCAGCCGCAGGGACAACCTGGAGAGGCACATCCGAAGCCACCTGGGAGACAAGCCATTCAAGTGTCCCTTCTGTTCTTTCCGCTCTCAACTCAAGTGGAACATGAAGTCCCACATAGAACGGAGGCATTCACAAACCTGTGCCACTCCTAGCCAGCAATGACATCCTTCTAACAAACGCAACTCATAAAGGAGTGGTTTCCCTTATATTTTTAGCCAGAAAATCAAATGCTACCGGCCAGAGCTTGATTCTCATCTTTGTGTTCTGCAACACGAAGTTTACTAGTACAGCATCCCTTTTACGATACTCCCCAAATTAAAAGTATATATATACATATATTTGTTAAGGAGTTTACTGTAACATCTTTAAGGATGATATTCTTATGGCACATTGCCATTTTTGCTAAATATGTTTGTGTTATGATTCCCTCTCTGCCACCAGTTTTTTGCAGTTTAGGCTTCCAGGCAGCTTTCTGAGGTGAGAAACTTGACCGGTGGTCAGCATCTCAGTGTCATGGGGAAGCATGTGTTCAGGCAATATGGTATGCCATTATAGTGTTAGTATTTATTTGTTTATAATAAGTAGCCTAAGTTGCAAAAAAATCTCCATCACAAAATAGCAAATGCATTTACACCAACAAATTCCATTACAAACTACTTCGTAATTTCAAACCTGGAGACCCATTCAAGCTTTTAGAGTTGATTTCTGTCAAGGCAGCCTTTTGGGTTGAATGTAACACTTGCTGGTTTCATGGAGTCATGGTTGCTCTTACCCCAAACAAGTGCAAGTATATATTTGCCGTGAATATTGGGTCAGTACAAAAGGATTCCACTGAGCACTAGCTGACATTTTAAAGGCAATATTAAGGAAAAGAATGAGGTGACTCATCCAATGACTAAAAATTAATTTAATATAACTTGCCAAGCTGTGCTTGCAACCCCAGCAGCAATCTATCTCTGCCCCCAGGTTCTCTTCCTCAAGCAGTCTGTAAGGGAGGATGAGCCATTGGTTGAGCCAGGATGTCTGATTTGTACCTTAATGTACTTAATACTATTTAAAATACTGTGATAATATAAAATTTGGCTGATCCTCTGAGCTGAATGTTACTGTTGCAAATTTATACTAGGATACAATATTCACTACAACCAGCACTGATGGCCAAATAGTTGATCAACAAAAAAATATCAAAGCAACTATATCCACTCTGCAACACTGAGTGGCATTGTTCATGGCACTGGGAGCATGTGGCTCCACAGTGAGAACCTTGCCAGCACCCACAAGAAGGAAAGTTTGCAGCTCATTCATGACAGCTTCCTGAAGAGTGGTCACACACTCATAACCTTAGTAAGAACACTTGATTTGAAAAGCCTGGCTTGGTGACTTGTTAATATTTTTAATTTATTTTAGTATTATTTATGAACTGATTTACTTATTAATTCACATAAGACAAAGCATCACTCAGGAAAAGTTTCTGGGACGTTCTGAGGATTTATGCTGTAGTAGGCATTTACTAGAAGGGATCCAGTCTTTGCAAGAGTGTGAGTGCCTCTAGACATGCGAACGAGGAACCAAATGAGGGTCGGTGCGGGTGGGGTGTGTGATGCCACCATAGCTGTTTAATGATTCATGAATTATTGTATAAGAGAAATGAAAGCCAGAATATGGGAGCAAGGCCAAAGGCTGAAAGTGAGAGGTACAGAGCAGTCTTTGGTGGCAGGCCCATAGGCTTATGCTATAGTGCTGTTGGCAGAAGGTGAGAGGGGATGCTGCAGCAGACTGTGGATTATTTGACAGGATGTGTAAGAGGAGAATGTCGGCAAGAGTCAAGTTATGGTACTTGAGAGGGCAAGAGTAGATTATTTTATTGATTGTACAAAGCCATACAGAGTGAAGCAGAGTGCAAAATCTGTTAGGGGAAGAAGAGAAGATGGAGAAACTGAGTGAGTTTGAATACTTAGGAACAGGCCTATGTAAGAATGGGAGCATGGAGGGAGAGATA
Organism: Eriocheir sinensis; assembly: GCF_024679095.1. Taxonomy (NCBI): domain Eukaryota; kingdom Metazoa; phylum Arthropoda; class Malacostraca; order Decapoda; family Varunidae; genus Eriocheir; species Eriocheir sinensis. Next base: position 8,028,760 of record NC_066551.1, read on the forward strand.
AGTGAAGGGCAGATAGGTGCATTGAAGAAGGAAAAAGTGTGAGCATGTGGGTAAAGAAGGATATGATAAATATAGCATTATCCTGCAAACCCTATTATATGCATCAGAGACATGGAAAAGGAGTGTAGCAGAGCAATCATGAATATGTGCAGTGAAAATGAGCTATATAAGAGGTGCAGCACTGTGGTGTGTCAGAATGGGAAGGCGAAAGAAATGAACGTATGTGATGAGAGGTTTGGTATTAGTGAAGGGAGTGGATTGTAGAGTGGTTGCATGGGGGAAGCGTGGTGTTATGAGATGGTTTGGGAATGTATGTGATGGGAATGAATGAGGTTGACTGCTTGAGGAGAATGTATGATGTGTCAGGATTGAGGAAGGAGGTGCCAGGAGGAGCTCACCATGTTCTATTGAATGAGCATTAGAGAGAGTTGGTGAGCAAAGGATTGATTCTGCTGAGAGGGAGTGTCAGAACAGGGAAAGTTGAAAATGCTTCTGCCATGGCCACCCCCTTAAGGGAAGTTTCTGTAAGGGAGCAGGATGTCAGATATAGATAGAAAGATAGTTCTCTCATTTAACTTTTATTTATTTATTTATTTATTTATTTTTTAGAGTAAAGGAAACAGCTACTGAGTAATCTAGGAGTAAATGACTCACACCCAGGGATTTAAACTAGCCATGGCCATCCTAGACTTCAATAAGAAATCCACGACACTGAACACTTAATGATGTAGTGCTTTTTCCACTTTGCAAAACAAAATACGAGTGGAAAAGTATCGGAAGTAGTCATGTAAGATTATCGTTGTTCATACGTGTTCACCTGCACTAAATTTTGTTGTGTCATTGTAATTAGTATTTTCTTATTTCTAGGGTGTAAACTATTAGCCTTGGGTTACATCATTCACATGGAAAAAAGCATGATATTATGCATATAAACACACCTCGGTGCCCTGCATGAGCAAGCTCCGTCCCCTTACAAGCAGCCCTCCCCATGCTGTGGTGCCATAGACGAGTGTTGTGGAAGACATGGGAGAGAGTCACCTCCCCAAGATACAGGCTGCATTGCCTGACTTAAGCCTGGTACATGAAGATTGTGAGGTAACAAGGCAAGGGTGAAATGAGACTGCCCATCCATCTTCACTCCACTGGGCAGTGAATGGAAGATATCGTAGTGGTGGTCTTAGAATGCTAACACTGGACCTACAGGCAGGATAGCTGTAATCAGCCATTGGTTGACACCTCCCCATCCTGATGAGGTATTATGAGCAGGTGATATTGCTGAGAAATACTAAACAGCATCTCTGAATTATCTTGACACCAACTTTACTTTCTGCCTTCCAAGTGGTTCTTAATGTGTTCCTTATGAATTTCAGCCCTATACCTTAACATGACCTCTAATCAATTAATCAGTCAATCACAAGGAACATTTGCTGGAGGGTGTGTTGCTTTCCCAACCCTACGATGCTACTCAGCATAAAGGTAGTGTTGGAGGCATGTGTTATTGCTGCGTGTTGACATGGTGCTCATCTCCATCACCTTAGACATTCAGCCTCTAGTGGGTAAGAACCCACTACCCTGGGACACAGGGCCACTGTGACATCTGGATTACCACAGTTTATTTTCCCTGCGTATCCACAGGTTGCAAATACACATAATATTCACAGGATAATATTCACGAAAGGGTAGCCACATTTGGCGAAGTTAATACTTACAACATGGATTCTTTTTTAGTCCCTGAATGCAGTGCAGTAACAAGTGACTTCCGGAAAATAGAAGGGGGTCGAGGGGGGTGAAGCCCCATATATGAAGTATATTTTGTGTCGTTACAACGCATTGTTGTATTGCTTTTCCATTGTAAATGGAAGGGGGATCGAGGGAGGTGAAGCCCCCCAGTTAGGTAGGTTATGTAAAGTTAGGGTGGGAGTTTAAATTTATTCGGCACTCTGCGTGGGGTGGTGAAAAAATGTGCAGCGCAGAACGAGACATGACCATGGAGGTCCAGCCGTTGTTGTGAGAAATAAGTTGCTCTGCTGTTCAATAGACATGCACACTGGGGGAATACACAGTAGGAAAAACATTAATTTGCCTGGTTTTGTTCTAGTTTGTTCACTTGTGATCTTTGTGAGCAGTGAGTGAAATATAGAAACAATAAGCACGTTGAACCTCTCTGCGAGCTACTTTGCGGCTGCGGGGGAGGGTGCACAACAGGCATTGAAAAGTCAATCATTTAGTGATTTCCAGAGAAAAATACTATCTCCGTAATAAACTGCATCATATTTTGTCCAGAAATAATCAGTCAGCATCTCAAAATTAGTAGGCTACCCTTTTGTGAATAATCCCCTTCCTGGGGATACTGAGCAGTGTAATATTGTGGTATATTGCAGTTTTGATGGTCCCCTTTCCTTTTCTAGATGGGGATGACCAAGTCATTCCAGTCAGGAGGAATGGTACCTAATGGCTATATGGCAATCAAGACTGCATGCAATCTGTGAATCATGGTTGCAGTTTCAGTTAAAGAGTTCTGCATTAATGTTACAAATACCAGCTGCCTTTCCATGCCGCTGCCATGCCTCAACCTCTGACCTCACCAAGAGAGGGTGAGGTTTCATTAATGGGTAGATCATTACTATTTGTAACCCACTGGTTTGGAGTTGCCCATTAGGAGGGTTCGTCGTATTCAACTGCTCAAAGTACTCGGCACAATGAGCTCTCTGTCTATCCATATCTGACATAAGGCAACCATCTGCTGTTCAGATACCACTCACCAGAGAGCAGGCTTGGAGTGGAGCTCCTTCAGGGCTCGATAAGCAGGTCATAGGTCGTTAGCATGAAATGATGTCCTCACTGAGAATTCTGGCATACCTATCCTTGTCTCTCCTCAGAACAGTTCTAGTCCTTCATGACAAACCATTCTGATTTCTAGCAAGCCTGGCAGCATGATCACCAACTTAAGAATAAATCTGCTCACAGTCTTGTGAAAATATTTTAACCAGGGATAAGTGTTTAAATGTTAAAAGGCCATTGTGCTCACCTGGAGATGATTTTTCCATTAGTGTTGGGTTTGAAACATAAACTATTGACATTCCATTACATTTCCTTATACCTAAGGCAGCTATATTTCTCTATTCTTTTATTGTAAGTTTTCACAATTTAAGATAAAGCTTGAGGGTTCAGTTTTGGCTGATAACAACAAATTACTTCCAAAATCAAGAGTGGTTTCAACGTGCATGTAGCAAGTAAATTTTACTTGTGGTTTTATGTATTTCAGAAAATTTCCTGATATGTTTTTTCATCATTTTGATCGAGTACAGTGAGATGGAATAGCCTCATAAGACAGGCTGGATCATCATGGCTCATAACTAGAGAATGGTAATTAATGCTAATCATGACAGACAGAGCAGAGGATGGCAGACCTTCCTTTGTTATCAGAATAACATAACTGATGCGGGAGAATATTGTGGATATGGCCCCACTGAAGGCTTCCATGCCCAGGGCTCCTGAAAACCACAATAACCACTGACAAGGAGGCAGAATATGTTGCAGTATGGCAGTTTGCCAACTCTGATCAGAAAAAGAACAATGTTCATATAAAATTTGACATAGAACCCGTGATATTATACCATGGAAATTAAGGACAGACAATGGCATAAAATGGCCAAAACAACTATTTATGTAGCAGACCCAAACCATGTATGTAGCTGTTTTACAACAATTAGGGATGTTAACTGCATTAGTTTTGTTAGGTAAAGATAGAACATGCAATGAAAGAGTGGCAAGTTACATCTCTCTTGATACTGCCAGAGAGGAGAAAGTGTTAAGGCCTCCTCCACTGTATCATTACTTAGAAGCCAAATATGTGAGTGTGTGTGTACCAGGTTCTTCCTTAGCTTTATGCCTTGTATCCATACATCTCCTGTTACTGCAGTGCTTCCTTTCAAAATCTTACGGATGTATTTCAAAGATAATCCAAAACTAATATGGACATACACGACTTATTTTCTTACATTGTGAATGTTATTGAGTTAAAGGAAGCTATCCCTGTCTGTCAACTTGAGCCTCCTCAGGTGATTTTTTAAGAAATCTTCATTTAGTTGCTGAAGGAAACTAGCTGGAGCTCAAATTTGTTGTACTATATAGATATTTTTGTGCATAGTTTATAAGCTTTTTCTTATTTCTGCCAGGAAAACAACTATTAAAGCACCAGTGATAATGGAGGCCATGGTTTTACACTATATCTGTAAATAAAATACCAAGTTGTATTTATTTTTAAATAGTAAATGATGCAAGTGTGAAAAAAGGAAATAGAGTACTCTCACCAAAGATCATTTTAACTTGCAACAAACAGTTAGATGATGTGTACCTAAAAATTTCATTAGTTGAGCCTATTTTCTTGTCGCCTGTGAGGGTAGCTGCCAAATAAAGGCATGTTTTTTCCTCTATGTTTTACTTCAACTAATTCAAATATGAACAAGAAATGGAAAGTATACTGTCCTCTTTTGTTCATGACCTTACCCTAGTGAGCACCACTGCCATTACTAGATTTTCATGTGAGGAAGTGTATGTGATAAGGAAAGACCTTAAAACAGAGGCAGATGAATGCAAAACACAGCTGCAAAGTCTAAGAAAAGATAAATACAGTAAACCACCTATTAGTCGGATCTCTATATTCCAAATATCGGATAAATCGGACTCTTTCAGGGCTTCGGACACATTAGTAAGTCAGACCAAAATCTAAGACATGTGGTTTGTGTCCGAACAGTGTTGAATGTTGTAACTTGTAAGTCAGGAGATTTTCTTTATAGCTAGGAATCTGGCATGAATCCAGACCACATAATTTTAAACAAAGGCTGTCAGTCTCTCGCGTCCCTCCTGAACCCTTACTGGTGCAGGGCAAGAGGAATGTGACCGCTCATCAGTTGATTATATTTTTTTATCATATAGACACACAC
>NC_066551.1:8038705-8053705 GCF_024679095.1 Eriocheir sinensis
TTAGAGGGGCCTTTAATTAACAAACATGATCCCCGCAGCTACCGGGTTAAAGCGCCTACGAAAGGTTATCAAATATGTGAGATTGGGCGCCGAAATGTTTAAAAATATAGCCCTTAGCCTTTTCCAGCATCTCTTACCCACATACAGGCAGAAAGGGAGAGGGGTTCACTTCTAAATTCTGGTTAAGCTAATAAAAAGGATTAGCTTACTCTTACCAACATCCACCAATCATATGCGGTCTGAATTGGAGAGGGGGCGTGGCTTACTTATGTGTCAGCCAATGATATGCTCTTGATGAGGAAGGGGGAGGGGCTTGATAGCGAAGTGAATTTGAACAGAGGATAGTTAGGTGAAGACACCGAACACATCAAACCTACACAACATCTTTGGACGTCTGTTGCACGGGACTGACTGAATGGCTCCGGATAGACGTAGTATGGGTTCATCTCCTCCTAATCCTATTGACTCCCTTCTCCTCCCCACATGGCCCACCCCACACTAACTGGACAATGATTGGACAGACGCTTGTGCATGTGTGTGTGTGTGTGTGTGTGTGTGTGTGTGTGTGTGTGTCATTCACCATGGTCTGATCACGTGCTAAATTCGCCATCGCCAGCCAGTACCCATTTCGTTTTGAGCTGTGAACTACATATACACGGATTTTTGGGGTACGGCTGTGTGTGTGTGTGTGTGTGTGTGTGTGTGTAATATTTTTTTCCGGGACACCACATTAATAACACCCTGGAAACTACGGAATAATGAAAGACCCACAGCCCGATTTCTCCTCACGGCGACACCACCACCACCACAACCACTACCACCACCGTAAAAAAGAAAAAAAAAGCAGAAAAAAACGAAAAAACTGCCTGGCTCGGGAAATCACACGACGCGGATGAATTTAATTTTATCGTAAGCCAAAAAAAGTACACTGCGGTAAAAATGAATCAGGTGATGTCCTTTGGCGCTACTACAGAGCTGCGTGTGTAGACTGTAATATCGGAAAGATGAAAGGGCACGTGAGAGACAGGGGGTATGAGAGGAAATAAAGGGGCCATAGGAGATAAAAAGGACGGAGATGTAGAAGGAGAGAGAAGGACACACAGGAGGAATGGAGAGGAAAGAGGAAAGGAAAGATGTAGAAGAAAGATATATGAAGAGGGAAGAGAAGAAAAATGTAGAAGAAATATATATGAAGAGGGAAGAGGAGAGGAAAAATGTAGAAGAAAGATATATGAAGATGGAAAAGGTAATAAGAACGGAGATGTAGGAGGAGAAAGAAGGAAACACGGGAGGAATGGAGAAAGGACAGGGAAGAGGAGAGGTGAAAGAACAAAGGATTGAAAAGAATAAGAAGAGGAAACCTGTAGAAGAAAATAAATAAGATGGAAAAGAAGAAAGATATATGAAGATGGAAGAGGTATTAAGAACGGAGATGTAGGAGAAAGAAGAAGGAATGGAATGGAGAACGGACAGGGAAGAGGAGAGGTGAAAGAACAAAGGATTGAAAAGAATAAGAAGAGGAAACCTGTAGAAGAAAATAAATAAGATGGAAAAGAAGAAAGATAAATGAAGATGGAAGAGGATAAAGAGACGTAGGGAGAAACAAGAAACGGAAAGGGAAGAGGAAACAAACTTTTTTTTATTTGGAGAGAGAGAGAGAGAGAGAGAGAGAGAGAGAGAGAGAGAGAGAGAGAGAGAGAGAGAGAGAGAGAGAGAGAGAGAGAGAGAGAGAGAGAGAGAGAGAGAGAGAGAGAGAGAGAGATAACGATTAGTAGATTAAAATATACGGAAAAGAGACAGGGTGCGTGCCGTGTGACATCGCGGCGGCCACACCCAAGCGGGGCCGGGGTGTCACGGACGGGCGCCGCACATGAACAGGAGAGGGGGAGGGGGGCGTTAGCGGGGGGAGGCCTTGGACGCACTCTTCCCCCCTGCACACTGAGAGTATACTCGTACCAGCCCCGCCAGCCCCACACGCGCGCACAGGTTCATAACACTCGCTCTAATAAAAGCAGATGAGCAATGTCGATTTAGATTCCCCAAACCGCCTCTTGGATCCTGCTTTATCACCTCCACGTTTTCATCACCGCAGATCCGCCGACGTAAACATGCCCTTGACCTATAAAGACTCCGCCGCCGCTTTCTCTTCCTTCGTCACTTTGGTTCCTAAACGTAATCACTAAAAGTAATCCTCACCTATCACAAATGCCTCCAGCTTGTTACGGCAGGCACTAGAGGGTCCAGGCATGTCATCCTCGGAAACGAAACCGCTTTGTCGAGTTCAAACCTTTTTAAGCCGGACTCATCGCTCGATCAACTTTTTTTTACAGCTACGAATTCAAGCCAGAATGAACCCTAACAGCATTATGAACTGACTAAATGAAACAACAGTACGCGTGCCATGAAAATAGCTCCAGCATTCTCAGGCATTACAGGAACATTTAATACGAACCGAACTCTTCCGCCAGCCAACACCGAGGATTAAAAATGTGATCGAAGAGTTTCCCCGAGCTAGGTAAATCTAAGACCATATAGCTCTATTAGGGTTCCAAGAGAGCGCTCCCTCTCTTACCATAAAGTCGCAAGCCGGATCGAACTCACGGCCTTTCAGTCGCAAGTCGAGCACCAAACCAGTCAGCAGGCACCCGAGCCAGCGCCGAGGAGGAAAGTCTTGGCACGCATAAAGAGCCAGTTCAATACACATAAAACACCTCCCTCGGGGCAGCGCTGCGTCCTTGCCGGCCACGTCTTCGGAGAAAAAAAAAAAAAATGAGGTCGTGCAGGCGGGCGGCGGCCTCGGCGGAGACGCGAACGGGTTCCTGGCGGTGAAAGCAGCGAGTCAAAGGAACGGAGGGAAAATAAATGTTAGGAATACATTATCCAAGCGGCGGCGGGAAGCTGGGTAAGCCGAGTCGCATTTCTTTCTTTTTCCTTATTCAAAATATGTATTGCAAATGTTGAAAGGCGGTCTTACTTATCAAAACAAGGATATTTATGAAGATGACGAAAAAAACGGAGAAAATCATGAAGCAGTGCGAAAAAAAAAGACATTATTTGTCACAACTAAGAATCATAAAATATACACGAGGTAAACAAACGCAATATAATCATGGTAGTAATAATATAATAAAAAAACAACAAAAATTAAAAATAATAATGATAAATAAAATACATGGATGGATTCTTACTCTTGAGAATTAGACAGACAGGATTCGATTCTACATGTATGCGTGAGGGTGCCAGACCCGCCCCAATACAGTGCCACCGTCTATTGATCCTCCGTGACAACACAGGTAGGCGACACTTGCAACGGCGAAAGGAATCCAATACTACGATTGACGATAACCCTAGAGTTTATACTTAGACGCTATGATGACATGGAGTGTTGAATATTTATAGATGAGAGTAATATTGTGTTACACCAAAAATATAGCATTATACAATTATACGAATTTGGGTTTAGTGTGTGTGTGTGTGTGTGTGTGTGTGTGTGTGTGTGTGTGTGTGTGTGTGTGTGTGTGTTATAAATTGATGATGATCAGACGTGAGAACCTTGATAGCTCCTTTGGTACAATTCCCACATTTTCTTAATAATTAATAACTGCCTCCCGTAACACTTGCTGCCTAAACACACACACACACACACACACACACACACACACACACACACACACACACACACACACACACATACACACACACATATCACACCCAAATAAGTTATACAAGTAATAATGGCAATAACAATAATAATCACAATAAATATCCCACAAAATAATAATAGGTGATTATGTACATTATACATACACTACACTACGGTACAGTTCCGAGGTAGGACAGAAGGAACGAGATAGCCAGGAAGGGAAGGAAAGGAAAGGAAAGGAAAGGAAAGGAAAGGGAAGGAACGGAAAGGAAAGGAAGGGAAGGAAAGGAAAGGAAAGGAAAGGAAAGGAAAGAAAAGGAAAGGAAAGGGAAGGAACGGAAAGGAAAGGAAGGGAAGGGAAAGGAAAGGGAAGGAACGGAAAGGAAAGGAAAGGAAGGGAAAGGAAAGGAAAGGAAAGGGGAGGGAAGGGGGACGGGGAAGAAGTAGAGTGACAAGCTGGAGATAATTATTACGTTGATGTCGAGACACGGACCCTCCCCACCACGCCAGCCACTCAGCTTTAATTACTGCAGACTTTCTAGACACTAAGACTTAGCACGGAATCCACCACTCTGAAAGGCTTTTAGGAAACCTTCTCGGCATTAGGTGGAAGTGATATAAAGGCGTCTGTCATTATCACCATTATCCTCACCACTATCACCACCACCACCACCTAAACACTGGCCAGCAGACATCTTGGTGCACACACACACACACACACACACACACACACACACATACAACCACTTCCTCAAGGCCACAATCTCACTGTCTCCCATTTCGATATAAGTGCCACGCGCCAAGTCCACTCATGTCTCGTCTTATCTCCTCTACCATCATGCCCTCCATCTGCTGTCTACTTGAGGGCGTGCCACTGCGATACCACCTTCCGCGGGGCGCTCATGACGGAGAGCCAGTGTTGTCTCTGCTCCTCGCTTCGCACGTGGCACCCCAACGCCAGCTTCCCGAGGTACCGGTCCTGCTTCCTCGAGTGCTCCGACGAGGCGGTGAGGTCAGAAGGCGCCACCGGGGAGAGGTGGTAATGCTGGGAGTTCTCAGAAGACATGGAGGAAGTGAAGGAAGTGTCGCCTGTGTCTGGGGGCGTTTGCTGCTGCTGCGGCCTCGTACACAGCACCAAGAGGAAGGTCACGTGTTCCACCTGCCGCGGGAGGAGGGAAGGACAGGTAAGCACTTGGTATGTATTATGCGTCAGGAAAGAAACGGAAAACAAAGCAACACGAAACGGTGGAAGAACACGCATTAGTCTCTCTCTCTCTCTCTCTCTCTCTCTCTCTCTCTCTCACACACACACACACACATTGATTAAAAAAAACTAATTGATATATAAATAGTTCAAAGATCATAAAAAAACAAAGCACAGTAACATGTTAGTCATAATTTATTGTTTGTAGTCTATAAAAAAAGACAACATACGACTTAATTAAAACAATAAAAAATCCTAAAAAAACTATATCCCGAAATGATTACACACACACACACACACACACACACACACACACACACACACACACACACACACACACACACACACACACAGCCAGATGGATAGACAGATACAGACAGACACGGACAGACAGACAGATAGATAGAAGGACAGATAGACAGGCACTCTCACACACACACACACACACACACACACACACACACACACACACACAGACACACACCCACACCCACACACAACCAGATGGATAGACAGACAGACATAGACAGACGGACAGACAGATAGAAGGACACACACACACACACACACACACACACACACACACACACACACACACACACACACACACACACACACACACCTGGGTCTGGGGCAGGTCGAAGATGAGGGTCTCATTCCAGATCGGTGAGGCTGAGGGGGATCTGCAGGTGGTCTTTTTCTTCTTCAGGACTCGGCCAGACCCGCTGATGAGGAGCACTCGGATGTAGGGACCTGGAGGGGGGGGGGGAAGCAAAGGAAGGAGAGGGACATGGAGGTGAAGGAGGGAGGTAAGGAGGAGGGGCGGAAGGGAAGTAAGGAGGAGGGGCGGAAGGGAAGGAGGAGGAACGGATGAAAGGAAAAGTGAATTGATGAAGAGGGGAAGGAAGAGGGAGGGAAAAAAAAAGGAAAAAAATACCGTTAATGGATGTCGTGGTGGATAACACATAAATATAATCAATAATTCAGATACTTGACATGTTTATTTTTCTCTCTCCTTCCTTTCCCTCTTCCCCATTCCCCTACCTAACCTCAAATGCCCTTTCCCAACCCTCCCTCTCTTTCCTAACCCCTAAGAACCTTCTCCATGCATCCCAACCACAAATACATTCCCCAATCACTTTTTCCTCCCCCTTCCTATCCACTAACAACCCTCCCCATACCCTGCCCAACCCCCTACTCCCCCTCCTTCCTAACCCCTTACAATCTTCCCCATGCATCCCAACCACAAATAGTTTCCCCAACCACTTAATTCCTCCCCCTTCCTATCCACTAACAGCCCTCCCATACCCTGCCCAGTCCCCTACTCCCCCCCATCCTATCCAGTAACAACCCTCCCCATACCCTGGCCGATCCCTACTCCCCCCATCCTATCCAGTAACAACCCTCCCATACCCTGCCCAGTCCCCTACTCCCCCCCATCCTATCCAGTAACAACCCTCCCATACCCTGCCCAGTCCCCTACTCCCCCCCATCCTATCCAGTAACAACCCTCCCATACCCTGGCCGATCCCTACTCCCCCCCATCCTATCCAGTAACAACCCTCCCATACCCTGCCCAGTCCCCTACTCCTCCCCATCCCATCCAGTAACAACCCTCCCATACCCTGGCTGATCCCTACTCCCCCATCCCATCCAGTAACAACCTCCCATACCCCTGCCCAGTCCCCTACTCCCCACTTCCTATCCAGTAACAACCCTCCCATACCCTGCCCAGTCCCCTACTCCCCCCCATCCTATCCAGTAACAACCCTCCCATACCCTGCCCGATCCCTACTCCCCACTTCCTATCCACTAACAACCCTCTCATACCCTGCCCAACCCCTATTCCTCCATCCTATCCACTTGCATCCCTTCCCAATAGTACAACTCTCCCCTTGTCCTCTTCACCTGCTACACTCCGTTTTTCTCCCTCTTCCTCCTCTCCCTATCCTCCTTCCCCATACCCAGCCATAAATGCCCCTCCCCAATACCCTACTCCTCCCCCTTCCTACCCACTAACGCCCCTCTTCAATGATTTAAGTTTCCCCTTTTCCGTCACCTCCTGCACTCTTTTTTTCCTCCCTCTCAGCCATCCGCATACCTACTCTTCCTCAACCCTTTAATCCCCCTTCCTTCCAATCCCCTTGACCCCCTCCACAAGTCTTTCCCCTTTTCCTCCTCTCCTCCTGCACTCCGTTTTCCTCGCTATCTTCCCCTCCTCGCCCCTCCTCCTCCTTCCTTCCCATCCCCCTTACGTCCCACTCCAAGTCTTTCCCCTTTTCCTCCTCTCCTCCTGCACTCCGTTTTCCTCGCTGCCTCCCCCTCCTCGCCCCTCACAGGTTGTCCAATAAAATACAGCAGCTGAGGGAAGATTAGCATGGGCGGAGGACGTCAGGCAACTCTAAAAGGTTCTGGGAGTTTTCCAAGGCGAGGCACGAGTTCTATTAAGGTTTTTCTTCGTTCTATCGTGATTTTTACCTTCATTCCTTCATTTCTTCCTTCCTTCCTATCTTTCTTCCTTCCTTCATTGCTATCTTCTCTTTGTTCTTCATATTTATGTTTCTTTTTTTATATCTATCCTACTTTCTTTTTTCTTCCTTCCTTTTTTCCTTCCTTCTTTCCTTCCTTTCTTCATTGCTATCATCTCTTTTGTTCTTCCTATTTATTTGTTTTTTATATCTATCCTACTTTCTTTCTCTTTTTTCTTCCTTCCTTTTTTCCTTCCTTCCTTCCTTCCTTTCTCCCTCCCACACTACATCTACCTATCTATCTATCCTCTTCCCTTCCTCTCTTCCTTCTTTTCGTCCATTCAAACTACATTTTTCCCCTTCTTTCGTCTTTCCTTCCTCTCTACCTTCATAATCACAACCCTTCTTTCCTTTCTTCCTCTCCTCCCCTCCCCCTACCTTTCCTTTACATAACCTACCTACTTGTCTTCACCTATCTGACCGACCGATCTTCCTTCCTTCCCTCCCCTCCAATTTCCAGTTTCCTCCCACGCTCTGCCTTTCATCCCGTCTTGCGTAACGTTATCTATCTTTTTTTTCTTTTTCATGGACAGTCGGGTATAATTTCTGAGGTCGTTCTTTTGTCTGGCAGCCTTCACGGTCCGGCAAGAGTCAATCGTCGACCCAGATATCAAGAAACACAGCAACGGCCGACCGAGGAAGACAGAGGATGAGAACGATAAGGAGCGGAATTCAGAGTAAAACGTAGTGAAATTGTCTCCTTGAAATATTATAGGAACGTGTTTGATACAAGTAAAAAAAAAAAAAAAAAAAAGGCAAAAAATATCAAAGTTTCTCGTAGTAAAATGACGACTGACTGACTGACTGACTGACTGATTGACTGACTGACTGACTGATTGGCTGACTGACTGACTGACTGAGTAACTGACTGACTGACTGATTGGCTGACTGACTGACTGACTGAGTAACTGATTGATTAGGGATTGGAGCAAGACACCACCCTACCATTGTCATAATAGTAATAAAAACAACAACAAAAGAAAAATCTACCAATAAAAAAAGCCAAAGGTAAGCGAGCAGTAATCCTGTCTACGTACGTCAAACACCAGGTACTAGGAAAGGCAGAAAAAAAGACTATTTATACACGAGCTTAGCCGCTCCCACGCGAAAGAAACCCAACTCCTTAAATAGAAACCAGCCGAGATCAATGGTAATGGCCCCCCCCCCCCCCCACCTCACGCTAACACCACCACCACCACCACTACCCTGTCCCCTCCACGACCACCACCACCCCACTAAGCTGTCCCCATTCACCTCACTACCACCACCACTAAACTTCCCCCTCCACTACCACCACCACCACCACTACCCTATCCCCCCCTCCCCTACCACCACTACCACTAATAACATAACCCTCACCCACTACCACCACCACTACGCAATATCCCCCCACCACCACTGACATATCCCCCTCCCATCATCACCACCACCACACCGTCCCCCTCCCTCTAACCTCCCTCACCTTAATCCCATACCCCCTCTTACCCCCTCACCACTACCCCTCCACTACAATAACCCCCCCTTACCCTTTACTCCTCCTCCTCTTCCTCCCCCCCCGCCACCCTTCCTGACGCAGTACTTACAGAAGTCACTAAGGTCGTCCACCACGTTGGAATACTTGAGGTTCTGAGCCTTGATGACGGAGACGGAGAGACGCTGGGCCGTGGGCAGGTAGCTGAGGCCGAAGAGCACCTCCCCGAGTTCCTGCACAGGTAAGAAAGGCAGGTGAGACGGCGCGCAGGTGAGGTCATGGGGGTTGCGTGAAGAGAAGAATGATGCAATTTTTCAACGCAGTATAAAAGAGAAAGTTCCTGCTAAGTCATACAAGCCAGGAATAGATTTGAAAAAGACGAGGATTTATTTTCGGAGCATGGAGCAATTTTCTTAAACCACGGGGAGAAGTTTAACGTGAAAATAATGCAGAGAAACTCCTTTGTATGTGTTATTTTAGGTCAGGAATAGATTAGAAGAGACCACAAGCAATTACTTCAAACGAATAGCTCTATTTTTTAAACCTCGACATGAAAGTTAAAATGAACAAATGGACGAAATGTAATGTTGAAACTCCCTGGTAAGTCATTCAAGTCACGAACATATTAGAAACAGACAACTAGGGTTTATTTTGAGCGCAAGGAGCAATTTCTTAAACCCTGACGAGAAAGTTAACGGAAAAAAGGGATGCAATGTACAGATGAAACTCCCTGGTAAGTCATTCAAGTCACGAGCATATTAGAAAAAAGACTACAAGGGTTTATTTTGAGCGGACGGAGCAATTTCTTAAACCTCGACGATAAAGTTAACGTGAAAAAAGGGATGCAATGTACAGATGAAACTCCCTGGTAAGTTATTCAAGTCACGAACATACCTATGAGAAAAAGGCTACAAGGGTTTATTTTGAGCGCAAGGAGCAATTTCTTAAACCTCGACGAGAAAGTTAACGTGAAAAAAGGGATGCAATGTACAGATGAAACTCCCTGGTAAGTCATTCAAGTCACGAGCATATTAGAAAAAAGACTACAAGGGTTTACTTTGATCGGAAGGAGCAATTTCTTAAACACTGACGAGAAAGTTGACGGAAAAAAGGGACGAAATGAAAAGAAGAAATTCCCTGATAAGTCATTCAGGTCACGAACATATTAGAAAAAGACTACGCGGATTTATTTCAAACGATTGAAGTAATTTTTCAAACCCTGACGAGAAAGTTGACGTGGAAAAAAATGTAGAAAAGAGAGACACGCTTTTATGTGTTGTTTGAAGTTAGGAATTGATTAGAAAAAGAGTATGGGGATTAATTTAAAAAATATCAATGAATGACGCAATTTTTCAAACCCTGATGAGAACGGTAACACACACAAAAAAAGATCAAAGATGGAACTCCATTTTATGTGGTATTTGAAGTCAGGAATAGATTAAAATAGGAGTACGAGGAATTGCTTTAGATGAGTGACGAGTTTTAAACCCTAACGAAAAGAGTAACGTAAAAAATAAACAAAGTGTAAAGAAGAAAATCTCTTTTATGTGGTATTTTAAGTCAGGAATAGATTAGAAGCAGAGAATTACTTTAGATTAGTGACGAAATTTTTCACGCACTAACGAAAAGGAAAACGTGAAAAATAAACAAAAGTAAAGAAGAAAATTCCTGTCACGTGGTATTTGAAGTCAGGAATAGATCCGTATAGAAGTATCAGGAATTACTTTAGATGAATTACAAAACATTTAACACCATGACA
The DNA here is from genome assembly GCF_024679095.1 of Eriocheir sinensis. Lineage (NCBI taxonomy): Eukaryota > Metazoa > Arthropoda > Malacostraca > Decapoda > Varunidae > Eriocheir > Eriocheir sinensis. Next base: position 8,049,311 of record NC_066551.1, read on the forward strand.
AAAAGAGAACCGAAAAAAAAACCTAAACAAGAAGTAAAAAAAAGAAAGTCCCTGTTATGAGGTTTTTGAAGTCAGGAATAGATCCGAATAAAAGTATCAAGAATTACTTTAAATGAATGACGAAACATTTAACACCATGACAAAAAGAGAACCGAAAAAAAAAATACTAAACAAAAAGTATAAAAAATAAAGCCCCCGTTAGGTATTATTCAAGCCAGGAAAACCGATTAAGAAAACAGAAACACCAGGAATATTACAAACAAATGACTCCGTATTTCAACCCCTGATAACAAAGGGAACCCACACATCATCATTAAAGGTAGAACACAAATCAGAGCCTGCACGTGTCACTCTCATCCAGAATATACAGGAAAAATAAAAAAGCAGTACGGGTCGAGAAAGAAATAGAAAGATACACATATTTCAAGGTTATATTTAGATCCTCTGCGTTACCCGATACTCCACTCATAAAGGCTGGCAAGTCACGAGGGAACAGACGACGCAGGGAGAAGAGAAAGTGAGGGGAAACACGCGAGGAGGGACGGCACGAAAAGGAGGAGGAGGAGGAGGAGGACGAGGAGGAGGACGAGGAGAACAAGGAGAAGGCAGTGGAAGAGAAGGAAATGGGAAAGGAGGAGGAAAAGGAGAAGAAGAAGAACAAGGAGAACGAAATGGAAGATAAGGAAATGGAAAAGGAGGAGGAGAAGGAGATGATGAACAAGGAAAAGACAATGAAAAAGAAGGAAATGGAAAAGGAGGAGAAGATTAAAAGGAGAAAAAGGAAATAGAAAAGGAGAAGAAAAAGAATAACAAGAACAAGGAGAAAGAAATGAAAAAACGAAGGAAATGGAAAAGAAGATAAAAAGGAGAACAAGAAGGAACTAGAAAAGGAGAAGAAAAAGAATAACAAGAAAAAGGAGAAGAAAATGAAAAAGAAGGAAATGGAAAAGGAGGAGAAGAAAAAAGAGGAGGAGGAGGAAGAGGGAGAGAGCAACATCAAAACATCACCTTGCGCAAAAAGAGAAAGAAAAAAGAAAGAACTCAAAAGTAAAACGCAATAAAAAAATCACCAGAGAGCGCAAGAAACGTTCCAAAATTAACATAAAGTTCAAAGGAGCGAGAGATAAAAAAGGAGCATCAAAGAAAACAAAAAACAAAAAAGAGTAAATAAAAAAACGGGAAAAAATAAAGTAAAGAGGAAGGAAAAAAAAGAGATTTAAACCGGAAAATGTAAAAAGGAAGAAAAAGGAAGGAGGAAAGAGGAGGTAAATATGGAATAAGGAAAAAAAGGAAGAAGAAAGGAAGGAAAGAGAAATGTAAACGGGGAAAAAGTAAAGATGAACAAAAGAAAGTAAGGAGGTAAATCAGAAAAAAAGATAATGAGGAAGGAAAGAGAAGGAAGGAAGGAGGAAGGAAAGAGGAAGGGAAAAGAGGAGTACAGAGGAAAAGGGGAAGGGAAGAAGAAAACAGAAAGAAAAAAACAAAACCAAATCGTGACCCCGCAAAAAAAAATCTATAAAAAGAGGAAGGGAAAAGAAAAGTAAAGAGGGAGAGAAGGGGAAGGGAAGAGGAAAAAAACAGGAAAAAAAAGAAAACCAAATCGTGCACCCCCCCCACAAAAAAAGAATAAAAAAAAAACAGTTCTCACCAGCTTCGGGGGCGCCAGGAAGTAGTTCAAAGTCGTGCGCTGGTCCAGGTTGGCGAGGTTCTTGATGTCCCGGAGCGGCTGCGTCACTTCGCCCACCGTCGTCGGACTTGCCCATTTGTCTGAGTCCATCGCCACCATCTTCACCACGAGCTCCTGAAGGGGTGAAGAAGGAGGAGGAGGTTGTAATTATAATGGACAGTAAAAGGGTGAAGAGTTTGTGGTCATAATGAAAAGTGAAAAGGGTCGTATTTTACATTTCGTCGCCAAAGTTCACCTATTTGACAAGGCTTTCCTATGAGTCTGGGGTATTTCCAGAAGTAGTTTTATGACCCTGGTGGTAGTCTGAGCCTTCTTCTGTACCGTGAACCTAAAGAACCACTCACTAAATCCCGATTGACCCTATCTTTGACCTATAGAAATACATGATGTGAGAAGTGTCTTATAATACCAACCAAAGAGTCGAGCGTAGCGTTGAAGAGGAGATTGTGGTTAGAGTAAAAAGTAAAGGAGCGGAGAGTAAAGTAGAAGAGATAAAACAAAATGATGGAAAGTAGAGTAGAGAAAGAGGAGATTCTGATTATGATGAAAATAAATAGGGTGGAGAGAACGAATGAGTGAAGATGAAAGTTGGCAAATAATGAAAAGCATGAAAGCAAAAACAAACAAATAAAAAAAACACAAGGACGTAGAATAAAAGTATGCATGAAGGTGATAGTGAAGGATGGATAAAATGGAAATGATATAGAAAGGTGATGATGGTGAAAATTCCGTATGTGTGGTGGTAGAGATGGTGTATGAAGGAAAGGAAGGTGGAGGTGGTGGTGGTGAGGGATGTATACGATGGAGGTGATGTTGAAAGGCGGTGGTGGTGGTGGTGGTGGTGGTGGTGGTGGTGGAGATGAAAGATGAAGGATGTGGAAGGCAGGAACGCAAGAATATGTGGAGTCTGGGTGGTGGAAGAGTGGTGTGTGTGTGTGTGTGTGTGTGTGTGTGTGTGTGTGTGTGTGTAAAGTATAGGATGGCAGAAGAATGAATGAGAGGTGATGAGGAAGGAAGGAGATGAATGGGAGGAGTAACGATGATGGTGGTGGAAGAGGAGGAGGAGGAGGAGGAGGAGGGTGAAAACGAGGACCTGGGTAACGAAAACGAAGAATAAAGAGGAAGACGTGTAAAGACATTAGAGAGAGAAAAAAAAAATTGAAGTCGGAACGAAACAGAAGCAAAATAATGTTGATAAAAGAGACAAGGGAGAGAACTGAGAGAGAATAGAAAATGGAGTGTGAAGAAGGAGGGAAGGAGGAGGAAAAAAGAAGTGCTGAAGAGGGTTGGGAAGAGGAAGAGGGCGAGGAAGGAGGAAGCGAAAGAGTGGAAGGCGGAAAAAAAGAGGAAGTGAAAGAGAAACACGAAAGAGAGACAAAGACGATAAAAGGAGAAAATAAAATGCAAGGAAAGGTGTCTGGTTCTTCTCTTACATGCCAATTTTACTCTCTCTCTCTCTCTCTCTCTCTGCACATGCGTATAACTCAACGCTATCCGCCACTTTTACAAACCCATCATACATATATTTTTCGTCCTATTACTCTCAAGAGGCGGGGCCGTTCACTGACCTCTTGGTGATATATATGACGCGAAGAGGAGGGGGAAGGAGGGGAGGGAGAGAGGGGGACGGAGGGGGAAGAGGGAGGGAGAGAGGGGAACGGAGGGGAAAGAGGGGAGAGGGGTGGAAATGACGAAGGAGAGAGAGAGAGAGAGAGAGAGAGAGAGAGAGAGAGAGAGAGAGAGAGAGAGAGAGAGAGAGAGAGAGAGAGAGAGAGAGAGAAGGGGGGGGGATAGGGTGTAGGAGAGAAACAACGGAAAGAAACAGAAGACAAATGCGAGGCGATGAAAGGAAGTGGATGTCATCACTTTACGGTGTGTGTGTGTGTGTGTGTGTGTGAGAGAGAGAGAGAGAGAGAGAGAGAGAGAGAGAGAGAGGGGGGGGGAGGAGGTAAGGAAAAATGCGGAGAAATGGGAGGAAGGAAAGCAAACACAGGAAAGCAAAGACAGGAAAGGGAGAGATGGAGGGAGAATTTGGAGAGATGGAAGGGAGTGGAGGGAAGAAGTGGAGGAGAGAAGGCGGAGGAGTGAAAACGAGGAGGAGGAGAAGAGGGAAGAAAGAGGAATGAAGAGACGGAGCAGAAGTATTGCAAAGGAAGAGGAGTGGAAGGAGAGTCGGTAGTGGAGAAGAGATGGATAAAAGGAGGAAAGGAAGAGGACGAGAAGGAGAGAAGTGGAGTAAAGGAGGAGGAAATGGAGAAGTGGAGAAAAAGTGTGGAAGAGGAAGAGAGGAAGGAGAAAAGTGGAGTAGAGGAGGAGGAAGTGGAGGAGAAGTGTGGAGCTCAGCGTTCTAACTAATGTGTTCGAAAGCAGTTTTAACTCAGCCTTTCGTACGACCCTCAATAGGCAATTCTGTCCTCTCTCTCTCTCTCTCTCTCTCTCTGTATTCCCCTTTCCTTCGATGGATATTTTCTTTACGCTTTAAACTCTCTCTCTGTACGTAATATAAGGCCAGAAACTCGTCTTTTTGCTCGCATGGTCTGCCTGCATTTTCATCCGAGTGCCTGATAATTTGTGTGGAGTTTCGGTTAAAATTAAAATTATACGCAAGTGGCCGGCGGGCTGGGAATAATTATGCAAAATTGTTTGAAACAGCTGAAAATTTATAATAATGTTTTGTGGATGAGAATGTATAATGTTGGGTAGTTGCA
>NC_066551.1:8058705-8128705 GCF_024679095.1 Eriocheir sinensis
AGAAGAGAGAAGAAGAAGAAAGATGGGAAGGAAAGCAAAACACGGAGAAAGAGAAGGATAATCTGCTTCTACATTCTCACTCAAGGAAAGAGAGAAAGTGGAAAGCCTGATCAAACCGAGTTACTTACCAGAAAGAGGAAAAGCGAAGGAACAGACGGAAATGAAGGGAAGCGAAGTGGCACACAGCGAACGGATATGAGTCTCAACAAATCAACTTAGTGAAGGAATGGAGGCAGGATGCAAAGGGAAAAGAAGAAAGGAACGAAAGCGAAACTAAGGAGGAAATACAGAGGGAAAAGTAAATATGGAAAAAGAAAGGAAGATGACAAAACAAGCAAAGAGTAGACGGTAGAAATGATAGAGGAAATAAAAGTAGGTGGAGGAGAGAATGGAAGATGTTAAAACAGGCAAAGAGTAGACAGAGGAAGCGAGATATGAAGGAAACAAGAAAGAAAGGAGAAAGAAAGTACGTAAGGAAGGAAGTTAAGGAAGAATGAGAAGAAAAAAAGGCTAAAAAACTGACTGAAGTAACAAAGTATGAAGAAACAAAAGGAGGAAATAAAGGAGAAAGAGTGACGTTACGAAAGCAGGCAAAGAATAGACAAAAGAAACGAAATACGAAGGAAAAAAACAAAGAAAAGAAAGGAGAAAAGGAAACAATGAATAAAGGAAACAAGCTATACAGGAAGGCAAGGGAGGAACATGACCTCGACCCGCGTCTCGCCAACCCACTCACCAAGACAGTGATGACGAGCTTGCCGCTGTTGGATTCGGGGCTGGTGACCACGTACTGCAGGCCGAAGGAGAGGTGACCCTGGGCTTCTCCCCCCACAGGACTGCCCACGCCGCTGCCCACGCTGTCCCCCACGCTGCTCTGAAACACAAGAGGCCACAAGTTAGTCCAGAGGCAGGCCAAAAAGATCGTTGTTGGAGGAAAGGAAAGGTGGTCGGTCGGTCACGTTGATAATATATACAGGATGAGGAAGGAAGGGACGGTAAGGAAAGGGAGGGGAGGGGAGGGGGACGGGATGGGACGTGACTTAAGTGATGGGAAGGAAGAGGTAGGAACGGAAAGGGAAAGGGAAGGGGAAACAAGAGAGCTGGGAAGGAAAGAGGTGGAATGGGAGAAGAAGGGAAGGGAAGGGAGAGCTGGGAACGAAAACGAAAAGGGAAGTGAATTTAAGAGATGGAAAGGTAATGGGTAGGGTGGGAGGAAGGGAAAGTAAGAGATGGGAAGGAAAAGGTGGTAAGAAATGGTAAGTAGATAGGAAGGGAGAAGAAGGAAAAGGATAGAAAGAGAAAGGAAAGGACGAGAGAGGAAGTTTAGGGAAGGGAAGGAAAGGATGGGAAAATAAGGTAAAGAGGGAGGGAAGGTAATGGAAGGAAAGAAAAGAAAAGGAAAGGAAAGGAAAGGAAACAAAAGGAAAGGAAAGGAAAGGAAAGGAAAGGAAAGGAAACAAAAGGAGAGGAAAGGAAAGGAAAGGAAACAAAAGGAGAGGAAAGGAAAGGAAAGGAAACAAAAGGAAAGGAAAGCAAAGGAAACAAAAAAAAGGGAGAGGAAAGGAATGGAATGGGAGGGAAGGAAAGCGAACAGAAGAAAGGCAAGGGAAGGAAAGGAAGGGGAATGGAGAGAAGGATTGGGGGGGGGGGGATATATCATGGGGTCACCCTGGACTAATCTAATCGTGTCGAGGCGGTGAGCGCTACGACCTAAGGAAATTGGTCTAAGGGCGTATGTAACCTGTCTGTGGCTGACCCGTACCCTTTGTTGCGTGCTTATGAGTGTATGACGTCACGCCGTGTAATTATAATCTCTCTCTCTCTCTCTCTCATTATAACCGGAGTCAATTAAGTACACGTTGAAAAGGAGTCATGATCATCGTTAGCCTCACACAAGATGGACGGATTTAGAAGCAACAACAACAGTGGGTGAATGAACAGCAGCATCAGCCTCCTTACACACCTTAATTACGACGCCCAGCCAGGTACAAAGACGTCCCACCTGCTGGCACTCCCTCCCTCTATCCCCTCCCTTCCTCTCTTTCTCCCTCCTCCTCTCCTTTCCTCCCTTTCCTCTTATTACCGGCTTGCAATTTTCATTAGCGTGTCAAAACCTTAATATAGTATCCAAGACAAATTAACGATCAAAGCACTTAATACACGAGCTGGAATAGTTAACAGGGAAGTCAGTCATTTATAAAAGTAGTTTCAGTCTTATCAAATACGATCAAAATAACAAACGAGATCTATTAACTTTATGAAGAGTCCCAAACCTTACAGAAATACATCAGCAGTAAACTTGGAAACATAAAGCACAAATAATCCTACAAACACGATCAGCACCCTTAAAAATGTTCCGAGGCCATCCGGAAAAACAACAACTACCTTATAATAACTATCTATTGCCTTTAAATACGATTCCAAACATCACACACACAACAATCCACATCAACATTACGTAAACGAATCATAACGTTACAATGATCGTCCCATCGTTGTCGCTACCCGTGGAAATTCACACAACGACTACGAAAGCCTTGTCGAATGTGTGTGATTGGAAGACGAAAGGTTTATGAATATGGCACTTAACCCTCTACCCGAAGCCTTCCATGCCCGCCCCTCCCAACACTGATGCTCTTTTTTATCTCTTTCCCTAGTGATGGCCCTCTCTTAGCGGACACCGGAAAGCCTCAGCACCTCAGCACCCCGCGACCCGAAGCATGACATCAACGAGTGCGTGCGTGCAGCGTGAGGGGTAGAATTTGATCCCAATTAAGAAGCGGAGCGCGTGACTGCGAAAGGAATCCAAACCCGAATAAACTCTTGCCAAATACCTTAATCAGATGGAAAACAGAAGTAATAATGATGTGTCTGGATATATATAGACTGAGTGGCACAGATGAGAGTATAAAAAGGTTAAACAGGAGGATTACGAAGGAAGTGAATAAAAATGAAGGTGACAAAGAGAAGATCAAGAGGAAAAGAAGTGATAAAGGAGATGAGAGGAAGAGAGGATCAAGAGGAGCCGAATAAAGAGGAGATGACAGGAAGACGATAAAGAGGGAAGAGGATAAAAAGATGACAAAATAAGAGGATCAAGAGGAAAAGGAGTAAAAAGGAGAAGACAGGAAGAGAATCAAAAGGAAAATGAATAAAAAGATGACAGAAAGATGAAGAGGAAAACTGCTAAAAAGGAAATGACAGAAAGAGAATGAAGAGAAACAGGAATAAAATAACGAGAGGAAGAGAATTAAGAGGAATAGGAATAAAAAGGAGGCAACAGGATGAGGGTTAAGAGGGAGAGGAAGAAAAGGAAAACAAGATGGACAGAAAGATGAAGAGGAAAAACTGCTAAAAAGGAAATGACAGAAAGAGAATGAAGATAAACAGGAATAAAAATAATGACAGGAAGAGAATTAAGAGGAACAGGAATAAAAAGGAGGAGACAGGATGAGGGTTTAGAGGGAGAAGAAGAAAAAGAAGACAAGATGGACAGAAAGATGAAGAATGAACAGACAGGAATAAAAAATAATGACAGGAAGAGAATCAAGAAGTAAAGGAATAAAAAGGAGGCGACAGGATGAAGGTTAAGAGGGAGAGGAAGAAAAGAAGACAAGATGGAGATTACGACAAGACAACCGCTGAGGCACGTTCATTACCGCCGCCCACAGGTGTTCAGGTGCAGGTAAGGCGTCGTTATGATGAAGGTTAACTAATTATCGACAAATTCTCCTTTCACTTTTTTGTTCTCTCTCCCTGCCTTCCTTCCTTCCTTCGCATTCCTTCCCTTCCCTTCTTTTATTCTGTCTATCCTTCTGCTTTTTCTTTCCTCATTATCCTCCTCATTCGTCCTAGTTTGTTTGAGCCTCCTTGTTTTATTTTATTTATCTTTCTTTCTTTCTTTCTGTCTGTCTGTCTGTCTGTCTGTCTGTCTGTCTGTCTGTCTGTCTGTCTGTCTTTCTTTCTTTCTCCCTTCCTTCTTTCTTTCTTTCTTTCTTTCTTTCTTTCTTTCTTCCTTCCTTTCTGCTTACCTTCCCCTCAGTCTTTCCTCCTGCTACTTTCTCCGTTTCTTTCTCTTATTTCTTCCTCCTGATCCTCTCTTTCTTCTTACTCTTCTTTTTCCCTCTTTCTTTCCTCTTGCTCCTCTTTCTTCTTACCCTTCCCTCTCCCGCTTTCTTTCCTACTATATCTCTCTTTATCTTTATCCATTTTTTTCCCCTCCTTTTTTTCTGTTTTTCCTTCCCTTCCTCCATACCCTTCCCTTTCCCTCTTTCTTTCTTCCTGTTCCTCTCTTTATTCTCATCATTTCCTTTCCCTCCATCTCTTTCCCTGTCTTCCTCCATACCCTTTCCTTTCTCTCCCTGTTTCAGTCACCTTCTCTCTCCCTCCTTATATCCTTTATCTTTCCTTCGTCAGACCGGCTGTAACTTCCTTCCCTTCCCCTTCCCTTCCTTTCCCTTCCTTCTTTCCTCCCTTTCCTCCTTCCTTCTTTCCTCCCACCCTCTTTTCCTCCCTTCCATTTCCTTCCTTTCCCTACCCTTCCTTTCCCTTCCCCTCCTTCCCGCCCTCTCTCCCTCCTTCCCTCCCGTTCCTTCGTCCTTTATCGTATTAGTGTCACCTGAAGCCTTTGATTGGGCGACGGCAATTACAGGCGTCAGGTGAAGGTAATAATAATGGTCGCGGTAGTGGTGGTGGTGGTGGTGATGGAGGTGGTGATGATGGAGGTGATGGAAATGGAGCGGATAGTGTGGAAAAGGTTCTGGTGATGGTGGTGGAGGATTGGATATTGTGGTGGAGGTTCTGGCGGTGGTGGTGGTAGAGGAGTAAATGGAGGTGGTGGAGGAGGCAATGGAGGTGTTGGTGGTGGAAGTGGAGTAAATAGTTCTGTGGTGAGGGAAGCAAAAGTTAGTGAGTGAGTGAGTGAGTGAGTGTGAGTGAGTGAGTGTGAGTGAGTGAGTGAGTGAGTGACCATGACCGTGGAAAGTGAATGAAGGGGAAAGTGGCTGAGAGGTGAGGGGAGATGCTAATGGAAAGAGGGGAGGAGGAGGGAGGAAGGAAAGGAGGAAGGAGAGGGAGGGAGAGGGGGAGGAGGAGAGAAGGATGGGGGCGGGGAAGGCTAGCTAACCTGATTGTTGGGAAACCTTGTTATGGAAATATGGCGGCGTTTCGCGAGGTGATGGTGGTGGTGGTGGTGGTGGTGGTGGTGTGTGACAGAGAAAAAAAAAGATACGAGAATGCTACACCACCTGAGAATAAAGACCTATCCACCTTTAACACACACACACACACACACACACACACACACACACACACACACACACACACTCTCTCTCTCTCTCCCCCTCGCTTTTGCTTGCTCTCCCTCGAATAAAAGATTTAAAAAGAGGAAAAATTGGAGGCTTTTTCTCAACCTTTTCCATCTGGCTTTTTTTCAGGAAGGAGTGGTCAGTCAGGGATTTTTTGACTCTCGTTCTTTCTCTTTTAATTTACTCCTTCCCTCCGGCCTCCCTTCCCTTTTGCCCGCAGCGTTGGCAATTTACTGCAACAAAAGGCGAGCTGTTCCTTTGACCTATATGCTTTCTATACACACACACGCATACCTCACGTCTCTCTATCTCTCAACAATAGAATACATGTTTGTTTCCTTCACTCTCTACAAGCTGCTAAGATACTATATACACAATCCTTACCTATCTCTATTTTTCATTATATACTCTTTTTCAACATTACTTTACATATATATTTCCTTCACTCGCTGTCTAAATTCTTCTATTCTCAAAGGTGAACACAACAAGCTGCTAAGATATCATATACACAAACCTTATCTCTCTCTATTTTTCATTATATATTCTTCCTAAGCACTCTAACACATTTATTTCCTTCACTCGCTGTCTAAACTCTTCTATTCTCAAAGGTAAACACAACAAACTACTAAGATACTATATACACAAACCTTATCTGCTCTATTTTTCATAACATATTCTTCCTAAGCACTCAAACACATTTATTTCCTTCACTCGCTACCTAAAGTCTCCTCTTCTCAAAGTTAAACACAACAAACTACAAGATACTCCTTTGCAATTTTCCTTCCAGTCTTCTGTCCAAAACACACACACACACATACTTTATCTATCTTAATCTCTCTCATTATTTATTCTCTCTTAAGCACTACTCTACATATTTACTTCCTTCGCTCTCTGTCTAAACTCTCCTCCTCTCAAAGTTAAACGTAACAAACTCCCGGATTCACTCTTTTGAAACTTTTACTTCGACTCTATTGTCAGACTTTTCTGGGCAAGAGTTTGAGAGGTAGCCACTTCAGGTACCTCGCTCCCCTCCCCTCACGCTACGGACGCCCTTCAGACTCCCTCCACATAGCTAACGTTCGCTGCATATATTTTGTGCATGGATTTCTAGTTTTTCTTTTACTGGTTTGTTCAATTCACTTTCTTCTTTCTTTTACCTTTCCATGCTTTTTTCTTTCCATCCCTTCTCCTCTTCCCCGTTCTCTTCGGTTTCTATACCTTCCTTCCCTTCTTCCCTTTCCCCTCATCTTCCATCCTTTACCTTTTTTCCTTTCCTTTCCTTCTCCTCTTCCTCCTATTCACTTTTTTCTCCTTGTCTCAACTTCATTGTGTGTACTTTCCCTTCCCTTCTCCTCCCCTTTTCTCTCCGTTTCCCTTCACTTAACTTCACTATTTATACTTTCCCTTTTAATTCCATTTTTCCTCTCCTCTTCCTTTCTCCATACTTTTCTTCCCTTCTCCGCCCGTTTCCCTGTTCGTCCTTTCCCTTAACTTCCTGATCTGTACTTTCCCTTCTCCTCTATATCCTCCCCATTCCTCTTTTACCTTGCATTATCTTCTCTTTCTTTTTCTTCTCTATTCCTCTTCCCCTTCCCTTCTAACTTCATTTCCTATGTTTTCCCTTTCCGTTTAGGCCATTTCCGTTGAACACAAATCATTATCTTCACACACATCGCTCTCTCATTTATCTTTCAATTCCTTCTCCTTTACCTACTCCACTTATTCCCTATCGTTATCTCACTCACTTCAATTTTTTTTCTCTCTCGCAATCAATCAATCAATGGCCAGCTGCCCTCACACGCCTCCTCTTCAGCAAACACTAAATACACGAGAGACACTTCAGGAGCTTTTATTCCAAGCCTCTTCATCACGATCCTCTTTTCAACTCCGCCAATCACATCTCCGGCGCGAAGTGAAGTGTGATGCGCTTACTCGTCGACTTAAACTGCGGCGGAGGGACTTGACTACATTATGGCAAAAAGGGAAAAAGAAGAGACAAAGGACTTCCAATTTACACGTTCGGTTATTTTTTCTCTTTCCCTTTCTCTCTCATATACATCAAACAGCTCTTCTCGCATATTTGCATCGTAAGTAAACTGTATTACGGCTGGACGTGAGCTTAAAATAGATGGATAAGAAGGAAGAGGAGGAGGAGGTGGAATAGAAGGAGGAGGATGAAGAGGAAAAGGATGAAGAGGAGGCATATCAGCGCACCATCACCACTCACTCACCCATTCACTCATTTCTACGGGGTAACAATGTATCCCACCCCTGCCACCAGTTTAATGTTAGTTATATAAGATGAACCACTCACACTCTCATTCCCTCAATTCTACGGGCGGAACAAGGCAAACGCCACCACCTTTCACTCTTTCATTTATTCCACGAGGTCACAAAACATTATTCACCATCCACCTTTACCCTTTCACTTATTTCAACGGGGTAACAAAAAAAATATCCCACCGCTGCCACCATTTATGTTAGCTTTATTAGATCGACCACTCACTCAGGTATTCACTCAACTCCACGGGGTAATAAAACAGTCCATCATCCACCCTTCACCCTTTCACTCACTTCAACGGGGTCGCAAAACATTATTTACCTTCTAGCTTTACCTTTTCACTCATTTCCACGGGATAACAAAGCACAACACCAACGACCCTTCACCCTTTCACTCCTTTCGCGGGGTCACAAAACCTAACCTAACCTTTCCACGGGGTCACAAAACCTAACCTAATCAAACCTTTCCACGGGGTCACAAAACTTAACCTAACATAACCTAACATAACCTTCCCACGGGGTCACAAAACTTAACCTAACCTAACCTAACCTAACTTAACCTTTCCATGGGGTCACAAAACAGCACCATAAAACACTTACCCTGCAGGAGTTGGTGGGCGAGGTCCTGCCGGAGTACTCGGACATGGAGGAGTAGGTGGAGTCCCGCTTGGAGGAGAGGGAGCCGAGGAGGGTGTTGGACTCCTGTGTGCCGTGCTGGGGACTAATGTGGCTTTGCTTGGTGTAGGTCGGGGCGCTGTTCGTCCTGGGGAGAGAATGGGAAAATAAAATCTGTGAGTAAAGGATATGAGTGATGGATGTGGGTAAGGAACGTGACATAGGTAGATAGATATTGAAGTAGATAGATAGATGGATAGATAGATAGATAAATGGTGTAGGTGGGGGTTTTGTTCGCCCTGGGGAGAGAATGGGAATATAAAATCTGTGAGTAAAGGATATGAGTGATGGATGTGGGTAAGGAACGTGACATAGGTAGATAGATATTGAAGTAGATAGATAAGATGGATAGATAGATATATAAATGGTGTAGGTGGGGGTGTTCGTCCTGGGGAAAGAAGAGTAAAGAAAATCTGTGAGTAAAGGATATGAGTGAGGGATGTGGGTAAGGAACGTGACATGGGTAGATAGATATTAAAGTAGATAGATAGATGGATGGATAGATAAATGGTGTAGGTGGAGGTGTTGTTCGTCCTGGGGGGAGAGAAAGAGGGGGAGGGGAGAATAAGCGGATGGGTGAGTACAGGAAATGAGTAAAGGATGTAGGTAAGAAATGTGATAGATAGATAGATATAGATAGATAGATAGATAGATAGAGATAGAGAGAGAGAGAGAGAGAGAGAGAGAGAGAGAGAGAGAGAGAGAGAGAGAGAGAGAGAGAGAGAGAGAGAGAGATGAATAGCCCTACAAGAGGAATAGCAATAAAACTCACTTGTCTGATCTCTCTCTCTATTCAGACTTTATGACGCTAATCCTCCTCCTCCCCCTCCTCCCCCTCCTAACCCCTTCCCTCTTCTTCCCTCACTTCCCCTCTCCTCCTCTTCCTCATATTTCCTTCCATTCCCATCCCTTCCCTTTCCTTCTCTTCCCTTCACTTCCCTTCCCTTTTTTTCTTGTTCTGTCCTGTCCTTCTCTTCCCTTCCCTTCCCTTCCCTTCCCTTTCCTTGCCTTCCCCTTTCTTCTTCTCCCTTTCCTTTCCTTTCCTTCCCATCCCATCCCATCCCTTTCCATCCCATCCCATCCCATCCCTTTCCTTTCCTTTCTTTCCTTTCCTTCTCTTCTGTTCTCTTCTGTTCTGTTCTGTTCTCTTCCTTTCCCTTCCCTTCCTTCTCTTCTCTTCTCTTCTCTTCTCTTCTCTTCTCTTCTCTTGCCTTCCCTTCCCTTCCTTTCCCTTCCCTTCTCTTCCTTTCCCTTCCTATCCCCGCCCTTCCCTTCTCTTTCCTTCATTATCTTCACATTTCCGTTACCTCCTTATCTTGCTGATGTTGCATACACAAATATCAGTTCCTCACACATTTCTTTTGCTCTATTTTATCCTTACTGCCTTTTCCTTTACTTACCACACGGCTCCCCTCCTTTATTCCTTCCCTCTGCTTCCCATTCTTGTCTGCATTCCTCCTCTATCCATTCTATTTATCTTCCCATTCTCCTCTTCTTTATTGTATCCTCCTCTCAATTTATCTTCCATTCCTTGCTTCCTTATTTACGCACCTTCATCTATCGTTTCTATCGTCCTTTATTCCTTTCCTCTGCGCCCTCCTCTTATTTCTTACGTATATTCCTCCCATAACCATTCTTCCCTCTTGCCAATCTTCTTTCCTCTCTTTGATCCTTCCTCTTCATTTCCTCTATATCATCCTCCTCCTCCTCCTCCCCTACAATGCCCGAGGTCACCTGATAACACTCTCAGCGGTTGACAAAAGCAATCTGGTCTAGACGGATACGCAGCTTTGTGAGGAGGAGGAGGAGGAGGAGGAGGGGGGGTAGTTGGCTATACGTTTCGATGTCCTTTCCTAAAACCACCAAGATATTTTTGGGCTGGAAATGCTCTTGGACGCGGGATGAGCGGCGAAGCTTGACGGGGATCACCTCGCCTCAACAGCTGCTCTCGGGGTGGGGGTGGGGGGAGAGCCTCGAGTAAGATGACCTAACACGCTACTGATTATATGTCTTATATCCGTGACCATGAGGCGGGGCAGGGCGGGGTGGGAGGCTAATGGGTCTGATTTGGATGACCTCTGACTCAACAAAGACATAGGCAAGAATTGGATTATCAGTGGAGTGGTGGATGAATGAAACAGCCTTGGTAGTTAAAGTGAGTGGCAGTGCGGTAGATACACCCAAGATAAGGTTAGGGAAATTCATGGATAGTGAGGTTAGGTGGGGTTAGGTTTACAAGACCCCATCGGCCTCTTACTGACTTCTTATGTTCTTATGTTTTTAATCTTCTTTCCTACCTCTCCGTATTCCTCAGCCTTCTTTCTATGTCGATCTCCCAACAACCTTCTTTCTACTTTCCCTTCTCCTTCCTTTCCTACCTGTAAATATTTAATCCTCCTCCTCCTCCTCCTCCTCCTCCTCTTCCTCTTCTTCTTTCTACCTTCCCATCTCCTTCCTTTCCTACCTGTAACTACTCGTATAATCCTCCTCCTCCTCCTCCTCGTTTTCTACCTTCCAATCTCCTTCCTTTTCTACCTGTAAATATTTAATCCTCCTCCTCCTCCTCCTCTTCCTCCTCCTCTTCTTTCTCCCTTCCCATCTCCTTCCTTCCCTACCTGTAACTATTTATTCCTCCTCCTCCTCCTCCTCTTTGACCTCGCTATCCCCTTTACTGTTCTTACATCTCTCCACTGTTCTCCGTTCTCTGTTTCCCTGTTTGTCTTCTCTATACCTTTGTTCTTCCTTCCTTCGTGTTCAATTCAAACTCCTCAGCATCTCTCCACCTTCCTGCTATTCCTCTCATTCCCCTTCACTCAGTCTTTTTCTCCTTCTTTCTTATTTCTCCCCACCGACCTTCAACTTTATTTACCTTCCTCTCTCGTTCCCTCTTTCGTCTTTTTCCCTGCTCATTTTCTTTTCCCTTCCTTCCATTCATATATTTTCCCTCTCCCTGATTCTGACCTTCACCCTCTTTCTCTTTTTTATTCTCTCTCTCTCTCTCTCTCTCTCTCTCACGCTTCTTTGATCTCATTTTTTCCACGGGGTTTTATTTTTTTCCTTTTTTTTTTCTCAGCGCCGGGGAATTCCCTCTTCTAATCCCAGACTACTCTTGATGTTCATTTTTGCCGCTGTTTGTATCTATTTTTTTTTTATTATACTTCTCATTTCGTCTGCCTTTGTTCCCCCCCCCCCCCTCCTCCCCCCTTGTCCTAATATACTACCTTTGTGGTCTTTTATTTTTTTTTTCGAGTTTGTTTTGTTTTTCATTCTTTAAAGTTTCTTAATTCTTTTTACTTTTGTTTCTCTCTCTTTCTCAGACTATTTTTTTTATATTTATTTTTTCAACTGCATGACGCACACAAAAGTTTACTCGATATACACACTCAGAAGATATATTACTCTCTCTCTCTCTCTCTCTCTCTCTCTCTCTCTCTCTCTCTCTCTCTTATTCACTTAGCCATAGATGCCCAGGCTTTCTGAGGGAGGGAGAAGTGTAGAGAGGAAGGAATGAGAGGTGAGGGAAGGAGAGGAAAGGACAGGGATGGGAAAGAGAGGATAAGAGAGAGGACGGTGGGAGAGGAAGAAAGGATAAGAAAGAGAAGGGTGGGAGGAAGGGAGGAAGATAAGATATGGAAATGAAAGAAGAAGAAAAGAAGGAAAGGAAAGAAGGGACGAATGAACGGACGAAAAAAGGAGGGAAAGAAGGAGGGAAAGAAAAAAGAAGGAAAAGAGAAATGAATGAATGAATGAATGAAGGAAGGAAGATAAGATAGGGAAAAGAAAAAAAAAGAAAAAAGGAAAGGAAAGGAAAGGAAAGAAGGAACGAATGAACGGACGAAGAAAGGAGGGAAGGAAGGAGGGAAAAAAGAAAGGAGGGAAGGAAGGAAGGACGAAAGAAAGGAAAGAAGGTGAAATAAGATGAAGTAAGAATTGAGAAAGTTAAATGAGAGCTGAGAGGAGGAATGGAAGGAAGAAACGAGAAGAGAGGGAGGGAAGAAGAGAAAATAAGGACAAGAAAGCAGAAGAAAGGAAGAAACACAGGAAGGGAGGAGGAGTGAAAGAAGAGGAAATGCGAACGGAAAGAAGTAAAGGAGGGAAAAAGAAAACATTGGTAAAAAGTAAAGAAAAAGGAAGAAAGAATGAAGGAAGGAAGGAAAGAAACGTGGAAGAAGAGGAAATACGAAAGGGGAAAAGAAGGAAAAGGAGAAGATCGGTAAGAAGCGAACAAGGAAAAAGAAACAAGGAAGGAAGGAAGGAGGCGTCAAAGAAGAGAAAGACAAGAATGGA
This sequence comes from Eriocheir sinensis, assembly GCF_024679095.1. Lineage (NCBI taxonomy): Eukaryota > Metazoa > Arthropoda > Malacostraca > Decapoda > Varunidae > Eriocheir > Eriocheir sinensis. Next base: position 8,071,254 of record NC_066551.1, read on the forward strand.
GAGAAGCAAAAGAAAGGGACAGGAGATTGATAAAATAAAAGGAAAAAAATAAACGAAATAAGGAAGGAAACGTAAGAGGAAATAAGAAAGAAAGGAAAGAAGAAAGAATGAAGGAATAAAGGCATAAGAACGGAGATCAGAAGAGGCGATAAAAAGATTGGTGACAAGTAAACATGGAGGAAAAGACAGGGGGTAGGGGGAGGGGAAAGGGGGGGGGGTGGAGGGGAGGAGGGGAAAAGAAAGGAGGAGAGGCGAAATGAGGACTCCTGTTGCTAAGGCGATGAAGGGAACCACTGGGGAGAAAAACCTTGCCATTCATATATTGCGGTGTGTGTATTCCTCTCTCTCTCTAAAAACACATAAACAGAATAAAAGAGAATGAAAACAAGAATGAAAAAAAAGAAGAAGAATATAATAGAAGAACAAGAACAAGAAAAAGAAGAACAAGTACATCACGAACATATACAAAAAAAGATAGAAAAAAAGAAGCAACAAAAAGGACAAAAATAAGCAAGAAATTAATCAAAATATGAGCACAAAGGATCTGGAAGAGGAGGAGGAGGAGGAGGAGGAGGAGGAGGAGGAGGACAGTAACACACATAACAATAACACATAACAACCTCCACACACACACACACCTATACTTCTCCCTCAATACTCCTTCCCTCAACACCCCCCACCCTCAACAACCCATACATCCACCCACACCCACACACATCCACCCATACTTCCACATACCACTACCCCTCCTTCCCACTCTCATACACACACACCCATTCCCGCCCTCTCTTCCCCCCCACTCCCCCACCACACCCCCGAACACTCACTGGAAGGGCAGCTCCGGTAGGTTGGCGACCTGGCGGGACGGAGATTGCTGGGCGAGAGGCGGCAGGCATAGGGTCGGGGCAGCGCCGGGTACCACAAGGCTCATGCGCTCCTTCTGACGTCTCCTTCGTTCCTCCTCTGTGTGGCAAAAGAAAACGGGATGAAGAATTGTACCGAAGGGAGATGAGAAAGAGAAGGAGGAGGAGGACAAGGGAGTAAGGGACTGTGAGTAGGGCAGAGGAAAGAATGGAAGAAAATATTAAGTTGTGATAGAGGAGTAACTGAGGAAGGAAGACAAGAAGGAAGACGGCAAGGGAGGGAGGGACTGTGAGGAGAATGGCCGGGAAAGGAAAGATAGAGGGAAGAAAAGACAAATTGTGATGAAAGGATGGATGAAAGGAAGAAGAAAAGCAGAAGGAAGATGACAAAGGAGGGATGGACTGAGAACACCCACGGAAGGAAAGGAGAGAAGGGAGGAAAAGACAGATGAAAGGTAGATGAAAGGAGGAAGAGGGGAAGGAAAACAAAAGGACGAGGGAGGGATGAATTGAGATGAGAATGGCCGGAGAAAGGAAAAGGAGAAAAGGGAGGTTAAGACAAAAGTGATTAAGGGAAGAAAAGAAGGAAAAGGAGGACAAGGGAAGGATGAACTGAGACAAAAATAGGCGGGGAAGGAAAGGAAAAAAATGGAGGTATAGCTGCGATGAAGAGAAGATACGAAGAGAGGAAAAGAAAGAGAAAGAGGAGGACATGAGAGAAAAGGACAGAGAGAGGAACAGCCAACGAAGAAAATAAAAGAAAGAAAAACCTGTGATAGCGTGAAGGAACGGAGAGAGAAAGAAGGAAATGGGACAACGCGCTTCAGGGACGAATGGAATAAAAGAAAAAAGCTGTGATGGAGGAGGAGAAAGGAGAGGAAGAAACAGGGAGGAATGAAAGGAAAACGAGAGTAATCAATTGAAGGAAAACAGGCGGGGGAGGAAATGAAGAAAAGGCGAGGGTGGACAGCTGAAGACTTGAAAAGAGGAAGAAAACAAGTAAATGACGACACCCAACTTTACCGAGCAAATAGAGAAGACAAAGTTTAAACGAGGCTAATAGAAGACAGTGAATGGAGCGAAAATTGACTAAAAAAGGAGGAGGAAGAGGAAAATAGAGATAAAAGAATGAAAGAAAGAATGGATGACAAGGAAAGGAAAGGAAGTAGGAAGAGAAGGAGGAAGAGGAAGATAGAAAGAGAAAGAATGAAAGAAAGAATGAATGACAAGGAAAGGAAGGAAAGTAGGAAGAGAAGGATAGAAAGAGAAAGAATGAAGAAAGAATGAACGATGAAGAAAGGAAGAAAGGCAGGAAAGTAGGAAGAGAAGGAGGGAGTGAACGATAGAAAGAAAAAGAATGAAAGAAAGAATGAACGATGAAGAAAGGAAGAAAGAAAGGAAAGTAGGGAGAGAAGGAGGGAGGATGGACGAAAGGAAAAAAAGGAAGAAAAATAAAAACCGTAAAATATTAGTAAATGAGTGAATCAGTAAAGAAATAAAGGAGAAAAACAGAAAAATAGGAAATCAAAACAAGAGAAAGAGTGGAAAGAAAGAAGGAAGCAGAGAAGAAACGAATGGAGGAAGGAAGAAATTGGTAAAAAAAAAAGACGAATGGAAAAACAAAAACAAAAGAGGAAATGGAGGAAGGTAATGAAATGAAATAACAAGAAAAAAAAGAAGGAAGGAGCGAAACGGAAACAGAAAACATAGAAAACAATAACACTTCTGACAGAGCTAGAGACAAAAAATGTAAAAATGGCTGAGTCTGTCCTCGTGATAAATCTGGAACATTAAGAAAACGACGCGACAAAAATACGACACTAAAATTTAAAAGGGCAAAGATGGAAAAGAAAGAAAGAAATAGACGTAGAAAAGAAAAAGAATAAAACACAGAAATAAAAGAAAAACATACAAAAAAAAGATATTACAGAGCGGAAAAAGTGAAAGGGAGAAGACAGAAAAGAAAAAAAAGAAATAGACGTAGAAAAGAAAAAGAATAAAACACAGAAATAAAAGAAAAACATACAAAAAAAAGAAATTAGAGAGCGAAAAAAGTGAAAGGGAGAAGATAGAAAAGGAAAAAAAAGAAATAGACGTAGAAAAGAAAAAGAATAAAACACAGAAATAAAAGAAAAACATACAGAAAAAAAGAAATTACAGAGCGAGAAAAGTGAAAGGGAGAAGATAGAAAAGAAAAAAAAGAAATAGACGTAGAAAAGAAAAAAGAAATAGAAGACAAAAATAAATAAAAAAACATACCAATACAAAAAAAAAGACAAAACAGTAAACCAGAGTGACGGCCAAATCAACAGACAAACACGACCACATCAACAGACAAATGGAAAGACAAACAGACAGACAGACATACATATAGACAGACTGAGAGAGAGAGAGAGAGAGAGAGAGAGAGAGAGAGAGAGAGAGAGAGAGAGAGAGAGAGAGAGAGAGAGAGAGAGAGAGAGAGAGAGAGAGAGAGAATTTCAAGTCATCAGTAGCTAAATCGGTCTCGTTACCAGAGAGGAGAGAAGAGAGAAGAGAGGAAAGGGGAGTAGGAGAGAAAATATAAGAAATGATGAGAGATGTGAGAAGAGAAGAGGCGTAAAGAGAAGAGGAAAAAGAGGAGAGGAGAGGTGGAGAGGAGAGAAAAATATAGAGATGAGGTAAGAAGGAATTATATAAGGAGAATAGAGAAGATGGGAAGAGGCGGAGATATAAAAAAGGGAAAGGAGAGGAGCAGAGAAGAGAGAAGAAGAGAAGATGAGAGGATAAGAGAGAGGAAAGGAGAGGAGAGAAGAAGAGAGAAAGAAAGGAGAGGAGAAGAGAGAAGAGGAAAGGAGAGGAAAGAGAAGAGGAAAGGCGACAGAAGATAAGATAAAAAGAGGAGAGGAAATGAAAAGATAATTATAAAGACTCTTGCAGACAGATAGAGATTGCCTGACAGACAGACAGACAGACAGACAGACAGACCAACATAGAACTAACAGACAGACAGACAGACAGACAAACTAACATAAAACTAACAGATAGACAGACAGACAGACAGACTAACATAAAACTAACAGATAGACAGAAAGACAGACAGACAGACAGACTAACATAGAACTAACAGATAGACAGACAGACAGACAGACAGACAGACTAACAGACAGACAGAGAGAAAGACAGACAGACATGAAAGGGGAAAGGAATTTTCTATTTGCCTTGGCACTTTCATCTTTATATATAATCTCTCTCTCTCTCTCTCTCCTGCAGGCTATCTTTCGCCCTTCAAGGTTAATCTCTCTCTCTCTCTCTCGTTTTTTTTCGTTTTTCTTTTTTTTTCTTCTTTTTTTTGCCTCCTCTACGGTCCTCTTTATTCTGAAGGTCTTTCTTCTCGCTTTTTCGTCCGCTCAAATCTTCCTCTTCAGTTACCTTCTCGTCCTCTTCTCTCTTCTCCTCTTACCCGTCCTTCTCTTTGCTCCTCTTCTCTTCTCTTCTCCTCTCCTCTCCTCTCCTCTCTTCTTTACTCCTATTCTTTCGTGTCTTCCAATATTTTCATCCCATTCTCTCTCTTCTCTTCTTACATGCTCTTCTCTCCTCCTCTCTATTATTTACTCTCCTCTTCTCTCCTCTCTTCTTCACTTTTCCTTCGTGTCTTTCAATATTTTCATCCCATTCTCTCTCTTCTCTTTGTTCCTCTTATCTCCTCCTCTCTATTAATAACCCTCCTACTCTCCTCTCCTTTCCTCTCTCTTCTTCTTCACTTCTATTCCTTCGTGTCTTACAATATTTTCGTCCCCTTCCCTCTTCTCTTCTTACTTGCTCTTTTCTTTGCTCCTCTTCTCCCCTCCTCTCTATTATCTGCTCTCCTACTCTCCTCTCCTCTCCTCTCTCTTCTTCACTCCTTTTCGTTCGCGTCTTCCAGTGTTTTTTATCGCCGTGTCATTCCTCACTCTGATCCGAGACTTGATCCTCGTTTTCTTTTTTTCACTTCGTCATCAATTTCGTTTTATCTCCCTAGGTGGTACTGTTCCAAAGTTTCCAAGGTCTCTCTCTCTCTCTCTCTCTCTCTCTCTTATGGTTCCTCATCCTCATCTTCCTCTTCCTCCTCCTCCTTCTCTTCCTCTTCCTCCTCCTCTTCTTATTCCTCCTCCTCCAGAACTGTTCTTTCAGACGACGAAGATTTAGTTTCGTCTTCAAGCAATTTCACGCCCACACACACACACACACACACACACACACACACACACACACACACACACACACACACACACACACACACGGCAAAAATAGCTCTCTTCAAATTACTGAATAATCTAATTGCTCCTTCCTCTTTCTTCTCTCCTCCTCCTCCTCCTCCTCCTAGCCAATCACAGACGAGCATACCAAAGACGTCAGCGAAAAGGAGCGTCACTGAATACACACACACACACACACACACACACACACACACACACACACACATCTAATAAGGCTTTCGTAGAGGTTGTGGGTACTTTCTTTGGTTGTTTCATGAGCCTAATGGTAGTTCGACAAGGCTTCTGCACTACGAGTAAGAATGTGAAAAAAAACACGCACAAGAACCTGACTAATCTCCTTTGTGGGATTTGGATTATTGGTTGTGAGAGCTGAAAGCTTCTAAGGATGGGCCCGGGACTGCGAGGAGGAAGGAGCGGCTGATTGGAGTGATGGGAAAATGATGGTCTAATAAGTGGTGTGTTCAGCTTCAAGGAGGAACGAGGGATGAAGGCGAGGACGATGGAAAAAGATGTAAAAGAAGCCAACATGGGCAGCGAAAAACAAGAGAAAAATATAACCCTTTTGACAGATTTACAGAAAAATATAAAAAAGGGTTAGTCTGTCCTTGTGATATATCTGGAACATAAAGAAAACGACGCGGCAAAAATAATAAGTGAGAATACGAAGGAGTGAGCTTGGAGGAGGAAGATGTCATGTTATTTATTTAAGAGGAGGAGGAGGAGGAGGAGGAGGAAGAGAAGGATTAAGTGAACTGTATTATCAGCCTGGCGGAGGAACGAAAGACGAAGAATGATGAAGAAACCAAGATCAGAAGGAAAAATATATGAACTTAAGAATTTAGCTTGCAGGAAAGAAATGTTATGAGGAAGGAAATGTTATGATACTTAAGATAATATTACGAGGTGTTTTTCAGCGTCAGGGAAGAGAAGGCGGATGTAAAAGAGCCCAAGAACAGAAGGAAAAATAAATGAACGTAAAAAAACAACTCGGAAAAAGGCAATGTAATGATGTTTAAGATGATTATACGAAGTGGGTTTCCAGCGTCACGAAGAACGATGGGGATGTTAACGAAGCCAAGGACAAAAAAAAACACACTAATGAGTATATTCGTAAGAAGTAAATGTGCAAGAAGAAAATAAAACGTGCCTTAGAAGATGAAAATAATTATGTGAAGTTAATTTTCTAGTACCATAAAAAAAGGGAAGGACAAACATGATCACGGAGGAAAAATATGACTAAGAAATATACATAAAAATGATAAACACACAAATAAGTAATCAAGAGGAAGAGGAAATTGAAGTGACGAGAGAAGAAAAACAGGCAGGTAAAATATCATAAAAATCTAACGATGAAATATTTGCAGCCGATGAGACGAAGAGGATGAAAGGAAACGAAGGTAATTAAAATACGCGCAAAATATGAAAACGTAGAAGGAAAACAGGCAAGTAAAAAGGAAAAGAAAAACAGGCAAGCAGAAAAGTAAAATAAAAAAAATTAAAAGGTAAAAAAATAGGAAAAAAGTAAAAAAAGTAAAAGAAAAAGTAGGAAAAAGTAAAAAAGAAAAAAAGGAAAGTAAAAGAAAAAGAAAAAACAGACAAGTAAAAAAGTAAAACGAAAACAAGGATAAGAAAATAGGAAAAAGTAGAAAAAAGGAAAGTAAAAAAGTAAAAAAGAAAAAAAATCCAATAAAAACGTAGAAAAAAACAGGCAAGCAAAATGTCATAAGAGGTAAATATGAGAGGATGAAAGGAAATGAAAGCTAATGGAAAAAACACGCAAAAATATGATTACGTGGGAAGGATCGCGTAATATGAGAGGTCGTGAAAACAGCGACGAACTGAAGGGGAAAAAAAAATATGTATCAGCTACGAAAATCAAATAAATGCCGAGCGGGGATTAAAAATATTGGACTTCATGAAAATAAATAAAAGTGAATGAGTGGATAGTCGCTTATTGGAATGCTTTCGATTAACGTGTACGAGAGATGATGAAAAAATATATATAAAAAGAGTAAAGGAAAATAAGATCGAGCTAGGAAAAAGGAAAACAGAAAAGATGAAAAGGGGAGAAAAAACGAAAATGACTGAATATGAAAAAGAAAAGTGAATATGAAAAAGACAAAAAAGGAAAGCAGATGAATAACAAATAGAAAAGAATAAATAAAGAGCAAGAAAGAAGATAAATTGAAAATAAAATAATGAGCAGAGTAAAGAAAAAAAAACAACGAATGCGCGGAATATAAACAGAAAAGAAAAACAGATAAGAAAAAAAAGGATAGTGAAAGAATAAATAATGGAAAAAAAAGAAATAATGAACATGAGAGAAAGAAGATACAACAGAAAAGATAAAAAACAAGTAGAGAAAAAAAAACCTGACGACATATAGAAAAAGAAAAGAAAAACGGGTAAGATAAAGAAAAAGAATAGCGGAAGAATAAGAAAATAGAAAAAAATACAGAGCACGAAAGAAAATAAATCGAAAAAAATGAAAAAAAGTTGAGAAAAGAGAAAAATACGAACATGACGGAATAGAAAAAGAAAAGAAAGACAAGACAAAGAAAAAAAATGTAAAAAAATGATGGAAAAAAATATAAAAAGAAAATGACAGATAATAATACAAAGAAAAAACGAGTGAAAGAAAAGAAAAACAAATAAAACAACGAGAACGACGGAAAATCAAACTATGAAAAAAAACGAGAAAAGAAAACGAAAAACAAGAAAATAAGTGAAAGATTTTAAAATATATAAAGATCCCAGATTACTGACAAAGGATAAAAATGAAAACAGAAAAATACCGCTAATGGTGAAAAAATATAAGAAAAATTTTACTGAGCCATAATGAGCTGACACACGAGAAGACAATGATGACTAATTAAAGAAAAAAAAAAGAAAAAAAATCCACTCACGAAGCTACACACACACACGCACACACACACACAAAAAAAAAAACAAAAAAAAAACGAGTGAAGGAAAAAGTTAATAACGAAACATACACAATAAAAAAGATGGTAAAAAAACGTATATCGCAAAAAAAAAAGAAAAAAAAAGAGAAAGGTTAATAACTCGGCGCACACACACACACACACACACACACACACACACACACACACACACACACACACACACACACGGTTTATTAAATCCACTTTTCTTCGAACCTTATAGACAGAATGAGTTGCACAACCCACCCACACGAGGCGCTAAGTGACTCCATCAGGGCCGCCCACACACACACACACACACACACACACACACACACACAGACAGACCTCCTCCCCCACACCTGCTACACACCTTCTCTTCTTCCCCCAACATACATCATTCTCCTCCCCATGCATACACCTCTCCCTTACCCCCTACATACCTTCTCCCTCTTTCCTTACAAACCTCCACCCCCTACACACATCGTCCCCCTTACAAGCTTTCTCCATTTGCACTCTCCCCAACTACCTCTTCCCACTATCCCCCCCCTATCTCCTTCCCCTCTCCTCTCCCCTTAAACACCTCCTCCCATTTCTCCCATCACCCCTACATATCTCCCTATCACCCCCACACATCTCTCCCTTCACCCGCCAGTTTCCGGCAAAAAGAAATTCAATATTTACACAATAGACGTAACACACACACACACACACACACACACACACACACACACATCACCATTTTCCTGTCAAGCTAAATTTGGCATCTATTCTTAAGCATATTGGGAGGAGGAGGAGGAGGAGGAGGATTAGGAGGAGGGAGAGAAAGATGTGGGTGAGCTTGAATAAAGAAAGGTGAAAGGGATTGAAAACATGGGAGAGAGAGAGAGAGAGAGAGAGAGAGAGAGAGAGAGAGAGAGAGAGAGAGAGAGAGAGAGAGAGAGAGAGAGAGAGAGAGAGAGAGAGAGAGAGAGAGAGAGAGAGAGAGAGAGAGAGAGAGAGAGAGAGAGAGAGAGAGAGAGAGAGAGAGAGAGAGAGAGATGGGTGTTTGTAGTTCAACTCTCCCTCCTTTTCTTTCTTATTTAATGCCATTTTTCCTCCCTTTCCTCCTCCTCCTCCTTCGGTTAGTGGTAGCATTAATGGTAGTTCTCTCCTCTTTCCTACAAATTTCCATACAGTTTTTCCATGCTGCTTGGTTCTTTTTCCTTTCGTACCACGTTTGGGTAGAGGGATGGGGGGTGGGGAGGAGCCTTCGCCTTTGCTGTCCTTTATGTTCCACCTTTGATTAGATAGTTAGTGTACCTTGTCACAAACAGCCACGTAAGGACTATCAGGTCTGCTGTTGTTTGTTGTTCCTTTGTGTTCCCCACCCCTTACCAGTCACCTTCCCTCAAGACCCTAACATTCATTCCATTCCTTCCACTCCTCATCCCTCACATTTTCTCATTCCACCCTTCCGTCATCCGTTCTTTCCTCTCTTCATCCTTCGCAGTTTCCCATTTCGTCGTAACACCAATCATTTTAATTAACGTTTCTGATGACACCTCCTTTGACGTTACTCCTTCCCTTCCCTCGCTTCACCTGATTTTTATTTCCATCCTTACCTCTTACATCCCTAACTCTTTACCTGTATCACAACAACAGGGTATCACGTAAGCTCGCAAGCCGGACACAAAATATCAGACACAAAATACTATACAATCTTTTCAAATATATTCCTTACTTCACTTTTTCTTATCTATGTCTTTCCTGTTCTCATTCCACGTTTTTCATATTCTTCAACTTCCCATTCTTCCCGTCCTCTCTTTTCCTTCTTATATATAATGGTTGGCGTTCCTACAGAAGCTAAGACATCTGAGGAAACTACACAGAATATCAAAAGAAAAAAATACTGTAATCATAACATACACGAAAGCCATGTTAAAACGCGTTCTCATAAGCGTGTTTCCGTTTATGGTACAGAGGCTTTGTCAAACTACACCAGGGCCATGAAACTACCCATAAAAATACCCATAACATCTTCGAAAGCCTTGTTGAATGTCTGTGCTTGGGAACTAAAATGTTTAAGAATATTACCCTGTGGTTGAACGTGTTCTCATAACTGTCTTTTAACGTTTATGGTACAGAGGCTTTGTCAAACTACCACCGGAAACATGAAAATACCCATAACATCTCCGAAAGCCTTGTTGAATGTCTGTGCTTGGGAACTAAAATGTTTAAGAATATGTCCCTTTGGTTAAACGTTCTCTCATAACTGTCTTTTAACGTTTATGGTACAGAGGCTTCGTTAAACTTCCACCAGGACCATGAAACTACCCATGAAAATATCCATAACATCTTCGAAAGCCTTGTTGAATGCCTGTGCTTGGGAGGCGAAATGTTTGAGAATATGTCCCTGTGGTTCAACGTGCTTTCATAACCATTTTTTCCCGTTTATGGTAAAGAGGCTTCGTTAAACTTCCACCAGGACCATGAAACTACCCATGAAAATACCCAAAACATCTTCGAAAGCCTTGTTGAAAATATGTGTTTGGGAGACGAAATGTTTAACAGGATATTACGTTACTCTAATCTTATTTCCTAAGTATGTCTCTTTGTCTATTTTCCTCTATGTCACTCAGGTTGATAATTTCAGACGCTTGCGCCCCTCACATCACATCAACTATTTATAAGAGGCAAAAAGATCAGTGGCGTTCTAAAGAGAGTTTTTTTAAGTTCCTCCGCGTCACTCAGGTTGATAATCCCAGACCCTTCCGCCCCTAACATCACATCAACTATTTCTAAGAGGCAAAAAGGAGATCAGTGGCGTTTTAATGAGAGTTTTTTAGGTTCAAGATGCAGAAGAAGGGTCATACTACCACCGGGGTCACAAAACTACGCGTGGAAATGCTTAAAACTCCTACGAAAGCCTGGTCACGTGATCTTGGGCGCCGAAATATCTTAGAATATGGCCCTTTTTTTGTCTATTTTCTTCCGCGAGGCGAATTTTCAAACGCGTGTAAGCTCCCTTTGTCTTGCCTCTCACTCTCCGCTCAGCCTCGCCCGCTGGTAACATGAGCGAGGTCATTCACCCCTTGACCTTTACGTGTGCACAGTGAGGCGTAACGTCCATTGTATAAAGTTACGTATTGGTATTGTTTTTGTCATCTTGTCCTCGTCTGTCAAGTTGATCCGCTGGTTTGAACATAACTTGATTAATTGTTTCTGCTATCTGGGTTAAGCCTCGAGGGATCTGGCGACACTGTGTGTGTGTGTGTGTGTGTGTGTGTGTGTGTGTGTGTGTGTGCGCGCGTTTTCTTGAGGTGATACGACTTTCTGGGGTTGTATTTCATCCTCATTTTTGTTCTTATTTTATTTCCAGTTTGTCTACGTTCTTAATTTGTGCTCTTAACTTGGGTAGACTTATTTTCTTTTATTTTCCTAACTCTCTCTCTCTCTCTCTCTCTCCTGCGCCACCACCTCCTCCATCTTTTCAAACACACATTTTTTATTTCTCTCACTCTCTTTTCTTTACGTCTTTCCTGCTCCCATTCCACGTTTCTCATATTCTTCAATTTCCCAATCTTCCCGCCCCCTCCTTTCCTTTCATCGTTTTTATTATTATTATTATTTCTCTTTATTCTTCTCCGCCCTTCCCCGCATTTTATTTGTCTTCATTTTCGCTCGGTTTCTGCGACTCTCCTTTGTGAAGCTATTTTTTTACACTCCCTCTGTTGGTTTTATTCTCGATGGTGTTTCCCTTACGTGCTCTGTTTCTCTATCTATCTATCTATCTATCTATCTATCTCTATCTGTCTGTTCCCTGTTGCTTCATTTTCATTCATCTCATTTCCCTCTTTCCTCTTCTCTTTCTCCTGCAATGTATCTTCCTCGCTAGTCTGTTTCCTCGTTCCCTTATCTCTTCTATCTTTCCTCTATCTTTCTATCTATCTGTCTGTTCCCTATTGCTTCATTTTCATTCATCTCATTTCCCTCTTTCCTCTCCTCTTTCCTCCTGCAATGTATCTTTCTCGGTATCTGTTTTCTCATTCCCTTATTTCTTCTATCTTTCCTCTATCTTTCTATCTATCTGTCTGTTCCCTATTGCTTCATTTTCATGCATCTCATTTCCCTCTTTCCTCTCCTCTTTCCTCCTGCAATGTGTCTTTCTCGGTAGTCTGTTTTCTCATTCCCTCGGCTCTCTGTCTTTCCGTAATCCTCTTTTCCTGTCTCTCCCTCCCCTGGACGCAGCTTACCTGGCGCCGTGTCTCTAAGGGCCGCGGCTCAGGTGCTCCACGATACAGTGCAGGTACGAAAAGTGGATGGTGGAGGCGAGGGAAAGGGGGAAGGGGAGGGGAGAGGGGGAGTGTTTGTGAAGATAGGTCAGAGGTGGAAGAAAAGAAGAGAGGGGGCGTTTGAGTAGGTGGATTTGGGGGAGGAGGAGTGGAAAGGTGAGAAGGGGGAGTTAGGGAAGGAGTGGGGGGGTTAAGAAAGGGGAGGAGGAATGTTTTAGAAAAGGTGAGAAGGTGGAGTTAGGGAAGGAGTGGGGGGGTGGAGTGTTAAGAAAGAAGGAGGGGGAGAGAGGGGAGCAGTGTTTGTGAAGGTGGAGGAGAGGAAAGAGGAAAGTTGAAGAAGGTGAAGAAAGGGAGATGAAGAGAGGTAGGAAAGATGAATGAGGGGTTAGGGGAGAAGTGGAGGAGAGTGGAGTGTTAAGGGAAGAGAAGTGGGAAGGGGGAGGGAGTATTAGGAAAGGTGGATAGGAGGTGGAGAGGTAAAGAAGGAAGATGGGGGAGAGGGGTGGAGTGTGTGGGAGGGTGGAAGGGGGTGGAGGGGAGTATTAGGGAGGTGTGTAGGCGGTGGAGAAGAGCAGATTAGGATTATGTTTTGATACTCTTACAATATCCATTTCCACCTCCTCCACCTCCACCTCCTCCACACGCAATCCACCAAACGCCTCCCACTTGCTATACTAAATCTACCTTCCTTTCTATCTACTTACCTGGCTATTTATACCTACCTACCTACCCACCTATCTACCTACACACACACACACACACACACACACACAAACACAACCACATCTTTCCTTCAGAGTACACAATATAATATGAAAGGGGAGTAGGTCAAGGAGGGGGGTGGGGTGGAGAGAGAGAGAGAGAGAGAGAGAGAGAGAGAGAGAGAGAGAGAGAGAGAGAGAGAGAGAGAGAGAGAGAGAGAGAGAGAGAGAGAGAGAGAGAGAGAGAGAGAGAGAGAGAGAGAGAGAGAGAGAGAGAGAGAGAGAGAGAGAGAGAGAGAGAGAATAGAAAAAAAACATTTAAACAGACAACTAAAGATAACACACACACGCACACACACATTCAACCCATCCCTATTCCCTATACACACACACACACACACACACACACACACACACACACATTCAACCCATCCCAATACATACACACACATACACACACATTCTACTCTTCCCTATACATACACACATACACACACACACACACATTGTCTTTCACCTCTTCCATCACCTCCTCCCCAATCATCAGACACACACACACCAGCACCACCCAAAGACTCACCACCAAGCATGAGTGTGTTGAGCCAGCAGCCAGGCTTCACCACGCACACCACCAGCACGCCCGCCGCCGCCACCACCGCCAGGGCAATGAAGATGATGCCCACGCGGTTCCAGAAGGTGAGGGTATACATCTGCGGGAGGAGAAACACGACATTAGGTAAGAGAAATAAAGGAAGACTGAGAAGTATATGAAGAAGGAGAGACATGGAGTCGATTTCACAGTTCAACACAGTGTCTTCGTAACAGCCCGAACCAAACTAAAGAATCCCATACAATCCAAAACGGTGAGGTCTTCGATGCCACACTAAATACAAAAGACTTTTCCTGTATAGTTTCGTCAAATTTGTGAACTTAAATATAAACACCAGTCACTATACAAGGAAATTTCGAAGGCTCTGGTATTGGTTTGGGAGCTTACTAACCCGTCATGGGGAACTGTGAAACTGGCCCATGGATATTAAAGGCGGGTGCAATGACAGAAGGAAGGGACATCATGGGTCGAAGGAGGAAAGGCGATACGAACAGAGGAAGGAGACAATACAAAGGAGAGATAGAACTCCGTGGAGGAATGGAACGACAGAAAAGAAAGTTAAAAAAATAAATAAAACAAAAGACGAGAAAGAGAAAAAAGAGGATAAAGAAGAGACGGATTTGAAGGGGAGAGGAAGAACAGAAGGGAGAGAGATAAAGGCAAAGAAAAGAAAAGACAACGCAGAACAAAAGGAAATAAAACAAAATGAAGGACGAAGAAAATAATATAAAGAAAAACTGAAAGGGATTTGAAGAGGGACGAGAAAGCAAAACAGGGAGGGAGATGAAAGACAAAAGAAGACTATGGAAGAAAGGGAAGAAAAGAAGATGAAAGAGGGAGAAATAAAGATAAAGGAGAAACATGGATTCGAGGGATGATGGGAGGATAGAGAAGGGAGAAAGATGAAGGACAGACTAAAATAAAAGACGATGCAGAACAAAATAAACGATGAAAAGAACAGAAGATAAAGGAGAAGGGACAGGGATTCGAAGGGGGGGGGGGGGGATGGAAAGAGTAAAAAAAGGGATATAAATGAGAAAAGAAGAGGAGAAAAAACGATGGGAAGAAAAGGAAGTATGATGAAGAGAGGATGAAGGAAAGGATGATAGGATTTGGAAGAAGAAAGGAAGACAGATACGAAAGGAAGACAAAGGGAAGAAGGAAGGGGACAAAGAAATTAGAAGAAAAAGAGATACAGATAAAAAAAAATTAGAAGGGAGAAGAAAAGTCGAAGAATGAAGAAAGGAGAGAGAGATGATGGAAGATAAGAAGAGGGGAAGTAAAGAACCAGATGATAAACGATAAGAATAAAGAATAACGAAGAGAGAGAGAGAGAGAGAGAGAGAGAGAGAGAGAGAGAGAGAGAGAGAGAGAGAGAGAGAGAGAGAGAGAGAGAGAGAGAGAGAGAGAGAGAGAGAGAGAGAGAGAGAGAGAGAGAGAGAGAGAGAGAGAGAGAGTTTTAATTGTAACATATGTTGGGTATAAACGTAGAAACACAAACGCGTAGGAGGAGGAGGAGGAGGAGGAGGAGGAGGAGGGACTGAGGAAGGAAGGGAGAAGAGGAGTTACATCTGGATGGGAAAGAAAACGGTATCAAGGGAAGGGAACAGAAGGGTACGTACGAAGGGAGAGAGGGAGGGAGAGAAGGGGAGGAGAGGGGAAGAAAAAGCTCATTAAGGCCAGATAATTCTTTGAGGAAGGTGAGGGGAAGGTGTGGGGAAGGTGAGGGGAAGGAAGTTTTCAATGGTGGTCTAGCAGGAGATAAAGGAGTAATTGCGGTCTTTAAAGAGGGCAGCAGCTTCCCCTCGCACATCCCCCTTCCCCTCCATCCCCCTCAACGCGAGCAGAAGCCGAGGGAAGAATAACCGGCAAGGGGAAGAGAGGGAAGTGAAGTAAAAATGAAAATGTTGCGGTTAAGAAAGTCTGCATGGGAGGAAGGGAAAAGGAGGAAGAAGAGGAATAAGAAAAGTTGAATGAGGAAAATTAAGATAAGGAGAAGAAAGGAGGGAGAACAAGAAGAAGGAATATGAAAAACTGAAGGATGAGAAACAAGAAAAGGAAAAGAAAGGAGGAAGAAGAGGCAGTAAAAGGAGGAAGACGAGGAATAAGAAAAACTGGAGAAGGAAAAGTAAGAGAAGGAAAAGAAAGGAGGAGGAAGACGAGGAATAAGAAAAACTGGAGAAGGAAGAGTAAGAAAAGGAAAAGAAAGGAAGAAGAAGAGGTAGTAGGAGGAGAAAGACGAGGAAGAAGAAAAACTGGAGAAGGAAGAGTAAGAGAAGGAAAAGAAAGGAGGGGGAGAAGGAGTAGGAAAAGGAGAAAGCCGAGGAGGAGGAATAAGTAAACCGGAAAAGTAAGAGTTAAAGAATGAAAAAGGAAGAAAAAGGAAGAATAAAAAAAGCTAAAGGAGGAAAAATAAGAAAAACTGGAATAAGAGGAGTGAGAAAAGAAGAAACAGGAGGAGGACGGGAAGGAGAAGGTACAAGAAAAGCTGAAGAAGGAAGAGGAATAAGAAAAATAAGAGGATGAGTGAGAGGAGTAAAGGAGAGGAGAAAGAGGAGGAGGAGAGGGAATAAGAAAAGCTGAAGAAGGAAGAGGAATAAGAAAAATAAGAGGAGGAGGAAGAGGAGTAAGGAAAGGAGAAAGAGGAGGAGAAGGAATAAGAAAAGCTGGAGGAGAAGGAAGAGGAGGAGGAAGAAAACCTGAAGAAGAAGGAATAAGAAGACGAGAAAGAGGAGGAGGAGGAAGAGGAGGAGGAGGAGGAGGAGGAGGAAGAATTAAATGAAGGCAAATGAGCTGAGGACGTCCAATAATCTCTAATGAACGCGTGTCTATTAAAAGGATTATTAGGAGGACAGTTTTAGGAGACCCGAGAGATTCCGAGGGAGTGTCTTGACTGCTGATTGCCTGCGCGTGTGTGTGTGTGTGTGTGTGTGTGTGTGGCGCACACAAGTGTTCTCATCTGTTTTTTTTGTGTCAGTATGTATTTGTATCATGTATTTGTTTTCTCTCCTCCTCCTCCTCCTTTCCACAGCTCCTCTCCTCTCCTCTCCTCTTTTCTTCTCTCTCTCTCTTTTCCTTTCCATTCCATTCATTTCATTTTCTTTCCTTTCATTTACTGCCCTGTCCTCTCCTCTATCATTACCACATCACCATCACCAAACCAACAACAACTAGAATAAAAACCAGACACTCCCAAGACCGAACGAACAGGAGGTGGGAATGCCAGAGGGGAGAGGAAGGGAAGACGAGGTGACAGGAACACACGACACCCGCCACAGCACAGCACGTCAGCAGTACACGTGAAGGAGACGGTGAGGAGAGGCCGGTTGATAGGGACATGACTGCTTGCATGTGTAATTAGTGTTAGTGTAGGTGCGAGAGACAGGTGTTAAGAGGGAAGGTAAGGGAGGGGAGGTGGAGGGAGGGGAGGTGAAGAGAAAGCAGATGGAAGGGCAGGTAAGGGAAGGATTGCTGGAGAGAGGGCTGGTGGAGTAGGGAAGAGTGGAAGAAGGGGAGGTGGAAGGAGGGACTGGTGGAGGTAAAGTGGAGGAAGGGCAGGTAAGGGGAGAGCTGCTGGAGGGAGGGCTGGTGGAGTAAGGAAGAGTAGAAGAAGGGGAGGTGGAGGGAGGCTGGTGGAGGGAGGGAAAGTGGAAGAAGGGCAGGTAAGAGAAGGACTGCTGGAGGGAGGGCTGGTGGAGGAAGGAAGAGTGGAAGAAGGGGAGGTGGAGGGAGGCTGGTGGAGGGAGGAAAAGTGGAGGAAGGGCAGGTAAGGGGAGAGCTGCTGGAGGGAGAGCTGGTGGAGGAAGGAAGAGTGGAAGAAGGGGAGGTGGAGGGAGACTGGTTAAGGGAGGAAAACTGGAGGAAGGGCAGGTAAGGGGGAAGCTGCTGGAGGAAGGGTAAGTAGAGGGAGTGCAGATGGAGGGAGGGCTGGTGGAGGGAAGAAAATTGGAGGGAGAATTGGTGGAGGGAACGTAAGTGGAGGGAGAGAAGGTGGGGGGAGGCCAGGTGGAGAGGGTGTGAGTCATCAACACCACATGTGAGGCCTCGTATAGCCCACAAGGAGGCCGGTTTGGTTTGACTATGGAGGTGCTTTTTCCGACCACTTATTTATTATTTTTTTTAGAGCCAAGGAGACAGTTCAAGAGCGTACAGAAAAATAAAAAATAAAAAGCCCGCTACTTACTGCTCCTGAATAGAGGTCAAAGGAGTGTTGCTTGCTTATTTACTGTTTACTGGATCTCCATTTTAGCTAATTGGACTCCTATTTTTATTTCTACTGCTCCTTTTTGGTTGACTTGACATATTAGATCTTTTTTTCTCGTATTTCTGTTTGGGTAATTTGATACAAGATTTTTTTTTTCTCATATCCCATTTTCAGTAATATCACACACAAGATATTTTTTTCTCATATCCCATTTTCAGTAATATCACACACAAGATATTTTTTACTCATATCTCATTTTCGATAATATCACAAACATTTTTTATTTTTTATTATGGAATCGTGATGTGTATTTGTTTTAAGTTTACTAGATTGACCTTTCTCACTTTTCTCCCTTTCCGGCATCAGCTGTTCACACACTCTTTTTGTCGCTCTTCTTATGTACCAGCATGATTAATTAATTTGCTGGATACGATCTTTGAACTCCCTGAAGGTGATTTATATTCTCGTAAAACTCGACGGATTTCTTTCTATTTCCTGTAGCATTTTATTTTCTTATCTCCTCTTCTATTAACTTTTCGTCTTCTGGAACTCTCTGAACGTGATTTATATTCTTGAGTAACAACGGATTTCTTTCCATTTCCTTTATTTTTTTTTATCTGTCTTTTGGAACTCTCTGAACGTGATTTATATTCTTGAGTAACAACGGATTTCTTTCCATTTCCTTTATTTTTTTTTATCTCCTCTTCTATTATCTTTTCACCTCTACAGTTCTCTTCCTTCGTCTTCTGGAACTCTCTCAAAGTGATTTATATTCTTGAGTAACGACGGATTCCTTTCTCACTTCCCTTCTCTTCCGTGCAAATATTGGTCTACATGTGGATGATTAGATGGGTGAAGTTTTAATTTTTTTTTACAGCAAAGGAGACAGCACAAGGGCACACAAAAAAAGAAACAATAATAAAAAAAAGCCCGCTTCTCGCTGCTCCTGTAAAGACTCCGAAGAGGTGTCCGAAAGGGGAGTCAATTACGTGTTCTGACGGATATTCTTCTAAACGGATTGGCTATTACCTCGTGCAGAAAGTAAATTCCACAGGTAAAGCTCGTTCCTTCATCTGCAGCCACATTTCGAAACAAACTCCTGGTTGTTTTTCTTTCTCACCTGTGCCTGAACCCCGATAACCGGACACATATACGGTCCTTCCTCTCTCCCTCTGACGCATATGTGTGTGGGGGGGAGGGGAAGGGGGAGGAGAGGGGTGATGTGAATGTGTGTGTTGGGGAGGAGGGGAGTGTGTGTGTGTGTGTGTGTGTGTGTGTGTGTGTGTGTGTTTGCAGTGACTAATAAATGGCTTGAAATTCCTCGGTGTGAAGTAAAACAATTTATTTTTGCTTAATGGCTTCCCGAACACACACACACACACACACACACACACACACACACACACACAGACCCCCCCCCCCCCCTCGCCACGAACCAGGATATGCTCTCGATGAAATAATGAGATGGAAGTTAAAAAGGCGACGACGACAAGAAGAAGAAGAAGAAGAAGAAGAAGAAGAAAGAGAACTAACAAGGCAATATTCGAGCGATCATTCTTCCGCGAGTTCCAGAAAGAAGAAGAGGAATAAGAATGAAAATAATAACAACAACAACAATAAGAGGAATAAGAATGAAAATAATGATAATAACAAGAATAATGAGAAGAATAAGAATGAAAATAACGATAATAAAAAGAATGATGAGAGAAATGAGAACAACAAGGAACACAATTTAATAAAGGAGCTTATAAGGGAAGGAGAGAGAGAGAGAGAGAGAGAGAGAGAGAGAGAGAGAGAGAGAGAGAGAGAGAGAGAGAGAGAGAGAGAGAGAGAGAGAGAGACACGAATGGGGGAGGAATGGCGAGTGGGGAGAATAGGGGGGGTGGGGGGGAGAGCGCTCAGGTGGTGCAGCTCAGTAGAAACACCTGCAGCATTTTTCTACTTACCACCCCACCCTCCCCCTCCTCCTCCTCCTCCCCTCCTCATCCTCATCTTCCTCCTCCTCCTCCGCACATTCACTTCCAACTCATCCGCTATTCTGCCATCACAAGTGTTCGTCGTACCCCCCTCCCCCCCCCCTCTTTGGTTCGTATCTCTCTTCCTCCGTTTATCTATCTGTCTATTTATCCATCTTCCATGTCCCTCTACTCCTTTTCCTTTCATATACTTCTACACCTTCCTTCCATTCCTCTTCCTTTGCTCCACTTTCCACCTTCCCGCCACTCCTCCGTCTTTCCTCCACTTCTCCATCCTCCTTCCACTCTCCTCCTTCTGTCCAAA
Organism: Eriocheir sinensis; assembly: GCF_024679095.1. Classification (NCBI taxonomy): domain Eukaryota; kingdom Metazoa; phylum Arthropoda; class Malacostraca; order Decapoda; family Varunidae; genus Eriocheir; species Eriocheir sinensis. Next base: position 8,091,345 of record NC_066551.1, read on the forward strand.
TCCTCTCTTCCTCTCACCCTTTTCTGTGTATGCTTGTGTTGCTATCCTACTCCTACTTCTACTTCTCTGTCTATTTATTCTTTACTCCACCCCCCCTCTCTCTCTCTCTCTCTCTCTCTCTCTCTCACACACACACACATCCGCTATGGCTGGGAATTTTCAAAGCTTAAACCGTCTTCCGCTCCCCCCCTCTCCCACCGTCCACTCTGCTCCCCCTTTACCTGACCCATGCAGTCGCGTTGGCAACCGAAACCAACAAACGGCGGAAAGGGATGCAAGAACAAAGGCGGCGAGAGCGACAGAAGCATGAAGATAGTCACACCACTGCAGTCTTGGTCACGTGTTTTCATTCCCTCGACTTCATGAATATATATTTTTTTACGTATGATTTCTGTCAACTGATACACAAAGACACACGAAATAAAACAAACGGAAGAGGATGCAAGAACAGAGGCAGCCAGGACAACAGCAGAGTATTTATTAGACTCATACCACTTCTACTGACTTGGTTTTTATTTTTTACGAATATTTTCTCGTCAGCTAAAACACAGACAAAGACTCAATACACAAGACACAGCAAACAAAGATACAAGACACAGCAAACAAAGACACATGATACAGCAAACAAAGCCACAAGATACAGCAAACACACGAGATTTATTTATTTATTTATTTTTTTTACATCAAAGGATACGACTCAAGGGCAACAAAAAGGGTACAAAAAAAGCCCGCTACTCGCCGCTCCCACAAAAGTAAAAAGTAAAGAGTAGCCAAAAGAGAGGTCAATTTCGGGTGGAGAGGTGTCCTGATACAGCAAACAATGACACAAGACACAGCAAACAAAGACACATGACACAGCAAACAAAGACACATGACACAGCAAACAGAGATACAAGACACAGCAAACAAAGACACAAGACACAGCAAACAAAGATACAAGACACAGCAAACAAAGACACATGACACAGCAAACAAAGATACAAGACACAGCAGACAAAGACATAAGACACAGCAAACAAAGATACAAGACACAGCAAACAGAGACACAAGACACAGCAAACAAAGACACAAGACACAGCAAACAAAGATACAAGACACAGCAAACAGAGACACAAGACACAGCAAACAAAGACACAAGACACAGCAAACAAAGACACATGACACAGCAAACAAAGACACAAGACACAGCAAGCAAAGACACAAGACACAGGAAACAAAGACACATGACACAGCAAACAAAGACACAAGACACAGCAAACAAACACACATGACACAGCAAACAAAGACACAAGACACAGGAAACAAAGACACATGACACAGCAAACAAAGACACAAGACACAGCAAACAAAGACACATGACACAGCAAACAGAGACACAAGACACAGCAAACAAAGACACAAGACACAGGAAACAAAGACACAAGACACAGCAAACAAAGACACAAGACACAGCAAACAAAGACACAAGACACAGGAAACAAAGACACAAGACACAGCAAACAAAGACACAAGACACAGCAAACAAAGACACAAGACACAGCAAACAAAGACACAAGACACAGGAAACAAAGACACAAGACACAGGAAACAAAGACACAAGACACAGGAAACAAAGACACAAGACACAGGAAACAAAGACACAAGACACAGGAAACAAAGACACAAGACACAGGAAACAAAGACACAAGACACAGCAAACAAAGACACAAGACACAGGAAACAAAGACACAAGACACAGGAAACAAAGACACATGACACAGCAAACAGAGATACAAGACACAGCAAACAAAGACACAAGACACAGCAAACAAAGATACAAGACACAGCAAACAGAGACACAAGACACAGCAAACAAAGACACAAGACACAGCAAACAGAGACACAAGACACAGCAAACAAAGATACAAGACACAGCAAACAGAGACACAAGACACAGCAAACAAAGACACAAGACACAGGAAACAAAGACACAAGACACAGCAAACAAAGACACATGACACAGAAGACAAGGACACATGACACGGCAAACAAAGACAGAGAAGCACCACTATTCACGTTCATTGTTTACGTTCCTCTGATAGGTCTTCTTTTCATAGCCCTTTGCTCTTATTACACGGAAGGACGGACGGACAAAGGAACGGAAGGACGAAGAGCATGTAATACGTAGTAGGTGAGAGTCCTTTCGGTTACGGTAAAAGGAACGTAACAAGTCATTTCGCAGCGACGTAAACACTGAATCATTCAACCATTTCACGTGCAAGCTGAAAATCAAAGGCAGAGGAAAACAGTAACTTCAAGCAACGAGAATTTCCATTTACATATCTGATCACACATTTTGACTAAGAAAGAAAGAAAGAAAGAAAGAAAAAGAAAGCAAACGAAAGAAAGAAGAATAAGTAAAGCTGGTCAAAGGTATAAAAAAAAAAAAACGCAATGCATTCCTCCAGTAAAAGAATGTAGGGATGAATGCCCGAAAGTGAGGTCAATTTTGGAAGGAGAGGTGTCTTAATACTACCTTCTTGTATATACAATTAAAATCAAGCATCTTATCGTGCGTGTACCGTTACCCGCGGCCTTTGAACCTTCACGCCAACATTATATATATCATGTGTATTTGGATCAGGAAGTACTAGGAAAGCAATTAACGTTACTCATACGGGAACTCATGTTAGGAGTGTAATTATATACGAACAAACAGTCACGCAAGCAGGCGGATGTGGAAGACGTTTGTTATCTGAGCGTATATGCCACGGGTCTGACCTTAATACAACATATCCCTACACAAAGGTCTCTCTCTCTCTCTCTCTCTCTCTCTCTGATTCGTTTTCTTTCTTTCTATTTCATTTTCTTTTTTCTTTCTTCCTTGTTTTTCTAGTTTCTTTCTTTCTTTCTTCCTTCTTTTCTTTCTTTAATTTTTTTTCTTTCTTACTATCCTTGTCTCACACACACACACACACACACACACACACACACACACACACACACACATTTCCAACCTAATTCCTTGCTTCTTTGCCCTCCGCCCCCCAATCAGCTACTACCCTCCTCCTCCTCCTCCTCCTCCTCCTCCTCCTCCTCAATTTAATGACGTGAACACCTTTACTAGAATATAAAAGTACTTCAACAGCGTACTCCTGCCACCGACATTAGCTAAAATTCGCTAACGATGTAACTGCTTCCAAGATTCCCTTCCTTCTTTTCCTTTTATATTTCCTTCTATTTTTCCTCCTTTTACTCATTTTTTTCCTTTTTTTTTCGTTGTTCCTCTTCGCTAACGACGTGAGTAATTGATTTCATGGCTCCCTTCCTTCTCTCCCTTTTTCCTTCCTTCTATTTTATCCTCCATATTTCATTTTTTTTTACTCTTTTCCTTTTCTTTATTATTCGTCTGCAATTTTTTTCCTTTTTCTTTTTGATATTTTCCTCTTCTCCTTCGTTTTCCTCCTCTCCATCCGTTTACTCTTCCTTCTAAATCTATTTCTTTATATTTTTACCAATCACCTTTTCTCCCCATTTATATTCTTCCTTTTAAAATACCACCGGCTCCTTATTCTTGCCCTCCTCCTCCTCTTTCTTCTTCAAATCATTACTATTATTATTACATTTTTTACCTATTATTTTTTCCCTTCCTTTCAGTACCACCACCACCACCACCACCTCAGGCTTGCGTCACCAAAGCCACACCTGCCGGTCTGTACAGGTGTGTGCGCGACAAGTGTGGTGCCGGCAGCTGGCCTCCACGTATGCGCCTTACACCCACACTCGCTTGTTTGTACAGGATTTTGGTCAGTACTAAGGAATCCAGAGGTGTGTGTGTATATGTGTGTGTGTGTGTGTGTGTGTGTGTGTGTGTGTGTGTGTGTGTGTGTGTGTGTGTGTGTGTGTGTGTGTGTGTGTGTGTGTTCTAGTGTGCGTGTGTGTGCGTGTCAGTCTGTTTATGCAACCTTCTCCTTCAACATGGATGGAAATGCAAGATAAATGAATATTCAAACTGCAAATCCACAACCTTCGCCAAACTAGAAAATAACACCATTGTCATAACTCAATGCTAAGCCCCCTCCCTTCCCCTCACCTCCACAACCTCCCCACACAAAACACGAGCTTGATGTGATGTCGGAGTTCACAGGAAAAGGTCGTAAGTACGCTCGCCGAGGCCTCTAACTTCTGCGAAAAGCCGCGCTAATACCCGACACAGTGGCGAGGGATTGACTGAGCTCCGCCTGTTTGTATATCGGAGTGGATTATGCCAGGAAAAAGATGGCGGAATACAGGAGAGTAAAGTAAAACAAGAGAAATGAGAGAAGAGGAGAGGAGATGAGGAGGAGGAAACGAGAGATGAGATGAGATGAAAGGATAAAAGGAGACAAGATAATGAAAGAAGAGGATATGAAAGAGCAACAGGGAAACTAGATAAGGAGATAAGACCAAAGAGAAGACTGTAGAAGAGGATACAAGTAGACAGATGATAGAGTAGAAGGGAGGAGGAGAGGATAATAAAGCATAATAAGGAAAATGAAAGAAGAGGAGAGTAGAAGAAGGGAATGAGATGACGTGAAAGGATAAAACGAGAGAAGATATTGAAAGAAAGGAAGAAATGAAAGTGTAAGAAGGAAACGAAGAAAGGAGATAAAAGAGAAAAAGAGTAAAGCATAACAAGGAAAATGAGAGAAGAGGAGAGGAGAAGAGAAGAGGAGGAAATGAGAGGAGATGAAGTGAGAGGATTAGAGGAGAGAAGCGTAGATAAAATAACACTACAGGAAATGGAATTGTAAGAAGGAGAAAGAAGATAAAGCGAAAGAGAAATGCAGAGGAGAGAAAGGATGATAGGAGAATAGGAAAGATAATAAAAGAGTGGGAGGGAAAAGAGGAAAGGATATAAACGGAGGAGAAAGGATGTAGAAAAGGAGAAATAGAGAGAGAGAGAGAGAGAGAGAGAGAGAGAGAGAGAGAGAGAGAGAGAGAGCGAGAGAGAGAGAGAGAGAGAGAGAGAGAGAGAGAGAGAGAGAGAGAGAGAGAGCGCAACATGCAGAGAGGGAAGGGTATTAGAGTGAACAAAACGAAGCCGAACAGAACTGGTATAACAGCCTTGTCAGCGGAGTAAAAGTGCTGCAGTTAAGCCGATTATTGAACATTATAACATAGCAGAGCAGCCGGCGGGAGGAGGAGGAGGAGGAGGAGGAGGAGGAGGAGGAGAGGAGAGCGCTGGGAGCTTCAAATAGAGAGGATTGTCATTACACTCTCTCTCTCTCTCTCATTCCATATCATATTGCCAAAACCATCTTATTATCATTATCATCTTTTGTAATTACTATCTTTCATTATTATCTTTTATCATCATCTATCATTATTTTTTACTTTTTTTCCCCTTTTATATCACAATTTAGTTCCCTCAAGTTATTTATTTTTACTTTTCTTTTTCCTTTCTTTTTTCCAGTCCGTCCGGTTGGCTTCACTCCACAGAGGCGGGTTCCCAGAGTTGATTCTTCATACCACTTTCCTCTCCCTGCGTCCTTTCACAGTTGTGGGGAGACTGACACCTGAGCGTCGAGGGCTTACGGGAAGGCAGCGTGTGTGCGAGACAGCCGACGGAGGGGGGGAGAGAAGCAGGAGTGAAAATTAAAAGATCTCCCGCCGAGTTCCTCCTCCTCCTCCCTGCGCCGTGAGGAGTAGGAAATATTTTTTGACAAAGTTTTCGCAGCCAGTCAGAACGGCGGCGCCAAAATAACTCCCGGGTCGTAGTTTCTCCGTGTTTACTAGCGCTGATGGCTCTCTCTCTCTCTCTCAATCCAGCGATTTATCTATTTATTATCTACTCCTTCATCTATCTATCTATCCTCCTATCACTTGTCTATCCATATATGTCCATCTATCCTTCTATCTGTCTACCCCTCTATGTATGTATGTATGTATGTATGTATGTATGTATGTATGTATCTATCTATCTATGTATCTATCTATCTGTCTATTCATATATCCGTCCACCATTACATCCGCATATCTCTCTCTCTATCTCAGTCCATCACTATTTTTTCCTGTCAAACTGCTGCTGTCCCAGATTCGAAACGGCAGGAAAAAAAATATTCATGTAAAACTCGGATGAAACACGAATGAAACACGGAACGTTCAGACACGAGTTGGCAGCATCAATGAAAACGCCGCCGTCCAGTCCTCATTCTTTTACTCTCGTTCCTAAATATACATACATTCCGATTTTTCACGTACGTTTTTATTTTTTATTTTTGTTTGATTCCGACGCGTCACTTTCATAACTGTTCTGCTTTTCGTCCTTCGTGCTAACTTTTTTCTTTCACGACACATATTCACCAGGTAGTGTTAATGTTTCCTTTTCTTCTGTATTTCAATTCTCGTTCCTCAAATATTAATCCATTCGCTTCTCACACCTTTCTGTAACTCTTTTTAATAACTTCACTGCTTTTAGTCCTTCATATTTCTCTCTTTTTCACGTTACAAGGGTGTTCATCAAGCAGTGTTAATATTTTCTCTTTCCGTATCTAATTTCTCATAACTCACTCATTTCATTCGCTTCCAATTCCCCTTTTTCGTTCCTCTTTCCTTCACACCTCTTTTCACGACACAAAGAAATCCACCAGGTATAAGCAATTTTCTTTTCCTCCGTATCTCAGTTCTCGTTCCTTATACACTCATTCATTCGCTTCTAACTCCTTTTTGTAATCCATTTTAATAACTTCACTGCATTTCGTCCTTCTCTTTTCACGACACAAAGAAATCCACCAGGTATAAGCAATTTTCTTTTCCTCCGTATCTCAGTTCTCGTTCCTTATACTTTCATTCATTCGCTTCTAACTCCTTCTTGTAATCCATTTTAATAACTTCACTGCATTTCGTCCTTCATACTTCCTTTTCACGTCACAAGGATATTCAGGTAGTTAGTATTTTTTCTTCCTCCGTATCTCAATCTTCGTTCCTCAAACACTCATCTGTTCATCTGCTTCTAATACCTTTTTTGTGACCTCTTATAATAACTTCATTGCATTTCGTCCTTCATACTTCCTTTTTTCAGGTAGTGTTAGTATTTTCTCTTCCGTAACTCAATTCCCTTTCCTCAAACACTAATCTGATTTGCTTCCAATTCCCTTTTGTAACCCATTTTCTAGTTCCTCATATCTCCCTTCATTCTTTCTTTTTTTCACGACACAAGGATTTCCAGTTAGTATTCATGTTTTTTTCTTCTTCCATATCTCAATTCTCGTTCCTCAAACACTCATTCTTTCATTCGCTTCTAGTTCCTTTTTTTAACCCATTTTCTCATTTATCATTTCTTCCTTCATTCCTCTTTGCTTTCCTTCCGTGCCTCATCTCTTCTCACATTTTCCCTTCACTTCCTCTAATCTTCTCCCTTTCTTACTCAGCTAGGATAATACACAAACACAAACAAACACATACACATACAGGCCCCTCCCACACACACATCATCAAACCCACCAACCCATCCATTACTTCTACAGCCACACCTAACATTATTTTCACTCATTCCTGCGTCTCTACTTTAGCCTCCCTCTCTCTCCCTCTCTTCCACCACCGCCCCATTAGCCAGGCACGCACACACCACCACCAGACAGACCCCAACCACACCACCACCTCACCAGCCACAAAGCTAACGATATTCCTGAACCCTTTAATATCCTCGCCTCCACACTAATGCCTATCCCTTCTAGTCCCTTTCAGCGACCTTCACGCAGAGCCACAACACCGCCATATGGACAGTCCCTAATGCGTCCCACTAAAGAAAATATGAAGTAGTTACCGTGGGAGATAGGACCCAAACTGCTGTGGTCAATAAAGGAAATGGAGGTGTATGGGTGAGGAGAAGAATTGCAGAGGTGAAAGAATAAAGGAAGAGAAGACAAGGCAATGAAAGAATAAAGAAAATGAATGTTCGAAAGGGGGAAGAGGAAAGGAAATCAGATGAGAGGTGTAGAAATGAAAGGATAATATAAGAGAAGGGAAAACAACGAAAGAAGTATGGAAGGGAAGACAAGACAATGAAAGGATAGAGAAAATGAATGTTTGAACGGGAGAAGAGGAGAGGAAACCAGATGAGAGGTGTAGAAGTGAAAGGATAATAGGAGAGAAGGGAAAACAGCGAAGGAAGAGAGGAAAATAGAGTAATGACAAGCGGTGGAGGACAGAACGAAGGTTAGGTTACTATTATCATCATTATTATTAAAAGAGACTAAACAGGTATAGAGATGGAGACTTGCGGACACTATAAGCTGCTTGTTCAGACGCCCCCAAAACACCTAAGACGTAAAGAAAGAAAAAAAATGAAAGTGAAAGTGAGAGGAGGAGAAAGAGGACGAGAGGAAGAGAGGAGGAAGGAGGCGGACTAAAAGAAAGAGGTAAATAATGATACGAAAAGATACAGACTTGCTTCAGAGTGTAAGATAAGGCTGAAGGATGCGAGCGATAGTGTTAGGAAGTGAAAATAGAGGATAGGAGATGGCGGGGTGCAGGGGTATAGGGGTAGGGTAATAAGTAGCTTGAAATACACAACAAACAAGTAAAAAATCAAGAGGTATAGGCAGTGAAGTGGATGAGTGGGGAAGGAATGGTCTGTCCTAATGAGAGGGAGAGGACTTGGGAGGAAGTGCGGGTTCATCCTAGCGCCTCTTGAAGCGACATTCCACACCCGCGTCGCCATCTGCGGCCGCAAACAACAGCTGGTGCTTCACTCTCCTCCTCCTCCTCCTCCTCCTTGTCTTTCGTCTCCTCTCCTTCCGTTCATCTTATTCTCCCGTTTCACTTTCTTGTCTTTCGCTTTCTCTTCTTCCTTCTGCATCTTCTTCTTTTCTTCTTTTTTCTTCTTCTTCTTCTTCTTCTTCTTCTTCTTCTTCTTCTTCTTCTTCTTCTCCTCCTGTTCCTCATCTGGCTCAGCTTACTCTTCCCCGCCATTTCAGATGATAAACTTAAGAACAAACTACCTTCATACATTCTCCTTTCCTCCTACCCTCCCTGCCTCACTCCCTCCTCTCTCCCTCACTCCCTCCCTCCCTACACGAACCTAACACCTTACATCGAGGGGCGTCCGATAACCAAACTTCAAAGCCCAAACAATCCTGCTCTGCTTGTTTCTACACTCCCTCAGGGCGGTGGTGATTCTGCATGCCTTGTCGGACGCCCAGACGCACCTCGCTCCCTCTGAATAAAGCGCAAAGGCTGAATAACTTACGGCCAGACAAAAATAGAGGAAAAGCCAAGGACGCGGGGAGGGAGACTGCGAGAAAATAGTGAGGCGGACTGAAAGAAAACGAGAGCGAGAAACAAAGACACGGAGAGAAAGACTTGCTTCAGATTGTAAGGTGAGGTTCGTCAGCGCTTGATAAGGATGGACGATTCAGGCGACACGGTATTAGGAAGTGAGAATAGAGGGAAAAACTAAGGACACGGAAAGACTTAGAGACGATATTAAAGAGAGAAAAAGAGGGATAGGGAAGCAGAACACGGAGAGAAAGAAGGGAAGATTGATGGTCCAGGTTGTAAGGTTATTGATAAGGCTGAAGGATGTATATGACAGTGCAAGGAGGTGAAGATTTGAGGCACGCGTTTGAGGTTGAAAAGAGCGAGCTAGCTTATTTGGAGGAGGAGGAGGAGGAGGAGAAGGAGAAGGAGGAGGAGGAGAGGACATGAAGATATGAGAAGCGGTTTGCTACATCATCAAAGGAAACTGCGAGATCGAGCAAGCGAGAGAGAGAGAGAGAGAGAGAACCTCTCTCTCTCTCTCCAATTTTCATAACTTTCATCAACCTGCGTCACAGTTTCATACGACTAAGCGTCCTTGAGCGTGCGTGCGCGCGCTTGCGTGAGTGTGTGTGTGTGTGTGTGTGTGTGTGTGTGTGTGTGTGTGTGTGTGTGTGTGTGTGTGTGTCGCCCAGCACGGCCATGATGGAGTCTACGCACGAAGATCATCATCTAAATCTTTCACCTGTACGGATGCTGACCTTTAAAGGTGGCATGATCACTCGGCCGGCCAGGAGAGAGAGAGAGAGAGAGAGAGAGAGAGAGAGAGAGAGAGAGAGAGAGAGAGAGAGAGAGAGAGAGAGAGAGAGAGAGAGAGAGAGAGAGAGAGAGAGAGAGAGAGAGAGAGAGAGAGAGAGAGAGAGTATTTATATAGCCACAGATAGATCTTAAACCAACCAGCCTCCAGAGGGTTGTATGGATTGACTAGTTGCGACATATACACACACACACACACACACACACACACACACACACACACACACACACACACCTCCCACACTATATGACAGCAAGAACAATACATTCCTGACAGGTGCTCCTACATAATTAACGAAGACTGCCTTACACACACAGGTAGAGGCGTCCAGGCAGGTAAAGGGCGCGCCAGTAAGAGCCTGAGGGATGGATGCGTTACCTGATGAGTCTCCCCGCACGCAACATCTGCATGACACCGGTAATTAAGCCACCTGGCGGGGCGCTCTTTAATTAACGTGTTTCAAGGTTATCCAAGAAGTGTACACATGTTCCGCCATCACCACCACTACCATCACCACCACTACTACTATAACCACAGACATCACCACCATCACCACTAGTATAGCCATCATCATCATCATCACCATCAATATCACCATCTTTGTCTTTTCCTTTTTGACTCCTTGTATTTCTCTTCTTTTATCTTCTTTCTTTTCTTTCTTTCGTTATCGTCTCTCTCTCTCTCTCACCTTTCTTCTCCTTTTTCATTTAATTAGCTTTCCTTCTTCTAACCTGTCTTCTGATCTTCTTCATCTCGTCCATCTTCTCCCATTACGGCATTTTCTGTCTCTCGCTCTTCCTTATTTTTATCTGATTTTTTTCTCATAAGTCTTCTCAGATTTCTCCTCCTAATCATCATTTTCGTTTCCTGGTTCCTCTTGCTCTCTCTCTTATATTTTTCTGGTTCGTTTTTCTCGTTTCTCGGCTTATTTTTTTTTTCATCTTACTCCACTTCCTCGTATTTCTTGTTTTTCTTCTCTGTTCTCTTCTTTTCCTTGTCTCGAACTCCTCTTCTTCCTATTGCTTCCTCTACTTTATCCACTCTTTTCATTTATCGTACATATATATTTTTCACAACCAGCAACTTTCTCTTTTTCAGTTTTCTCATTTCCATTTCCTTCTCTTAACATACTCTTCCTTCTCTTATTTCTTCTGTTTCTTCTTCGTGACTCTGTTTTTCTTCTTTTATTTCTTCACTCTCTTTGTCACCTCCTAACATAATTCTCTCGTTTCTTTCTACATTCGTCTCTCTCTCTCTCTCTCTCTCTCTCTCTCTCTCCTATCTATTCTTTTCACCCACCGCTGTCCTTCACAAGTCGAGAAAGGTCTTCAAGAGGAAATCCGATAAAGAAACACTTCCCCTGTGCAAGTCTACGCTCACATCCTGCCAAGTTTCAATGCTCAGGTCTTAGGGTGTCGAGGGAACGCGAGACCTTGGCCATTATTCTTCAGCCCAAGCACACGTATTTGACAAGGCTTTCGTAGGAGCTGTGGGCATTTCCAGGGGTAGTTTTATGGCCCTGGTGGTAGTCTGACCCTTCTTCTGTATCGTGAACCAAAAGAAACACTCATGAGAACCCGACAATCTGCTTTTTGGCGGAAGGGTTTGAGAATACCGATCCTGAGTCCCCAAGAGCAAGCCTAAGACGGACGATGAAGAACTGACCAAGAGAGATAACCAATAGCTTTCCGATAACTCTCTCTCTCTCTCTCTCTCTCTCTCTCTCGTCTTCCTTCCTTCCGCCTCTCCACCGCAGTCCTCTGGTAGTGAAGTCTCGTGAAAACCTTTTGATTTCAAGATTGCGTCAGTCCCAAACGTCCGGGTAAGCAGCGTGCCCCGAGGATGAAAGGTCCCACCACCAAATGACGCGAGTGTGAGTACGAGCGAGTTCACTGGAGTAGAAAACGACGAAAACAATGAGACAAAGTGAAGCTCTGCACGCCGCTGACGAGACTTCACCTATTTTTTTTCCGCTAGTCTCTAAAACCTTCCATTGTCCAGAGGCGAGAGGGAGAAAAGGAGAGTTATTTTACCCGATAGAGGAAAGCATACGCCATTCACTCTAGCCAATGATCCCTGTATTCAAAACCGAGCCGTTCTTTTAATCCACCATCAAATAGTTCTTCGTATTTCTTGTTTTCTTTTCTCTCTTCTTTCACTGTCTACAATTCCTTCTCTTCCTATTAGTTCCTCCATCATATCCTTTCTCTCTCTTTTTTTGTTTTCTCCTATTTCTTTGATCCTTGTTACTCTTCCGTCTCTCATTTCTTCTCTTTCCTCTTCCCTCTTTCTGTTCTCTCGCTTCTTCTGTTTCTTTTTCACTCTCTCTTTATCCATTCTTTTTCTACGTTCCTTCACTGTCGTCAAGCTTCATTCACTTCAGCCTATGATTTATGTATTCACAACTCTACCTTTCTTTCAGTCCAACATCAAATAGACTGAAAAGAACGTATGTAACTGGGATGAATAAAAAGTCGCAGTCTCTCTCTTTACACGATGAACGAACACAGGTGAACAGCGCGGGCAGGTAACAGGCACTTCACTCGGCAATTTCCGTGTTCGCTGTTGCACGTTTCCAGGAACACCCGATACAGAAGGAGGAAAAAAATATACTGCGTTGTAATTGCGTCGGATGGAAAAGTAGTGGTGGAGTTGGTGGTGATGATAGTGGAGTGGTAATGGTAGTAATAGAGGTAGTGGTGGTGGTGGTGGTGGTGGTCTTGGTGCAGAAAATTAATAAAAGGAAGAAAGTAAAAGTGAAATAGAACAGAAGAATGAGAGTGTAGAGGAAAAGAGAATGGGGAGAAAAGCAGAAAAATAATAAAAGAAGAAATGGAAAGTAAAATTGGGATAAGAATGGGATAGAAGAAAGGCAAAAAAAAAAACTAATAAAGGAAGAAAGGGAAAAGAAGAGTTAGTGTTGATGATGGTAACTGTGCTGGTGGTAGTTGACTTGGTGGAGGCGATGTTGGGAGTGGAGTAGAAATGGTCGCAATGGAGGTACAGGTGGTGGTGGTGGTAATGATGTTGCTAGGTGGTGGTGGTAGTCTTAGTGGTGGTGAGGATGGGAAAGGTGATGATGGAAGTGGTGATGATATGGAGGAGGTGGTGAGAGAGAGAGTAGCTAACCTGATGGAAATGGTGTTGTTGTTGGTGGTGGTAGTGAGCATGGGAATGGGAGAGGTGTTGGTGGAGGTGGTGGTGATAAAAGTGATACTGGTGGGAACGAAGAAGGGGAGAGGATAGGGGTGGAAAGCAACCAGGATGAGAAAGAGATAGTAAGAACAAGTAGATAGGAAGGAGAGACGCGTGAGAGCCTGACAAGAGAGGAGAAAGAGGAGGAAAGTTGTAAGAGAGGAGAAAGAGGAGGAAAGTTGTTGTTGGTGATGATAACGTTAATAATAAAAGAGAAAAAGAGGGATGGGAAGATAAAGTAGCATAAGGGAAATTTAAGAAGAAGCAGAAACACATAGAAGAGACGCGTAAGAACCTGAAAAGAGAGGAGAAAGAGGAGGAATGATGTCGTTGGTGGTGATGATAACGTTAATGATAAAAGAGGAACAGAGGAAAGGAAGATAAAATAGGATGTGAAATTTAAGAAGAAGCAGAAACATAGAAGATACGTGTGTGAACCTGAAGAGAAAGGAGAAAGAAGAGGAGGAAAGATGACGTTAATAATAAAAGATGAACAGAAAGAGATGAGAGAACAGGGATGAGAAGATAAACAGGATGAAAAAGTTAAGAATGAAAAAAAGTAGAAGTAGAGATGTGAAAACCCTAAAAAAAAACAGGATAAAAGAGGAAGAAAGAGAAACAGAGAGGAACAGAGAGAGAAGAGAAAATAGGAAGGAGGAGGTAAGCAGGATGAGAAAGTTAAGAATGAGAAAAAAAGTAGGAAGAGACAAGTAAACCCTAAAAAAAACTGGATAAAAGAGGAAGAAAGAGGAACAGAGAGGAACTGAGAGAGAAGAAAAATAGGAATGAGGAGGTAAGCAGAATGAAAATGTTAAGAATGAAAAAAGCAGGAAAAGTAGAAATGTACAAACCACGAAAGACAGAATAAAAGAGAAAGAGAGGAAAAGAGAGGAACAGAGAGAGGAGAGAACATAGGGATGATGAGGTAAGAGGGATAAGAAAATTAAGAATGAGAAAAAGTACTAAAAGAAGAGATGTGAAAATTGACAGACAGGATAAGAGAAAAAAAATGTTGGTGTTGGTAAAGGTGGAATGTGTACCTAAGAAAAAAAGATAGTAAGAAGAGCAAGTAGATATATAGAAGAGACGCGTATAAACCTGAAAAAGAAGAGAAAGAAGAGGAAAGTTGTAGCTGACGGTGATGAAGTTAAAAATAAAAGAGGAACAAAGAGAAGAAAAAAAAATATGGATGAGGAGGTAGTAAACAATAAAAAAAGTAGCAAGGAAAACAAAGAGAAAAAAAAGAGGAGATGTGAAAGAAAGGAGAAAAAAGGAAAAATGTTTGGTGGTGGTAAAGGTGGGATGTGTGAAGCTGACGCCCACCTGTCCCAGTATACGTGACCACTACAGGTGTGACAAGGGGTGACCCATATTCTGGCAGCGGCCCAACAACACCGAATCGAGGTCAGGCTTGGCTATGAGGGCCTCGGGTTGTTCGTCGACCATCAACCAAGGGCGGCGAGCCAAGTTGTTGTCCCTTTAGGCCCAAGTTAATGACAAACGATGGAGAGAGAGAGGCTGTGTGTGTTTGTTTGTTTGTGTTTGTGTTTGTGTGTGTGTGTGTGTGTGTGTGTGTGTGATATGTCAGGTACGTCGATGGATGGGTGGGTAAACAAAGGGAAAGGTACACAAACACCGACAGACAGACAAATATAGGCAGATCGATATACAGACTAATGGGGAATAGGGGAGGCTTGAAGGAGGATAGGGGAGAGACTGTGTGGGAGAGAGGGAGATGGATAGGTGTAAGGAAGAAGGGAAGAAGGGGAAAAGAAGATAGGGAGGGATGAAACTGGGATGGGAGAAAGAAAACTAGTAAAGGAAGAAGACTGAATAGCGAAACTGGAATGGAAGAAAGGCAGAATAACAGTAAGTAGATAGGTAGAAAGATGGATGGATAGAAGCATAGAGGATAGATAATTACATAGATACAGAGAAATATAGATAAACAAATATAATAAAGCGTAAAAAAATAGAGAAAGGTAGGTAAGGAGAGAGAGAGAGAGAGAGAGAGAGAGAGAGAGAGAGAGAGAGAGAGAGAGAGAGAGAGAGAGAGAGAGAGAGAATACTGAATAACAAGTGATACACGGAGATAAAAATAAAATCAAACGAATTCACGACCGGAGGAAGTGACGTAAAAAAAAAAAAACGAAAACACACACACACACACACACACACACACACACACACACACACACACACACACACACACACACACACACACACGCACGCACGCACACACAATATAGAGATGGATACTGGAGCGAAAACATGAGCAAGAATTTATCAGCACGAAAATAGAGCAATACTTGGGGCGTAAACAGAGAGAGGGAGAAGGAAGAGAAGAGAAAACGGGAAGAGGGAGAAGAAAGGGAAAGGAAAACGGGAAGAGGCAGAAAATGGGAAGAGGGAGAAGGAAGGGATGAGAAAATGGAAAAAGGGAGAAAATGCGAGGAAGTAGAAAATGGGAAGAGGGAGAAAATGGGAAGAGGGAGGAAAGAAAACGAAAAGAGGGAGAAAGGGAAAAGAAAACGGGAAGAGGGAGAAAATGGGAAGGGGATAAAATTAATGCAGAAAACTAATAAGGGAACAAAGGAGGAGTAAAATAGGGAGGAGAATGAGTAAGTAGAGAAAGCTAGGAAGGGGAGAAAAGCGGGATACTAATAAAATAAGTAAGGAAAAGAAAGGAAAGGAGAAGAATAAGGGAAAAGAGACAACTAGGATTGGAGACGGGAAAAAACAACAAAAACAACAACAAAGGAAGAAGGGGAAAGAAGAGAGAATGGAAGTAGATGAAAATAGGATGGAAGAAAGAAAACTATTAAAGAAGGAAGAGAGGAGGCGTAAGAAAGGGAGAAGAATGAGGGAGTAGAGAAAAATGGGATGGGAGAAAGTAAAAAAAATCTAATGAAAAGGAAGGAGGGGAAAAGGAAGAGGGAAGTAAAGGACAATAAGGAGAGAGAGAGAGAGAGAGAGAGAGAGAGAGAGAGAGAGAGAGAGAGAGAGAGAGAGAGAGAGAGAGAGAGAGAGAGAGAGAGAGAGAGAGAGAGAGAGAGAGACCTTTGTGTAGGGATATGTTGTTTTAAGGTCAGACCCGTGGCATATACGCTCAGATAACAAACGTCTTCCACATCCGCCTGCTTGCGTGACTGTTTGTTCGTATATAATTACACTCCTAACATGAGTTCTCGTATGAGTAACGTTAATTGCTTTCCTAGTACTTCCTGATCCAAGTACACATGATATATATATAATGTTTTTGTGAAGGTTCAAAGGCCGCGGGTAACGGTACATTACGAGAAATATGCAATGGAGGAGTAGGGGAAAAATAAGAAAGGAAATAAGAAAAAGGGAGGAGGATAAAGAGTCCGGGAAATGAAGAAAAAAGATAACAAATAGCAGATGAAACAAAAAATTAATGAAAAAAAAACAAGGGAAACTAATGGAGGATGAAGGGGTGAACAGAATGCCAGAAAATAAAAGGAGGAAAAAGGAAGAGAAGGGAAACAAAGAGGGACGAAGGTAAATAGGAGGAGGAACGAGGGCACAGCAGGAGGGCGAGATACAAATGGAGGGCGAGGAAGAGGGAAAAAAAAAAATTACAGGAAGAGACGATATGGGAAAAGAAATGGTTAGAAGAAAATGGAAGGAATCGTTTAATCAAGATGGAAAAAATGGGTTAAAATGGAAAAGGAAAAAACGGAAAGGAACATAAAAAACAGAAGAAAATGAGTAAATAAATGAAAGTAGAAAATGAAAAAAACGAAAAAAAAGATGAAATGGGAAAATAAATAAAAGAAAAAAAGCCTCAGGGAGAATGTTAAAAAAGAAAACGAGAGAGAGAGAGAGAGAGAGAGAGAGAGAGAGAGAGAGAGAGAGAGAGAGAGAGAGAGAGAGAGAGAGAGAGAGAGAGAGAGAGAGAGAGAGAGAGAGAGAGAGAGAGAGAGAGAGAGAGAGAGAGAGAGAGGAGGCAAGGCAAGGCAAAACAAATATGAAGAGGAGGATGACAGGGAAATAAGAGGGAGAAAAAGTGGGTAAAAAAAAGAGAAAGAGGAGAATGGAGGAAAGTGGAATGCGGAAGTGAAATGGGAACATGACAAAGAGGAGGGGGAGGAAAAACGACGGAGAGGAAATTAAGTAAAGGGAGAGAAAAACGTGAACAAAACAAAAAAGATTAAAAGCACAGCGAAAAAGATAGAGAAAAGGTAGAGAAGAAGGGGAAAAAAAAGAGAAAAAGGTAGAGAAGAAGAGAAAAAAAAGAGAGAAAGGTAGAGAAGAAGAGAAAAAAAGAGAGAAAAAGGTAGAGAAGAGAAAAAAAAAAGAGAAAAAGGTAGAGAAGAAGAGAAAAAAAGAGAGAAAAAGGTAGAGAAGAAGAGAAAAAAGAGAGAAAAAGGTAGAGAAGAAGAGAGAAAAAAGAGAAAAAGGTAGAGAAGAAGAGAAAAAAATAGAGAAAAAGGTAGAGAAGAAGAGAAAAAAGAGAGAAAAAGGTAAAGAAGAGAAAAAAATAGAGAAAAAAGTGAAAAAAATAGAGAAAAAAGAGAAAAAAATAGAGAAAAAAGAGAAAAAAATAAGGAGTATAAAAAGAGAAAAAAAGTGAGCAAATTGAATAACTGAAAACAAATAAAATAAAAGGAAAGCAAAGAGTGAACTGAACAAAGAAATCAAATATAGAAGAGAAATACAACAGCACTGCACCGACCAAACCAAACTAACTAAGCAAAGTGCGCGCGGCAACACCAAAAAAAAAGAAAAAAAAAAAAGATATTACCAAAGATGTATTTCATGTCAGAAGCGAAAGGTGGAAGTGGCGAGAAACAAATAAATACAGAAGGAAACAAAACAAAATAAAAGCGAATAAAAGCAAGACAGACGAATTAAATAACAGGAGAGGGAAGCGACATACGAAGGGAGGAAGAAAGGAGGATAAAGGAAGATGGAGAGGAGGGAAAGATGAGAGAAAAAATAAGGGAATGGAGGAGAATCGAGTGAGGAGAAAATAAGTGTGAGGTCAACAAGAGAGAGAGAGAGAGAGAGAGAGAGAGAGAGAGAGAGAGAGAGAGAGAGAGAGATAAACGAAGGGAGAGATTTAAAGTGAAAGATAAGACAGGGCATTTCAAGATAGCATGTGTGTGTGTGTGTGTGTGTGTGTGTGTGTGTGATCGACCGACCGCCCGCATGACGCCATGACGCTTCGATCAAAAGTTCACTGAGTGGAAACGCACATGAGTCATACACACACACACACACACACACACACACACACACACGTTTAATTACATAAGAGGAAATAATTTACTCAGGTTATCCCACCTCCCTTCCTTCCTTCCTTGTCTGTCTGTCGGTCCGTGTGTCTATCAATCCGTCTCTCTCTCTCTCTCTCTCTCTCTCCTGACCCTAAGCCGTGCACATTTTCCACCTGACCGACTTTGTGTGTTTGCGTTACCCTCGTTTCCTTCCTCCTTACCCTTCTCCAATACCTCCCTCCCTTCTCTCTCTCTCTCTCTCTCTCTCTCTCTCTCTCTCACACTTTTTTCTCTCTTCCATCCCTTCTTAACTTAATTTCCATAAACCATCTTCTCCCTTCCCTCCCTCCCTCCCTCCCTCCCTCTCTCCCTCCCCCTTCCTTTTGCGGTCACGTTTTCCTAACCTCCTTCCCTTCCTAACTCCTTACCGACTTTCTTCCTTGCCCTCCATCCCCTCTGTCACGTTTCCCTCTCCCTGTTTGCCTCCCTACCTAGCTGCCTCTTAACCTTCCTCCCTCCCTCCGTCTTTGCCTCTCCTTCCCTCCCTCCCTCCTTTCTCTCCTTCCCTCCTCCAGTCCTTCTCCCTTCGCCTTATGTACTCGGCTTGCGGTAAGTCGATGCAAAGGAGACAGACGCGAACCTCTTCCGTATATCGGTTTATCTGCTTATTTCTCCTCCTTTCCTTCCCCTCGGTATCCCCCTTTTTTTCTGCTACACTCTTTATGTCCTCCTGCACCCCCCCCTCCCCCTCCGCCTCCGCGTGCTCCTCCTCCTCCTTTGTCTCCTTCATCTTCTCTTCCTTTCAAGTTTCCGTTGTCGTCAGTGTTTTCTTACGCTAGTTTTTTTTTCTTTTTCTTCTTCTTCCTCTTCTTCTTTTTCATCTTTCTATTTTCTTTTTCGTTTTTTCCTTCCTCTTTCATACTTCCGGCCTCTCCTCCTCCTCCTCATTATTTCAGGAATGGGAAACAACTCGGGCAATTACACGACCATTAGTCTAACGTCAGTAGCAGGTAGGCTATTCGAAAACATAAATGGACGAATTTCTAACTTATCTAAAACGTCATTCCCTAATTAAAGATTCACAATAGAGGTTTCGAAACAAGAGATCCTGGTTTTGAAAGCCACCAAACTCCTATTATGAACTTTTCTCAGTTATGGATGTAACCAAATCACTGGATATTTTATGACTGTTTTTTCAAAAGGCGTTTCATTAAATTTCACGCCAAAAACAGATTAATGATATCAAACAGTTTGGTAATGAAAGTAAACCACACGAGCGGGTCGCAAACAGGCTGGGCACCAGACAACAAAGCGTGGTGATTAATGGAAAGACCTCAGAGTGGGCGCCAGTCCCTAGTGGTGTCCCTCAGACCAAGGCAGGCAAAGTCTTCAAAAAGATTTGTGTAGAAGCTTCGTCTCATGAACGGATGATACTTATTAACATAGGTAAGTGCCCGAATCTTCGAGTTGAAATCAAAATATAAACTTCGATCCTGAAACGTGGGATGTAAAACTCAAAAGGCATAGTAAAAAAAATGGTGTCAAAATCGCTTCAAACCACGATTTATCCCTGAAAGCACGGAGGCAGCTGGTAAAGCGAGACAAATTTAGGGCTTTATCAAGGAAACTTATTACTCCTCTTCAGTTTCCCTTTTTTTCCTTGTTTTGCTTCTTCATCCTCCTCCTCCTTCTCCTCATTTACTTCTTTTGCTTTTCTTCATCTTCTACCTCTCCCGCCCCTCCTCCTCCTCCCGCCACTTTACTGCGTCTGGAGTGAACTAAACGTATCCAAGAGTACGTACAGAAGTGCTTTGATCTTTCCTGCCGATATCCGTACTGCATTAGTTCGCTTGAACAACGGTAAAACAATTCATGCGAAGCGACGAAGTACGAATATCAGCAGGAGGCATTTCTCGAGCATAGTCGTCCGCCACTGGAACAGCCTTCCTGCAGGAATGGTTAGTGTGGAAACAATCAATTCCTTTAAGAATCGCATTGACCGTCACTGTGCTGCGTCGGGAGTGAACTAAATATATCCAAGAGTATGTACAGAAGTGCTTTGATCCTTCCGCTGGTCACTCGAGTGGCTGACGGACTGATTAAAGCACTAAAAGCAGGCAGCCTCGCAATGAACCTTTCTGCTGCCTGCTAGTCCGTGATTCCATGTTTCCTCCTCCTCCTCCTCCTCCTCCTCCTTCCTCAAACAAATGGGCACTGAACCTCTTGTGAGTTCTTTAGTGACTTTTCCAGTCCTTGAGATTTCCAGTCCCAAACTTTTTCATTCCCTTTATCTCGGTCTTCAATACGCTATTTTCCTCCTTTCACACACAGGGTCCCTCCGCTCCTTCCTCTCCTTCCTCCTTTACTCTCCCTTCTTCCTTCATCCCTCTTTGCTTTTTCACCCTCCTTCCTTATCTTCCTCCCTCCTGGTTTATTTTTTTCTTTCCCTCTTTTCCCTTTTCTCCTACTTTTCCTGTTTTTTTATATTTTTTTATCCAGGTTCTCTATATTCCTTCCTTCTACTCCTTCCTCTCCACCAGCTTTCCCCCTTCAATCCTTCCTCAATTCTACCTCCCCTCCACTGGTCCCTCCTTAAAAACTTCCTTCTCCTTCCTTTCCACCAGCTTCTCCCTCCATCCCTTCCGCCAGTTCATTCTTACCTACCCTCCCTCTCTACCCTCTCTCCCTCTCCATCCCATCCTTCCTCTCCTCTCTTCCTCCGATTCACTCTTCTTTATCCTTGTTTCTCTCCTCTCCGACTTTCCTTCCTCACCACCATCACAACCAAACCTTCTTCCTTCCCTCCTCCACTTTTTCTCTCCCCTTTCTCACCAGTCATCCCTTTTTTCTCTCCTCTCACTCTCACTCTCTCCTCCCTTTCTCTCTTTCTCTCACTCCTTCAGCACTCCAAGCTTTTCTTCCTCACCACCAATCCAACTCCCTCATCCTCTCCTCCAATCCCCACTCCCTCTTCTCTTCCTCTTCTCTTCCTCTTCCTCCTCCTCTTCTCTCCCCCCCCTGCCTGCCGCCCCGAACACCTGGCGGCCCGGATACACAGGTGAGACGCGAGGCAGGTGCTTCAGAAGAGCCGGACAGGTGCTGCGAGTGACGGCCAATGAGGCTTAAGGGGAAATGAAGGCGAGGAGGAGGAGGAGGAGGAGGAGGAGGAGGAGGAGGAGAAGGAAAAGGAGGAGGAGGAAGAAGAGGAAGAAGAACGAGGAGCAGGAAGAAGAAAAGGAGGAAGAGGAGAATGGAGGGAAGAAAGGAAAGAGGAGGAATAGGAACAAGGGGAGTAGCAGGAAGAGGAGGAGGAATAGGACGAGGGAAAGCAGGGGGAAAGGAAGAAGAAGAGGCGGAAGAAAGAAGGAAGAGGGAGGAGGAGAAGCAGAAGGAAGGAAGGAAGGAAGAAAAAAGAAGGAAAGAAGGAAGAAATGAAGGAAAGAAGAGAGGAAGCAACCAAGCAAGAAAGGAAGGCGGGGGCGGGGAAGGAAAACAATTGGAGGAGAGGAGGAAGAGGAGGAGGAGAAGGAGGAGGATGTGGAGGAGGAGGAGGATATCGAGGAGGAAGCGTGGGGGGATGATTTAAGGGAGGAAAAAGACGGGAAACTATGCAAAATTACGGCGCCTCGTGTCACTTTATGGCAAAATATGATCCCGGGGCTGGAAAAAAATCTTAAAGAGGGAATACATATCACGGAAACGAGAAACCTGCTAAAGATGATGACACAAAAAAGGTGATCTCTCTCTCTCTCTCTCTCTCTCTCTCTCTCTCTCTCTCTCTCTCTCTCTCTCGTTATCTTGATGAGCCATTCTTGAAAACACCCACACAAATATAACTGTCCGCCCACACACACACACACACACACACACACACACACACACACACACACACACACACACACACACACACACACACCTTTTCCCCCATGCCACGTCTCACCCTCATCTTCCCTTCCTCTCCCTCCTCTCTCCCTCTCTCCCTCTCCCTCTCACCTTTCATCTCCCGCCAATCACACCCCTTCCAGCATCTCCATCTCTCCATCTCCTAACTCATTCCCTCATCACGCCCTGCTTAACCCCCCGCTGCTCTCCTCCTATACAATGGAATGCTCTTTACATGCCAACGATACGCGATTAACACAAACTCCCCCGTGGAATGGAATGGCCTCCGCCGTTTGTGTTTAATGAGGTTCCAGACTCGCCTGGGCCGTGACTCCGCTTCTCTCTCCAAAACAAACGACGACATTGCATTTGCGTTTAACAGCCGTCGTTTGGGTTTTAACAGCCATACTTATTAACTCTTGGATTATTTTATTTATTTTATTTTTTAGTGAAGGAAAAGGGGTTGGTGGAAAAGTTGCAGTTGAGGGAAGGGGAGAGACGGTAAGTGTACAGTGTTATGGTGGAAGGAAGGAAGGAATAAAAGAGGAAAGGTCGTTAACCCGGTAGCAGCGACGGGCCAAATTTGTGGCTTTACCGTGTAGCATCGACGGGCCAAATTTTTGCCATGATATAAACCCCCAAAAATAAATGATGCATAAACTGATCCCAAAATGTGTTGTTATATATTATGAAATGGTTTGCTGAGTGATGATTTTTTCTCATTTTTCTCGCTTAGAGGGAAGGGCTTTTAAGAAACATGATCGCCACAGCTACTGGGTTAATTTTTCTGATGTACTTGTTACTGATCGGGCACCTTATTTGTATACCAATTGCGTTCTGATTGAGAGTGTTTGATCTGTTAACGTTAAGAGAGAGAAGCTAAATCATGGTGTCAGTTTTGATCATGAAGTGGTGAGGCGGCGATTGCTCTTGAAGGCGCAGCAGCTCTCTCTCTCTCTCTCTCTCTCTCTCTCTCTCTCTCTCTCTCTCTCTCTCTCTCTCTCTCTCTCTCTCTCTCATTCCTTCACCCCCCCCCCACCCAAGCACCTCTGTCACTCTCATGCATCCTCATTGCCCCACTTCTTGCGTCCCGTCCTCCATCTCCCTCGCAGCCTCACCGCCGTTTCCTGTTTTCCCGATCATCAATATTATCCTGAATTTTCAAAGGGAAACTGAAAAGAGGAAGGGGAAGGGGAGGAGGAGGAGGAGGAGGATAAAGGAGATGCTTCTGTCCTATACTTCATCTTCTCCTCTCGTTACAGGTGCAAAAGGAAGAGATAGAGGAGTGGGAGGAGGAGGAGGAGGAGAAAAAGGAGACATCGGAGGAAGCGGAAAAGGGATACAGGAAGAGGAGGAGGAAACGGAGGAGGAAGAGGAGGTAACAGTGGAGGAGGAGGTAACGGAGAAGGAGAAAGACGAAGAAATGGAGGAGAAGGAGGAGGAGCAAGAAGACGGAGAAGGAAGAGAAGGAGGAGGAGAAGGAGGAGGAGCAAGAAGACGGAGAAGGAAGAGAAGGAGGAGGAGAAGGAGGAGGAGGAAGACGGAAAAGGAAGAAAGCGGAGTATGAGGATGATGATAATGCGGAGGAAATATATGAAAAGGAAAAGAGGAAGCGGAAGAGGAAGAGGAAGAGAAAGATGGTACAAACAAGAAAAATAATTAAAGTAAAAAAAATTAATAAACTAAAAGGGAAAAAAATATAAGGAAGAGCTAAGTAAAGAAAGAAGAGGAGGAGGAGGAGGAGGAGGAAGAGGAGGAAGGAGGAACAGCAGGAAACCACACACCTGACCAAGAGGATGGGAGGTTTTAAGAGGAAAGTATGCGTAACAAAATTTGATCTTTAAAGGCGGTAACACTCTCTCTCTCTCTCTCTCTCTCTCTCTCTCTCTCTGTATTCTATCCTTCATATCTCTCCTTCGATGAATGAAAAAAAAAAAAAAAAGACAAAATTTACGACGCCTTCTGGAGGACACGAAGAGGAGGAAGAGGAAGAGGGGAGGAGGAGGAGGAGGAGGAGGAGGAGGAGAGAGAGATATGGATGATGAAAGAAACGGGAGAGCTGGACAGAAGTGGAGTGGGTGGGATGATGAAAAGTGGAGGACAATTTTGGGACGCAGAGAGAGGGAGGGAGGGAGGGAGGGAGTGGAAGAGAGGAAAATAAAGGAAAACAAGTTGCCGCGGAGGAAAAGGAGGAGGAAAATAGTTGAAGAAAAGTGCCCGGAGAATAGAGGACGAAGACGTGAGATGTAATGAAGAGGAGGAGGAGGAGAGGGAAGAGCTGTGGGAGGCTGGTGAGGAATAGGCGAAAGAGGAGGAGAAGAATAGGAGATGAAGAAAAAAAGAAGAAGGAGAAGAATAGGAGATGAAGGAAAAAGAAGGAGAAGAAAAGAAGAAAGAGGAGGAGAAGAAAAGGAGATGAAGAAAAGAAGAAGGAGAAGAAGAAAAGAAGAAAGAGGAGGAGAAGAATAGGAGATGAAGAAAAGAAGGAGAAGAAGAAAGGAAAGAGGAGGAGAAGAATAGGAGATGAAGGAAAAAGAAGAAGGAGAAGAAAAGAAGAAAGAGGAGGAGAAGAATAGGAGATGAAGAAAAGAAGAAGAAGTAGAAGAAAATAAAGAGGAGGAGAAGAATAGGAGATGAAGGAAAAAGAAGAAGGAGAAGAAAAGAAGAAAGAGGAGGAGAAGAATAGGAGATGAAGAAAAGAAGAAGAAGGAGAAGAAGAAAAGAAGAAAGAGGAGGAGAAGAATAGGAGATGAAGAAAAGAAGAAGAAGGAGAAGAAGAAAAGAAGAAAGAGGAGGAGAAGAATAGGAGATGAAGAAAAGAAGAAGGAGAAGAAAAGAAGAAAGAGGAGGAGAATAGGAGATGAAGAAAAGAAGGAGAAGAAGAAAAGAAAGAGGAGGAGAAGAATAGGAGATGAAGAAAAGAAGAAGGAGAAGAAGAAAAGAAGAAAGAGGAGGAGAAGAATAGGAGATGAAGAAAAAAAAGAAGAAGGAGAAGAAGAAAAGAAAAAAATGAAATGGGAAATATTAAACAAAGAAGGAATATGAAGAGGTGAGCAGGTTGGTAAAGAAAATGATAACAAAAACGGTGAAAAAGAAAGAAGAAAAGAAAAAGGAAGAAAAAAAGAAATTGAAAAAAAAGAAAAAGATGAACAAAAACAAGAAGAAGAAGAAGCAAAAGGGAGAAGCAATCATAGAAGAAGAGTTATAGGAAGAGCTGAGAGAGGTTCGTAAAAAAAAGAAGAAAAAAAGAAAACAGAAAAATATAAGGTTAGAAAAAAGATAAAAAGGATTGAAGAAAAAGATGATTGCCAGAGATGAGAACACGTGACGAGAGAGCAGAGACGAGAGATAAGAAAAGCGAAAAAAAATAGAGAAAAAACAGGATGGAGGGAGATAAAGAGGAGACGCAAAACGGGAAACCAACATAACGGGAGAGATACAAAATGAACAAACAGGAGAGATACATAACAAACAAACAGGGGAAATACATAAACAAACAGGAGATACATAATAAAGAAACAGGGGAGATACATAATGAAGAAACAGGAGAGATACATAACAAACAAACAGGATACATAATGAACAAACAAGAGAGATACATTATGAACAAACAGGAGAGATACATAACAAACAAACAGGATACATAATGAACAAACAGGAGAGATACATTATGAACAAACAGGAGAGATACATAACAAACAAACAGGATACATAATGAACAAACAGGAGAGATACATAACAAACAAACAGGATACATAATGAACAAACAAGAGAGATACATTATGAACAAACAGGAGAGATACATAACAAACAAACAGGATACATAATGAACAAACAGGAGAGATACATTATGAACAAACAGGAGAGATACATAACAAACAAACAGGATACATAATGAACAAACAGGAGAGATACATTATGAACAAACAGGGGAGATACATAATGAACAAACAAGAGAGATACATTATGAACAAACAGGAGAGATACATAACAAACAAACAGGATACATAATGAACAAACAGGAGAGATACATTATGAACAAACAGGGGAGATACATAACAAACAAACAGGATACATAATGAACAAACAGGAGAGATACATTATGAACAAACAGGAGAGATACATAACAAACAAACAGGATACATAATGAACAAACAGGAGAGATACATTATGAACAAACAGGAGATACATAACAAACAAACAGGATACATAATGAACAAACAGGAGAGATAGATAATGAAGAAACAGGGGAGATACATAACAAACAGACAGAACAGGGGTGATACATAATGAAGAAGCGGAGGAAAAAAGAAAAAAGAGAAAAGGATGATTAAGAAGGATGAGGTGATTAACGAAAAAAAACAAAAAAAAAACAGAAGGGATACGAAAAGCGAATACGAGATAAAAAAAACAAAATGATAATTGGTAGATAGACGAGACGCGATGTAGGGAAACAAACAAACAAACAAACAGGGATACATTATGAAGAGCAGCGCCAATCAAGTAACAATTAGCGCTGATTGGACCTGCCCGCGACCAAGACCCAAACTTACGGGCACAGTTATGACCAGCAGTAATTATACCCCGGGAGGTGGTGGTGGTGGTAGTGATAGGGAGGATGATAGTAGGAGTGGTGGTGGTGGTGGTGGTGGTGGTAGTTGTGGTGATGGTGTGTGTTTACTTATTGATATTTATGGTGGTGATCCTCCTCTTCCTCCTCCCCCTCCTCCTTCTTCTCTTTCTCGTTCTCCACTTTCTCTTTCTCCTCCTCCTTATTCTCCTTCGCTTTCTCATTCTCCATCTCCTGTTTCTTATTCTCCTTTTTCTCCTTTTCCGATCCCAATTCCTTCTCCTCCTCTTCCTTCTCTTTCTCCGTCTCCACCTCCTCCTCCTCTTTCTCTTTCTCCACCTCCTCCTCCTTATTCTCCTTCGCTTTTTCATTCTCCATCTCCTACTTCTTTTTCTCCTCTTTCTCCTTTTCCGCCTCCAATTCCTTCTCCTCCTCTTTCTCCTTTCTCCATCTCTACTTCCTCCTCCTCCTCCTCCTCCTCCTCCTCCTCCTCCTCCTACTACTACTACTACTACTACTACTATTCTCGTACTCACCCTGAATGGAGACTTGAGGGTTCGGATGGGTGACAAATCGAGACTTTTCACGTTCCAGCCGATGTCATGGTCACGTTGGGGTCCTGTACTGTACGTCCTCGTCCTTCCTTTGCCTAGTTATTCTTCCTTTACCTCCTCCTCCTCGTCTTCTTCTTCTACGGTGAGTTTATCTTCTTCACACTTTCTCTCTTTTTATTATCACCGTTTAAGTTATCTTCTCCATTTCTTATTATTTGTTTTCGTTAGGTTGATGTGAATATAATCAGCTTCGTCACTTTTGTTTCTATTTATTTTCTTTGTAGTTATTTGTTTTTCGTCTGCATTCTTTGTAGGTGAGAGAGCCAACTGTTTCCGTGATCTGGTTTGCTTGAGTTTATTATTTCTCTCCGCTCGTTCACCTTTTGGCACCTGTAAAAGCTTGCGCAGGTGAGGGTAACTGTACTGTTCTTGTTTTGCTTATTATTATTACTTCCTGTTCTGTTCCCTTTGTTTCTGTTGTTGTTCTTGTCGTTAATGATGATGAAGCACACCTGCGAATATTTTTAGGGGAAACGTGAGATATCTAGAATAATAGAGGACAGTGACACGTTAAGTACATATATTATTCAAGCACTTTCATCTGCATATTGTTTTGTAGAGGGGAGGAGAGAGGGAAGGGGGGTGAAAGGGCTGCTTGTATTGACCTGGCACACACACACACACACACACACACACACACACACACACACACACACACACACACACACACACACACAGAGTAACTAGCATACCATCAATCAAACACAATCTCATGCAATCCACAGCTGTTCCACATGCCACGTCCACACACACACACACACACACACACACACACACACACACACACACACACACACATCCTGCACGCCTCACATTCCCTCAACAAAATATCTTATCCCCAAAACCGATGCAATACACATTTCCACCACTGCTGTCCACCTGGCGGGTTTCATGGCGCTGGCAACAACAACAACAACAACAACAAAAACAACGTCAACAGGTGAAAGCATAACGAGGACAGGTAAGAGAGCGGCAAAAACTTAATAACATCCCTCCGCATTTCGCAGCAACAGACAGACAACAAAGGAGAGAGAGGAGAGGGAGTGATGTGGAAGATTTTGTGTGGCTGGTCAGTGCGAAGTGGAGTGAGTGATCCGTCTTTTTTTCTTATTTTTTTTAAAGGGTTAATACAGTGGTGCGCGTTTGCCTCCACCGCCGGATGACCGTATCGCTAATCACCTCCAGCTGTCAAGTTTAGCGTCATAACATACTTTGCATTAACCCTTTATCGAAGAAAGATAACACCACCGCCACCACTACGTACTTTAAACTTTACTACTACTACTATTACTACTAACACTACTACTACTACAACTACCACACCTATTACTACTATAACTATCACTACTGCTATTTTCACTAAACATATAAAAGTTGAATGACCGGAATTCCACCATTATATTACAAGATAAGGGTTAGCACCACCGCCACCATGTACTTTAAACCTTACTACTACTACTACTACTACTACTACTACTATTATTACTAACACTACTACTACAACTACCACACCTATTACTACTATAACTATCACTACTGCTATTTTCACTAACATATACAAGCTGAATGACCGGAATTCCAACGTTATACTACACACAAACACACACACACACACACACACACAGAAACACATACACAAATAAGGCTAAAAATTACAACAACTATCATCACCTCCACCACCACCACCACTACTAGCAGATCATCCACACATTCAACACCACCATCAACACCACAACGAATACCACCACCACCATCACCACCGTCATCACCACACCCTATAATTACAACTACACGAATATGCATGATTCATCGGGGCGGCCAACACCGGTATCTTCACCTTCCATCATCACCATCGTCATCACCATCACGATCGAAACGCCTCCCCTCTACACCATAACGTAATTGGTCGCCCATTACCCACCCATTACCATCATTACCACCATCACCATTACCGCAGCACACACACACACACACACACACACACACACACACACACACACACACACATACCTCCGCTCCCACTATCACCAACACAACTATGCTTCGTTTTTAAATGCCACCACCACCACCACCACCACCACCACCGTTACGTATCGTCACTACCACTTCTATCACCACCTTTGACGCACCATCACTATCACCACCACCACTGTACTTCGTCACGACTACAACCACCGCTACTACAATCACCATCAACACGCACAACCATCACCACAATCACCACCACTATCACGCACAGTTTCCATCACCATCATCACCACAACCATCACATTCTACCATATTTTCACCAACATCCGTACATCAGTAGTATACCAACACCATTCACTAACCAAAACAATAACAACCACCATCAGTACCCGTCACCATCACTGTTCACCAGCAACACTACACCCAGCACCACCGTCCTCAACACCACAACACATCAGGGCAACACAAAGCACGCCCAGGGCAACACAGCCTCACAACGAATGTAAAACTAAGGCGAGTGTGCCCGAGGCGAAGGCAGCGTCCAGGGCAGCGAGGCCAAGTGGTGTGTGTGGAGGGGGGAGGGGCTGCAAGGAGGGAGGAGACACAAACACACACACACGGACACAGAGACGTAGGGGAGGGAGGGGAGGGGGGTGAGGTGCGTGTGCGCGTCTGTGTGTGTGTGTGTGTGTGTGTGTGTGTGGAACGGGATGAAAGAGGAGAGCAAAGCAACACACCCTGCACCTACCGCGTCTGGCCTGGCACTGAGCAGCGGTGAGACAGGCTCCACACAGGCACCCGGGCGTCCCAGCTCCGGCACCTTATCGCGCGGCGGCGGATTTCCCTCAGCTGATAGACGCACGATTACCCACCAGGAACCTTCCCGACCCGCCCCGCCGTCCCTCGGAGGCTGGGGTGCTGCGAGCCTGCCGTGGAGGAATGCCTGGGAGATTAAGATGATAAGGAGGCGTGATTTACGTGATTACACATGTGTTAACAGGCAAGTGTGAGAACTTAAGTGTGACGTAGCCAAAACTGAGTAACCGAAATTGCATTATTGGAGAGCAAAGTTCCCTTAATTAATCATTCACTGAATATGTTAATATTATTCAACATGGTATGAACATTTCAATTCGGAGTGGACAGTGTAAAGTTATTTCAGGAATGCTCTCAATAATGGACGCGGGAGAACATAGTAATTAAAAATTCAACATTATATTAATTTGTCTCTTTGGGCAGTGTTAATACATAACATATTCATTTCAAATATTATTTTAAATTCCGGTGCCGATGAGTCGAAAGACAGAGAGGATATGACTCATTCTTTATATTTAACATGAAAGAGTAAACACGTTTTGTTTACATAAAGATATCGGATGTGTGTGTGTGTGTGTGTGTGTGTGTGTGTGTGTGTGTGTGTGTGTGTGTGTGTGTGTGTGTGTGTGTGTGTGTGTGTGCGGGAGAGCTACATTTCCCTTCCATTACTCCGTCTCTTTTCATCCTGTCAGTCACAGGTCTCCGTAATGCAGTGCTCGGCCCGATCGGCACACAACCTAAAGGTCCCAGGTTCGATTCCCGGGCGGGATGGAGAATGATGAGCAGTCTCCTTTCATCCGTGCCCCTGTCAGCCCATCAGTGATATGGTATCGGATTTCAGTAAGGGGTTGTTTCTCGTCTCCTGTGTATGTGTGTGTGTGTGTGTGTGTGTGTATATGTGTGCGCCCCCCCCCCCCCCCCAGAGCGAGTATTCCCAAGTTGAACACCCAAGTCCTTTAGAACCGGACACATGAACTTGTAACTGAGTTTTAGAGGGAATAAGAAGGTAAATTACACAAAAATAATAATGAATAAGTAAATAATCTCTCTCTCTCTCTCTCTCTCTCTCTCTCTCTCTCTCTCTCACACACACACACACACACACACACACACACACACACACACAAATCAAAGAACAGTATTGCGGCACGGAGACAAAGCCATATTACAAAACACGCCCCTTTTCATTCCGCTCCTCGTCCGCCTTTCGCCTCCCGCTTTCGTGTATTTTTGCGTATCATTTTCTTGTTCTCCCTCGGCTCCAGCAACGGGGCTCAGGTGACGTTCTTTCCTCCTTTCACTTTCTCTTCATTACTTTGCTGCGTACCTTTCACATTCTCCCCTCCGCTCCCTGGTTTCCTCCTCCTCCTCTTTCTCCTCCTGCTTCTCTTCCTCCTTTTTATTCGCTTCTTCCTCATCATTGTAGTATTCGTCCTCTTCCTCATCATA
This sequence comes from Eriocheir sinensis, assembly GCF_024679095.1. NCBI lineage: Eukaryota > Metazoa > Arthropoda > Malacostraca > Decapoda > Varunidae > Eriocheir > Eriocheir sinensis. The sequence continues at coordinate 8,123,118 of NC_066551.1, forward strand.
ACTTTCCTCCTCCTCCTCCACTTACTCCTTTAGAATGCGGGAGGGAAATGAGACGCAACGGTATGATTCCTCCTCCCCCCCCCTAATCTCTCTCTCTCTCTCTCTCTCTCTCTCTCTCTCTCTCTCTCTCTCTCTCTCTCTCTCTCTCGGATGGATGGGAGATGCCCTTTAACGTAGACAAGTGCCAGGTCCTTCAAGTTGGAACAAGAAATAAGAAGTTCGATTACGAAATGCGCGGCGTTAAACTCACAAGCGTTCAATGCGTTAAGGACCTGGGGGTCAAAATCGCGTCAAACCTCAAATTCTCACATCAATGTATCGATGCAGCAAATAAAGCGAACAGAATGTTGGGCTTCATTAAAAGATACTTTTTATTCAAGAATAAAGATGTAATACTTCCGCTCTACAATAATTTAGTCAGACCCCACTTGGAATATGCGGTAGAGTTTTGGTCTCCCCACCATGCAAAGGACATTGCTAAATTAGGTGTTCAGCGTCGGGCAACAAAAATGATCCCTTCCTTGCGCAACAAATCCTACGAAGAAAGGCTTTCCACCCTTAACATGTTCTCGCTTGAGAAACGTCGCCTCCGAGGAAAACTGATCGAATGTTTTAAAATACTTAATGGTTTCACGAATGTAGACAGAACAAAATTATTTATGATCGATGACACTTTGCGAACGAGGAACAATGGCACAAAACTCAAATGTAGACAAGTAAATTCAGACTGCACCAAATTTTTCTTCACCAACGTTGTAGTGCGAGAATGGAATAAGCTCCAACCTTCAGTGGTCCAGTGTAACACGATTGACTCCTTTAAAAACAAGCTCGACCTTCACTTCCTTGAACTTAATATTAACTAAAGTAGAAAAGCAACGTTTTGGAGCCATCTGATTAATGTAGATTCACTTAGGTTTAAGGACAGACCACCTAGTCTGGACCATGGGGTCTGTGTGGTCTGATTTTCTATGTAATTCTATGTAATATTCTCTCTCTCTCTCTCTCTCTCTCTCTCTCTCTCTCTCTCTCTCTCTCTCTCTCTCTCTCAACATAACACCTTTTTATTATTTTTCTTCATTTCTCTTCAAGTTCTCCGTTCCTTTCATCTCCTCCTTTCCTCTTTCTTATCCCCCATCTCTATTCCGGTCCCTTTGTCCTTTATCGCTCTCCTCCTTCCTCTCTCTCTCTTTCTCACATCTCTTATCTTTCTCTTACTCGCCCGTAAAGTCATCTCTCTCTCTCTCTCTCTCTCTCTCTCTCTCTCTCTCTCTCTCTTATAATTATGACACAAGATAATACACGAACATTCCCAGAAATCAAGCGTGGGAGAGAGGGAGGGAGAGAAAGTGGAGGGAGAGGAGGGAGGGATGGAGAGAGAGAGAGAAGGAGAGAGATAGATAAGGAGAGTGAGAGAGGATGGATAAGAGAGAGGAAACGGACGTCGTGGCAATCTGGGGGAGTGGGAGTATGTGGTGGAGGTGGAGAGGTGGATGGAGAAGTGGAGAAGAGGTGGAAGGGGTGAGGAAATGGTGGTGGTGGTGGTTGTAGTGGAGAGGTGATGGGAGAGATGACGGGGAGGTGGGAAGGGTGAAATGGTGGGTGGTGGGTGTGGTTGGGGTGGTGACGGAATGGTGGAGGTAGTGGTGGTTAAGAGGTGGTGCAGAGGTGATGGTGAAATGGAGGCGGGGTACAGGAGGGCATCTACGAGGTGGTGGTGGTGGTGGTGGAGGTGGCAAAGGGTTAAAACGTAAGAGCTTCAGTAAGGGTAGATGACAGCCTTTCCGGGAAGATCCAAGCCTTTGTGTCTCGGAAAGGGAGGTGTTGTGTTGATGGGGTAGAGGAAGGGAGGAGGAGGAGGTGGTGAGTGTAGGGGGGGGGGGGTAGTAGGTCTCGGAAAAGGAGATGTGGTGTTAATAGAATGGAGGTGAGGAGGAGGTGGTGAGGGGGGCAAGAGGGGAGAGGAAGGCCTAGTCGGGGAAGCTGTTTATTAGGTCTTCCCGGAACAGCTGTGGCCTTCTTCACCTGGAAGTGGCGACGAGGAGGGTTACCTGAGATTCTTGCTGATTGGCCCTAATTGTTTGGCTTTCCTCCTCCTCCTCCTCCTCCTCCTCCTAGTTTTTTTTTCTTTCTTCTTTTCCTTGTTATTTTATTTTTTCCTCCTCCTCCTCCTCCTCCTCCTCCTCCTCCTCCTCCTCCTCTTCCTCCTCCTCCTAGTTTTTTTTTCTTTCTTCTTTTCCTTGTTATTTTATTTTTCTTCCTCTCTTGTTGTTTTATTCGTTTTCTGGTTCTTTTTCATTTTTTTGTTGCTTGTTCTTTTTTTCTTCTTTCTTTTTTGTTTCTCCTACTTCCATGTTTCCATGTTTCCTCCTCCTCCTCGTTTTTTTTCTTTCTTCCTTTCCTAGTTATTTTATTTTTTTTCCTCTGTTTTATACGTTTTCTGGTTCTAGTTTATTTTTTGTAGCTTGTTCTTTTTTTCTTTTTCTTCATTCTTTTTTGTTTCTCCTCCTCCTCCTCTTCTTTCTCCTCCCTCCCTCCTCCTTCTCCTCCTCCTCCTCCTCTTCCTTCTCCTCCTCTCCTCCTCCTCCACGTCGTCGAAGTCCTCCTGCTTTTCTTTTTCTTTTTCATATTTTTCTTGTTTTCTTGTTTTTTCTGCTTCTCTTTTCGTTTCTTTTGTGATTCTTCTTTCTTCGTTTTCCTCTTGTTCTTCTTTTTCTTATGTTACTTCTTTCATCTTTTTCCTCTTTCTTTTTCTTTTGTTACTTCTTCTTTCTTCTTTTTCATCTTGTTATTTTCTCCTCCTCCACCTCCTCCTCCTGCTGCTCCTCCTCCTAATCTTCTTCCACCTCCAAATCCTTTATCCTTGTACAATGCATCTATTTTACCCTCTTTATACACTTCATCCTTCCTAGGCTAATGTAATCTGTCTCCATTTTCTATTCTTCTTTGACCTCATATTGCCTTTCTTCTTCATTATCATTTTCTTTTTCTCTTCTCTTTTTTCTTTCTTTTTTTTTCTTTATCATCACAGTCCTCTTTTCTGTTCTCTTATTTCCTTCATTATCATTCCTTCATTATCATCATCTAATACTTCTTGTTATTCTTCTTCAATTTCTTCTTCATCACTTTCCTCCGTTCCTATTAGTTTTGGACCTAATCTTCAATATGTTGCCTCTCTTCATCATGCTTTTCATTTTATTATTTTCCCCTTTTTACCCTGATACGTCGATGGTATGGGGCTGGTTCTGTTCTCGTGGTGTGGGAAGCCTTGTAGTATTACCCAAGAACACCACAATGAATCAAGGGAACTACCTGGAACTTCTGTGTGACCATCTACCAGGGTCTTTTGAGTCGTGTCACGTCATCACCTTCATGACGGACGATGCACCGTGTCATACTGCTAAATCAGTGAAACAATGGATCAAATACTTCTGTGCGCCATTCACTGAAGACTGCCCTACTAATTGCCCCTGACTTGAACCCCATCGAGAATTTGTGGGCTATCATGAAAAGGGACCTGAGGGGCCATGACTGTTCAACGGTGCCCAGACTCCAGGCTGCGCTTACAACCTATGGAGAAACTTGGCCCCACAGCATCTCACGGGCCTTGCAGACAGCCTTCCTGCACGTTTGGATGAGTGTAGGAAGCGTAAAGGGAAGCCGACAAAGTACTAGTTGAAAGATAAGTAAATTTCTTTGGATGTAGTATCATGTTTATATTACCCCACGCAGCGGGAAGCGGACTGCGACAATATTAATGACGAGCACTGTATATTTTTTTTATTAATATCATCTAGTTACTCTTCTTCTTCTTCTTCTTCTTCTTCTTCTGCTTCTACTTCTACATCTTCTTCTTTTTCTTCTTCTTCATGTTTTTTCCCCTCTTTTGTCCTCCTTATCCTCTTCCTCTCTAACCTCTTACAGCTCTTTATATTCCTCCTCCTCCCTCCTCCTCCTCTTCTTCATTACTTTTCACGTCATCGTCCTCTACTCTCCGGGCACGCCTCTTCAACTATTTTCATCCTCCTTCCCCTTTTCCTCCGCGGCATTTTGTTTTCCTTTATTTTCCTCTCGTCCACTTCCTCCCTCCCTCCCTCTCCCTGCGTCCCAAAACTGTCCTCCACTTTTCATCATTCCACCAACTCCACTTCTGTCCAGCTCTCCCGTTTCTTTGATCATCCATATCTCTCTCTCCTCCTCCTCCTCCTCCTCCTCCTCCTCCTCCTCCTCCTTAAGAGCAGAAGTAAGAGACTGTGGTGAGCCTCGAGACCCGCCGCAGAAGCAGTGTTACCGAGATGTTGTTACGCGCTCCACAGGTGTACAGGGACAGGTATGATGGGCTATTGATTGTCCGGGTATTTCAGGTGAGTCAGGTGTGCTTTCTCTCTCTCTCTCTCTCTCTCTCTCTCTCTCTCTCTCAAATATAATAAAGGTGATTCATGTATACTTGTGTGAGTGCAGGTGAGAGAGAGAGAGGAGAGAGAGAGAGAGAGAAGGGAGATAACGGAGGGAAAAATGGAGTTAAGGAGATAGAGAAGCAGGAAATGACGAGGTAGGACAGCAAGACAGAGGAAACGAGGGAAGGAGAAAGAAAGCGGGGAAGGAAGGAAAACGACAGCGAGGATGAAAGAAGGGATGGCAAGAAGGGGAGAGAGCCAAGTGACGGGAGTGAAGGAAGAAATACTTAACTTTTATTCATATTATAGTGTCTTAAGGTCTGGTAAGGTTTTGTTTACATGTTAAGTAGCATTATCTTCATATACCTGAGCAAATATATGTATGTATGTATGTATGAATGTATGTATGTATGCAAGTATGAGAGAGGATACATAAGTGAGAGGAGACGGACGAAAGGGAAAGCTGGAGTGTATATGTATATGTATGTATGTATGCATGTATATATGAGAGAATACATAAGTGAGAGGAAACTGACGAAGGGGAAGGCTGGAATGTAAGTATGTATGTATATATGTATGTATGCCAAGGACGGGGTGGACCTATCGATCAAGGGGCTGAGGTGTTACTAGACTCCCTGCAGCGAGCACTTAACTTCCTGCACGATTTTTAGGACAGGCGACGGAGGGACCAGCAGGGGCGGCGATGCATTACGGTATTAAACGAGGTAGAGTGCACGAGGGTGGCCTGAACTTTTACTGCACTAGTAGGAATAAAAATAAGAATAATATAGAGAGGGGTATAGCATGTGAAGAAATGTTAAGTACCATAGCAATCACGGAGACCTGGATATATCGTACACGTAAAATCTCTTGGTCGGAATATGATCTAGAAGGCCATCAGGTGTTCCGTAAGGAGAGAGAAGAAAGGGAGGAAGAGTTGCTCATCAGGTTAAATATACACTTAAATATCCCGCTGTTAATTGGGTTCGAACAGATATAAACTTTTTTTTCTTATTCTTTTTCTTTTCTTTTTTCTTCTTGCTCTTCTTCTTGTTTCTGTTTTTTTTCTTGTCTTTGTTCTCCTCTTCCTCTTCCTCTTCCTCTTCCTCTTCCTCCTCGTCCTCCTCTTCCTCTTCCTCTTCCTCTTCCTCTTCCTCTTCCTCCTCGTCCTAGTCCTAGTCCTCTTCCTCTTCC
>NC_066551.1:8131205-8216205 GCF_024679095.1 Eriocheir sinensis
AAGATGAACATACATAAAAAATACACAGCTAAGGAGAGAGAGAGAGAGAGAGAGAGAGAGAGAGAGAGAGAGAGAGAGAGAGAGAGAGAGAGAGAGAGAGAGAGAGAGAGAGAGAGAGAGAGAGAGAGAGAGAGAGAGAGAGAGAGAGAGAGAGAGAGAGAGAGATCGCAGGGAAAGTGGGTTAATAAGACAGGTGTAAGGTTAATTAAGGTGAAAACAGAGCGCCAGGTCAGATTAATCCACTGACGCAACGCAAGACACCAAAACACCTGTGGAAGGCGTCCCCTGAGCGCTGCCTCGCCTTACGCAACGCCTCCCACTAATTAAAGGTAATGCATCAGGGGTGGGCGGCTAAAAAGGGGAGTGAGAGAAAGAATGGAGCTAATAAGGGAAGAGGAGAGGCGGGATGCAAGAAAAGGGACATAATTAGTAGGCGAGGAGGACGAAAGAAAACGGTAAGAGGACATTAGGTAAATGGAGAGTTGAAAGAAGAGACGAACGAAGAAGGGAAGGTGAGGAGGACGCGAGTGGAAAAGGATGATGTCTAAATGATTAAGACAAGGAGGAGGAGGAGGAGGAGGAGGAGGAGGAGGATTACGAAGACGACGACGACGAGAGAGAGGATTACGAGGAGGAAGAGGACTATGTCGAAGCTAAGTAGGAGGAAGAGGAGAAAGGAGTCGAAAATGTGATAATCTAAGTCTAGTATTCGCGCAGTGAAAATCAAATAACCTTCTTCCGTCACTCAAACACTGGAGCTGCGAGAAGAAGAAGAAGAAGAAGAAGAAGAAGAAGGAGAAGAAGAAGAAGTAAAAGAAGAAGAAAAAGAAGACGAAGATAAAAAAGAAGAAGACAAAGAAGAAAAGGAGGAAGCAGAAGATTAGCAATAGGTTTTCTTTCCCTTTATTTAAGACGTTAACCCAAACTGAAGTAGTAGTAGTAGTAGTAGTAGTAGTAGTAGTAGTAGTAGTAGCAGCAGCAGACAAGGAGGGAGATGAGAGGAGGAGGAGAAGGAAGATGAAAGGGAGGAGAAGGAGGAGAAGGAGGAGGGAGAGGAATTGGAGGAGGAAGAGGAAGTGAGAGGAAAAAAAGTGTTGGAAAGAAAAAAAAAGAAAACAAACAAGATGAACATACATAAAAAAATACACAGCTAAGGAGAGAGAGAGAGAGAGAGAGAGAGAGAGAGAGAGAGAGAGAGAGAGAGAGAGAGAGAGAGAGAGAGAGAGAGAGAGAGAGAGAGAGAGAGAGAGAGAGAGAGAGAGAGAGAGAGAGAGAGAGAGAGAGAGAGAGAGAGAGAGAGAGAGAGAGAGAGAGAGAGAGAGAGAGAGAGAGAGAGAGAGAGAGAGAGAGAGAGAGAGAGAGAGAGAGAGAGAGAGAGAGAGAGAGAGAGGAGGAGGAGGAGGAGGAGCAAGAGCAGGAAACACTAACCCCAAAATTTCCAGGAATTCGCCAGACATTCACACCATTCATAACTAGCGTATTCTCCGTAGTCATTCCTTGTCTCCTCCCACTTACCCGACCCTCCCACCCGTGCGCTTCCCTCTCTGCCTCCCTCCCTCCTCGCACACACTAACACAAAGGCTTTCTCGCAACACGTAACCTTCTCGTGTCACACACTAATATCGGCTTTCTCGCTAAAACTAACACGCCGACAGTCCCATCACCTTCAACACGGAGGGTTCACTACATGCGGTCAAGTACAACGCACATTGTTCGTTTAAGTTCAGGGCTATGATGGTTTGTTTATAGAAAGGGGTTATGTTCATCTTTATCTTTCTCTTTTATCTATCTATGTTCCTTTTCTCCTCTTCAGTGATATCGGAGGCCAATCACCTCCACACCTACACTGTTCAGCCCAAGAGGAAGCCCGTCAGCCCGTTCCTCCCTCTCCCTCACAAAGAAAGTTTCAGGCCGGTATTTTCAGACGCTCCCGCCTCTCACATTAGCTATTTCCAAAGTCCGAAGAGGATATTAATAGCGTTGTGATTAATGTTATTTCCACGTTCATGTTACAGAAGCTTTGTCACACTACCACCAGGGTCAAAGATCTACCCCTGGAAATGCCCAAACTACCCGTGAAAGCGTTGTCAAAGTTGTGTTCGTGAGCCTTGAAAGGTTTAAAAATATGGCCCGAGTCTTAGGGTCGCATTATAAGACATTTCGTCACCCAAGAACACATATTTGACAAGGCTTTCGCAGGAGTTGTGGGCATTACCAGTAGTAGTTTTATGACCCTGGTGGTAGTAGTAGTAATAGTAGTAGTAGTAGTTGGGGCTAATGACCTCCAAGCTACGGAGCCCTCCATGATTATGTGTCGGGAAAATAAACATGGGTGGAGGTATCATTTATGTTGTAGTAGTAGTAGTAGTAGTAGCAGCAGCAGACAAGGAGGGAGATGAGAGGAGGAGGAGAAGGAAGATGAGAAGGGGAAGGAGGAAGATGAAAGGGAGGAGAAGGAGAAGGAGGAGGGAGAGGAATTGGAGGAGGAAGAGGAAGTGAGAGGAAAAAAAGTGTTGGAAAGAAAAAAAAGAAAACAAACAAAATGAACATACATAAAAAAAATACACAGCTAAGGGCCCTGCACCAGCCTCGGGGGTACACGTGTGTCACCTTGCTCCTCAGTGTTTCGACGCTTTGGCTCCTTATCTGCTGCCCAGCGGTTCCTGAGGCTGTTCTGTTGCTGTAGTGTGCTGCAGTGACTGAACAACAACTACTACTACCCAACACTCTGCTCTGCTAAGTGTTATTTCTGATTCATTACATTCCATCACCCTCACCTTAACACACTTGCTTTCCTTCGCTGTACTAACCCCATACATCTCACAACCTCACAGTGGTGCACGCAAGCTCCTTCTAAACGTTCTACACGTATTTTTTTTTTCCTATTCATTTTCCAGGAAGTGTTTATATTAAGTGCTGTTTCAGGCTGTAATTTTCCTTGTTAAACGGAAATTTCCAGGCCACCAGACGACACCCCGCTCGCCGGCCGTATTCCCAGGGGACCCTTTGTTTCACTACGCTCCGCGGAAGGATCAGCCAATATGCCCTCAAATTTGAAACGTTGTTCTAACTGTGGCCTTCGCCAAGCTCCGCAGTACTTTAGGACAAGTAACGGGGCAAGCGAGACTTGCCTTTTCTGCATCAAGGCAGAGCAAGATGAAAGAAAAATCAAGCACCTGGAATCTACGATCCACTCGTTAACACGGGACATGAAATATTTGGCGGAGCGAGTCTCAGCGTGTAGCAGGTGTTTCTGCTCATCTACTCACGGGCGTACCTCACCCCCCCTTCCTTCCACCCCTGCTTCTCCCCATACAGCAGCCTCTTTTCTCCCGCCTGCCTCCCCCTCCTCGCTAGTGCCTTCTCCATTCACTTCCCCCTCCTCCTGCATCTCCCTCTTCCCTTCCACTCCTCCAGCCGCTTCTCTCCTCTCCTGCCCATTCCCCTCTCCTCACCCGCCATCTCCCCTCTCCACACCCGCCATACTTCCCTTCACTTCTGCCGCCGCTGACTCTCATTCATCATCCCCCTCTCCCCTTTCCTCCACCTCTTCCCTCCCTTCCGTCTCTTCCTGCTCTTCCTCGCATTCTCTCTCCTTCTCCTCCCCCACATCCCCTCCCCCCTCCTCTGCTACCGCTACCTCCCCCGCCTCCTCCTCGACGACGACTATGTTCCTCGAGTACAAGAAATGATTACGACTCGACTTCGATAACAACTCATAATTGGTCTCTCTCTCTCTCTCTCTCTCTCTCTCTCTCTCTCTCTCTCTCTCTCTGATAAAAAAAAAATATTAGAACAATCTTTAATTCGATAAAAGTGTTCGTGTAATAAATGAAATTCGGATCCATATTAAGTCGAAGAGATGACACCCGACAGAAATTAGGATGGGATTAGGAGGAGGAGGAGGAGGAGGAGGAGGAAGAAGAAGAGGAGGAGGAGGAGGAGGAGCACAAGTTGAGAAAGAGGCGTGTAAGAGGAACTGGGAAGAGCAAAGAGTGTTCCTACCGAGAATATGGGATGCGGAGGAGGAGGAGGAGGAGGAGGAGGAGGAGGAAGAGGAGGAGGAGGGTAATCGTCGGAGCACAAGACTTCACCATCCGTATGAATTATGGTAATGCAGCGTGGGGGGGGGGAGAGAGAGAGAGAGAGAGAGAGAGAGAGAGAGAGAGAGAGAGAGAGAGAGAGAGAGAGAGAGAGAGAGAGAGAGAATAGGTAGCTTTCCTCACTACCACCCTGTCCTTCACAACCATTAACACCTCACCATCATTACCATTATCTACACACACACACACACACACACACACACACACACACACACACACACACACACACACACACACAATCACATCAAAAGGACGGAGACGAAGCGACGAACAAGACAACAAACAGAAGCCTGACGATGACGATGATGATAAGACAATAAGAGAGAAAAAAAGGAAAAAAAATAATAAGGAAAAAAATGAATCCTTGAAGAGACGACTCATGAAACGCCGACTATTTTACCTTCGTTGTCGTGGACCTTTTTTTTTATAACCCATTCATTTTTTTATTTTTTTTTTATTCGTTCAAAGAGGCCTTATAGGAGACTTTTTGTTCCAGCTTTTCTTTTTCCTCCTCCTTCCCTCCAGTCTTCCTCTCCTTTTTCTCTCATGTCCCTTTTCTCATCTTCCTCCTCCTCCTCCTCCTCTTCCTCTCTTCCTTCCATGCTATCTGTCTCTCCCTTTTTCTTTCCTCCCTCTCTTCATCCTCGTCTCTCTCCCTACCTTTCACCTTTCTTTTTTACTTCTATATTTCCCTCATTCCGTCATGTTTCCTATCTCTTCTCATGCTCTTCTTCCAGTCCTCTTCCTCCTCCTTCTTTCTCATCTCTCCACTTTCTCCAAGCTTCCCCTCCCTTCTTCTCTTCCCGTTTTTCCTTCTTACTATTCTTTCTCTCCCTTCCACCTCTTACGTTCTTATGTTCTTATGTAGTAATGTCTTTAAGTTGAATAAATTAAGATTCAATAAAGACATAGGCAAGAACTGGTTTACGATCAGAGTTGTGGATGAGTGGAACAGCTTGGCAGTCATATTTTGTGTGCCAATACAGTTAAGTTAGATTTAGTTAGGTGAGGTTCAATGAAATAGATAAGAGAAACAGCAACACGTTATCACTACTCTGTTGTAATTGCTTCCTTTACAACAGGAGCAATTCTTTCAACTACTCCTTCCTCCCTCTTTGGAATGGAAACTACGCTTTCCTTGACAGAGGGGGCACCCTTCTCAACAACCTTCTGTCGAGTGACAACTTTTTCTTCTGTTATGGAAGGAGTAATTTTTTCAACAACTGTCTGATTTGTCACAACGGGAACCTTTTCCTCTGTTACAACAGGGATTTCTTCTTTCTCTTTAGAAACAGTGACAATCTCTTCTGTCGCCGTAGGGGCAGCCTGTTCAGTAGCCCTTTCTTGTGGGACAGCCTGTTCAATAACCCTTTCTTGTGGGGCATTCTGCTCAATAGCCCTTTCTTGTGTCACAACAGGAACTTTTTCTTCTGTCGGCGATGGGGCAGCCTGTTCAATAACCCTTTCTTGTGTCACAACAGGAACTTTTTCTTCTGTCGGCGATGGGGCAGCCTGTTCAATAACCCTTTCTTGTGTCACAACAGGAACTTTTTCTTCTGTCGGCGATGGGGCAGCCTGTTCAATAACCCTTTCTTGTGTCACAACAGGAACTTTTCCTTCTGTTGGCGATGGGGCAACCTGTTCAATAACCCCTTCTTGTGGGACAGCCTGTTCAATAACCCTTTCTTGTGGGACAGCCTGTTCAATAACCCTTTCTTGTGGGACAGCCTGTTCAATAACCCTTTCTTGTGTCACAACAGGAACTTTTTCTTCTGTCGGCGATGGGGCAACCTTTTCAATAACCCTTTCTTGTGGGGCAACCTTTTCAATAACCCTTTCTTGTGGGGCAACCTGTTCAATAACCCTTTCTTGTGGGGCAGCCTGTTCAATAACCCTTTCTTGTGGGGCAGCCTGTTCAATAACCCTTTCTTGTGGGGCAGCCTGTTCAATAACCCCTTCTTGTGGGACAGCCTGTTCAATAACCCTTTCTTGTGTCACAACAGGAACTTTTTCTTCTGTTGGCGATGGGGCAGCCTGTTCAGTAGCCCTTTCTTGTGGGGCAACCTGTTCAATAACCCTTTCTTGTGTCACAACAGGAACTTTTTCTTCTGTTGGCGATGGGGCAACCTTTTCAATAACCCTTTCTTGTGGGGCAACCTGTTCAATAACCCTTTCTAGTGGGGTATTCTGCTCAATAATCTTTTCTTGTGTCACAACAGGAACTTTTTCTTCTGTCGGCGATGGGGCAACTTTTTCAACAACCTCCTGTTCAGGGACTGCCGGGACCTTTCCTTCTGTCACCGAGGGAATAATCTTTTCAATAACCTTCTCTTCTGCCACAACAGGGACTTCTTCTTGCTCCTTAGAGACACTTACGATCTCCTCTGTCACCGGAGGGGCAGCCTGCTCAACAGCCTTCTCTTTTGTCACAACGAGAACTTTTCCTTCCGTCACCGTGGGGGGAATCTTTTCAGCAACCTTCGCCGGCGTCACAGCAGGGACTGTCTTTTCAACGACTTCACCTTCTTGAATGATAGGGGCAGCACTTGGTTCTTTTACGACGCATAGGCTACGCGTAGCATTTGTTTCTTCAGCCTTTGCTTTTTCTTCCTTAATCTTGTTTTTCACGTCATCAACTTGGTGTTTCAAGTCTTCAATTGTTTCATTAAGATGTTTTTCGTTACGAACCTCTTTGATGTCGCTATCACTCACATTCTTTTCGACTTCTTTTTGAATTACAGTTTCTTTCTCGACATCTTTTCCATCATCTTTCTCTGTAACATTCTTCCTTTCCACAGATGTCACCTTGGTGCTTTCCTGTGGAGAAAGTTGTTCTTCTTTCTCTTTAACTAACACTTCATTCGTTATATTGCCGGGCAGAATCTCCTTTATTTCCTCTGATCGTTCTACTGTCTGAAGTCCATCATCCTTCTCTGTAACATTCTTCCTTTCCACAGATGTCACCTTGGTGCTTTCCTGTGGAGAAAGTTGTTCTTCTTTCTCTTTAACTAACACTTCATTCGTTATATTGCCGGGCAGAATCTCCTTTATTTCCTCTGATCGTTCTACTGTCTGAAGTCCATCATCCTTCTTTGTAACATTCTTCCTTTCCACAGATGTCACCTTGGTGCTTTCCTGTGGAGAAAGCTGTTCTTTCATCTCTTTAACTAACACTTCATTCGTTATATTGCCGGGCAGAATCTCCTTTATTTCCTCTGATCGTTCTACTTTCTCAAGTCCATCGCTCTTTTCTGAGGCACCAAGTTTTAATTCTGTTTTGTTTTTACCTTTGTCGTCCGCCCCTACTTTTGGAACGATAAGATTTGCATCAGTCGTATTGGTAGGAGGTTGTACTATTAATTCCTTCTTAATAACAACTTCCTCCTTTATTTCATTACCCGCTTCGTCCATTACCTTTTCAACGTCCACCGTTTGTGTTATGGTCTCATTGTCTGGAGTCTGTCCTATCACGGTTTCTCTTTCTGTCACAGATTTCTCACCACTTTGTTTACCGTACTCATCTATATCGACCGTGGTTTCGGAAGTCTTTGATACAGTTCCGTTGGGTGCTATGTCAGTCTCTGTCGTCTTCTCAACGACTGTCTTTTTTCCGGTTTCATGCCCCGTTTCATCGGTATTATTAAAGACTTTCCTTTCTATGGTCTTAAAGGTGTCGTTAGAAGCAATCCCCAAATTTGTCAGTATCAGATCCATCAAATTAGGAGAGTCTTTCAGTCCCGCCGCGTACAATTTTCGGTACTCGGCCTTGGCGGCCTCCACCAGGGCGGCACATCTCGGGTTGTCCTCCGGGAGCCCCGGGAGCCCCGCTACCCCGCCGGTACTCTCCATGAAGGGCCCCAAGCCCAGCAAGATGAGGATCGTCTGAACTACGAAAAGGTTCATGATTACTGAATGAAAGTTTATGAAATTAAGAAGACTTGCGGTTGTGTGGCAGAAAACCGCTCTGGGATTGAAAACAGAATGGCCTCCGGAACACAGACCGGGCATGGAAAATAATCCTCTCGGGTCTTCCTCCGTTACAGGAACACACACACGACGGCGAGGAATTGGGAAGTAAAGTCTGGTGTGTGTGTGTGTGTGTGTGTGTGTTTTAGGGAGGATGCGAGGCTCAGGGCTCCGTTACAAGGATGTTTAACGTCACATCACTTGGAACTCCTCTGTTTCCCCTTCCTTCCCGCTCATCATTTCTGCCCCCCCCCCCTCCTCTCTCTCTCTCTCTCTCTCTCTCTCTCTCTCTCTCTCTCTCTCTCTCTCTCTCTCTTTCCATTTCGTTCAGCCAATGTCCCCAGCACCAAGAGGATCGTCCCAACTGCAAAGAGCTTCATTACTGTAGACTGAAGTTTGAGAATTTTTGAAATCCTCATCAGTTCTTTTTGTTTATTATTTCAGGTTATGTTCGATTTAGTTTGATTGGATTTATTAAGTTCAAATGTTTACGATAAATATGTGTGATACGCCTCGCGCTGCGCCGCTGTCGTCACAGAGGGCGGAGTAACCTCAACATTCCTCGAAAAACTGCACAAACAAAGCCCTTTACTCACTAACAACGACCCAAGGGCACGGCGTGTTGAATTATTGCCTCTTCTCGACCAAAGGGATCGGAGCATAGCCGCTAAACACTATTAACACATGAACAGGGGCGAGGTATCGGGGCCGTGACGTCATCCATGCCTGGCTCAGAGCGGCGCGCGTCGTCCCAGCGGTAGGGTGGTTCCTTGAGTGACTGACTTTTTGTACGTGTGTGTGTGTATGTGTGTGTGTGCCCGGCGGTGTTGCGTGTATACCTTGTGGTGATCAGAAGGGTGGAGGGGGCCAGGACACTACGATGAAGGTGAGCGTTTAGAAGTGAGTCGTGTTTCTTGTAAGTAGGAACGTGAGGTCATAGATTGAAGGTGAATGAAGCATTGGAAGTGTGTGTGTGTGTAATAATAATAATAATAATAATAATAATAATAATAATAATAATAATAATAAACGGTTTATTAAGTGATTGCAGCTGTAAAGCTGAAAATATACATGTTAAAAATACAATTTCGAAATAAAATAGAAAAAAAAAAGTACAATGTGAAAGGGGTATAGGGGGTCTGGGGTGGTTGGGGGGGAGGTGAGGTGGTGGAATGCAGTGTGTTAGTGCTGTAGGAGACGGTGTGGTTTTCCGGGTGACGGGTCAGGTGTTTAAGCCCCAGGTCAACCCCGGGTCAAAAAAGGGTCAGGTCGCAGTTGATGGCAGGGGTGCAGGTAGAAGCGGTGTCGGCCGTCACTCAGCGATGACCTGCTAATCTCTCCAGCCGGTGAGACAAGATAGGAAGAGGTGGACCGAGAAGCGGTAGGCGTGGGAACATATAACGTCTGCACTGCCCCATGCCACTTGCCCTTGCCACTTGCCCCAACCATGAGTCCACCTGAGTGACGGGCCTCAACACTGCACTGCACCTGAACCGAATTCTCCCAGCAGCATGATGGTCGGGCTGGTGTACCTGGGGGCACCTGGGGGTCGGCGTAGGCTGGATGGTTAGGCGGCGTCGACGTCACACTGGCCATTACTACTCTTCATTGTCTTCACGGTATCACAAACGCACTGCACTCACTTTCTCTTACCATGATTAAGGTTGATGTCACAAAAGAGGGGGATGGGGGGGAAGGGGAGAGGCCAACAGGCTGGCCCCAGGCTGCTCCTTACGGAGCGCCGTGACTAGGGATTGTCGTTTTGGACCTTTTTCTTTGTCCCGGGATTCCGGGATAAAATTAGCCCTAATCCAGGATCCTGGATTTCCAGATTTTCAATTGTCTAAAATTGCACATTATACCTAGTTTCACGTTCAGATTTTTGATGTGCTTAACATTAATAGATATGCAAAAATATTACTGTAGATTGACTGTCTTATTAATTCCACTTAATATTTAATTCCAAATTTTCAGCATACACTTTGTTTCTCAACAAAGTAAAAGGAATAAGAATAAGAGCTAGTATATGCTGCGTTTACTACTTTTTTTTCTGCTTCCGAATTCCAATGTGAATGACAATGTGAATTATAGTTCATTATCGCTGATAAAGAAAGAAAGAAAAAAAAAACATTTGTTTCCATGTATACCCAGTGAAATGAAAAGAGTACTTAATGACAGAAAATTTAATAAAAATAAATGAAGAAAAATTAAACGTATGCATTCTTTATTTATAATATGAACTAAATGATTAAGAAGTATCTCATAGAATAAGATCTTATTTAACACAAGCAAATTTCCATAAAATGAAAGCAATAAATGACAGTAAGTTTAATCAAATGAATGAATAAAAAATAAAACATACATATGCATATGCAGACATGGTGTTCATTATACGGGCTCTGTTACGGGTAACGGGAGTGCCATGGCTGCTTTATAATACTCAAGAGAATACCTAAACAGTAAGTCCTTCCTTCACAGTGTTCACACACACACACAAAACACTCCTCACGGGACACCCTGTATATACGTAACATATAAATAGAAGCACAAGTTCACAAGTTCACAACTATCCTGCAGTCAAATTTGTCCTTTTTTTTTTTTATACTCTATTTCATGATTTTTCATCTCGGGATTTCCCGGGATTTGCAAAAATATCCCGGGATTATTAAACCTTGAAAATTGTCCGGGATCCCGGGATCCCGGGAAACAAACCCTAGCCGTGACCCATGTCTGACCTCGGTCAGGTCTGGACCACAAGTGTGTGTGTGTGTGTGTGTGTGTGTGTGTGTGTGTGTGTGTGTGTGTGTGTGTGTGTGTGTGTGTGTGTGTGTGTGTCCTCAAATAACACTCCTCTAAGCAGGTCAGGGCGTGAGAGAGACTTTGGAGTCTTTGTGAGCGCTGACCTCCGTCCTAGGGCTCAATTCATTCAGGCTAAAAATCGAGCGAACAGAGTACTGGGTTTCATCTCAAGGAGCGTAAGCAATAGGAGCGCTGAAGTCATTCTCAAACTTTACTTAGCACTAGTTAGACGTCATCTCGATTATGCGGTTCAGTTTTGGTCACCCTACTATAGAATGGATATCAAGATGTTAGAATCTGTACAGAGGAGGATGACAAAGATGATTCAGGGGGTGAGAAACTTGCCGTATGTGGATAGACTGAAGCATTTAAAGCTACACTCTCAAGAAAGGTGAAGGTTGCGCGGAGACCTGATCTAGGTTTATAAATGGATGAAGGATTTTAATAAAGGGGATGTCAATAAAGTTTTGGTTAGTAAAGAACCAGGTAGGACACGTAGCAATGGATTTAAGTTAGATGAATTCAGATTCAACAAAGACATCGGCAAGAATTGGTTTACCAGTAGAGTGGTGAATGAATGGAATGGACTTGGCAGTCATGTTGTGGGTGCCAATACCATAAATACATTAAAGAGGTTAGATCAATTCATGGGTAGTAAAGTAAGTTGGGGTTAGGATTACAGGAGCTGCTCTTGCGGACTCCTTACGTTCTTATATGTTCTTATGTTCTTATGACACTTCCTCTGTACCATGAAACTAAAGAAACACACATGAGAACCTGACTGACTCCCTCTTTGACCGTTAGAAAGAGATGATGTGAGAAGCGAAAGTGTCTTGTAATACCGACCTTAACACTCACTCAATCCTCCCTCAGTATTGCCAAAACCGCGTGTCCTCTGAGCCCGTTAGCCCGTCCCTCGCCCTCTGTCAGAAAGGTTCATACCCTCACTCAATCCTCCCTCAGTATTGCCAAAACCGCGTGTCCTCTGAACCCGTTAGCCCGTCCCTCGCCCTCTGTCAGAAAGGTTCATCCCCTCTCTCAATCCTCCCTCAGTATTGCCACAACCGCGAGTCGTCTGAGCCCGTTAGTCCGTCCCTCGCCCTCCGTCAGAAAGGTTCATACCCTCACTCAATCCTCCCTCAGTATTGCCGCGACCGCGTGTCCTCTGAGCCCGTTAGCCCGTCCCTCGCCCTCTGTCAGAAAGGTTCATCCCCTCTCTCAATCCTCCCTCAGTATTGCCACAACCGCGTGTCTTCTAAACCTCAAAGAATAAACGCAACACCCTGACTCGCGGGCTCCTGGTACAAGGCTTGGCAAACATTCTCTTTAACTTGTAAGAAATGCCACGTCTTGCTCCAGTCAGTGATCCCCCGGCAAATCGTCACCCTCATAAAATAACTACCTAAGTAATTTTTCAGCCATTTCCACGTTTTTGTCTACATCAATTTTTCAACACGTGACGCCCGTTTTCGTAGAGTTTCCTTCGTCATTCAGGGTTTGAGTGTGCTAGAATTGGCCTTTTCATTTCTGCCTAAATCTTAAGCCAAATGAGATAATGACAGTTCTTTTCTTATTTCCTGTAAAGTAGAAAATATTGACTTAGGCGGTTTGCTTACGAAGGTGACGAAATGGCTTCATGAACACTTTCGTTGCCGTTTCGTTCTTTGCAGCATACAACTCTAGTAAGCCACGCACTACCACACTACAATCAAGGTACGCCCACTAGTCTTGCGCCTTCCTCTATAACTATTGGCCGAAAGGAGGTCCGAGTAAGGGGTCAGAGGTACCGTGGAGAGAAGGTGAGGCAGGGGGCGGGACTTTTGGTTCGGTATTCTAAGACACTTTAGCTTCTCACATCAGCTATTTCTAAAGGTCAAAGATGGGTCCCTCGGGTTCTAATAAGTGTTTCTTCAGGTTCATGGTACAGAAGAAGGGTCAAACTAACACTAGGGTCATAAAACTACTCCTGGAAATACCCACAACTCCAACGAAAGCCTTGTCAAATATGCGTACTTGGGTGACGATATGTTTTATAATACTTTACGGTCACTTAGTTCTTTGCAGCGGAACAAACGACTGAAAGGCTACTCCCTCGGACCCTATTTTAAGATTGTTTCGTTCTTTGCAGCCTAACAGAAATCTAGTAAATCGCCCCCTCCGCCGCTAGTTTAACGGTCATTTCGTTATTTTTCAGCATAAAAGAAGTCTTGCAAATCCCTCCTTCGACGCTAGTTTCACGGTCATTTAATTATTTTTCACCATAACAGAAATCTTGCAAACCGCTCCTCCGACGCTAGTTTAACGGTCACCTCATTCTTTGCAGCTTTACAGAAGTCTATGGAGCGACCCACCACGACCCAGGTTTTACGGTTGATTCGCTTTTTGCAACATAACGAAAGTCTAGTCACCCACCCCCTCCGACCCCAGATATACGGTCGCTTCGTTCTTTTCAGCATGACGTAAAACTGATAAGCCACGCACTTCGACTCTAGGTTAATGATCGCAACGCCATTTCGCATATTTACCTTAAGAGCTGTATACGTGTGTCCGTGAGCATGTGTGTGTATGTACGTGTGTGTGTATGTATGTGGGGGAGTGTATGGGGGTGGAGAGGGAGGTGTGTGTGTGTGTGTGTGTGTGTGTGTGTGCCACTGTCCCTATAACTTGGTGAATGATAACTTTAACTAGCTGGACTAATTAACATAAATACAGTTAAGTATATAATTATGACAGTTTGATTAATTAAAGTTATACATCAGGGCGATCCAATACAATATAATCTATCAATCACACTTCTGACAGCGGGCTTTCTTTTTTTTATTGAGCTGCCCACTTTACTTAAAAAAAATACTCCACCCTTTCGTAAACTAGTCCAACCTAATATAACCTAAACAAAGACCAATTTTCCACCATACTGACCATTAGTTTATCGATTTCTTCTTTTCGTCAACTCGTTTCGCATCGAGGGAAAATGAATCATATTACGCTGAGGGATTCAATTCGTCTTAACATCGAAATTCTTCTCACATTCCTCTTGGGGGTGGATTCCAGTCTTTTTGTTTCATTTTAAGGCTTCTTCAATCTGACTGCTCTCTCTCTCTCTCTCTCTCTCTCTCTCTCTCTCTCTCTCTCTCTCTCTCTCTCTCTCTGCTTCCGGTCATGAGAAGTCAACGCGCTGTGAAGGAGAAGGAGGCGACGGTGAAGGAGGAGGAGGAGGAGGAGGAGGAGGAGGAGGAGGAGGAGGAGGAGGAGGCGAAGAAACGAGCTACGTAACAGCCTCGTAAACACACCTACGAGGTAATTAGTTTCTTGTGTTTCTAGTGAATGGTTCGCGGAGGAGGAGAAGGAGGAGGAGGAGGAGGAGGAAGAGGAGAACAAGAAGAAAAAGAAGGAAAACAGCAAGGAAAAGCAGGTGATGGCGGAATCGTAGGCGTAAAAAAAAAAAAACAAAAAAAAAAACAAGAGCAAGGCAAGACCACAAAGAAAGAGAGAAAAAAAAGGGGTGTGAAAAAGAAGACCGTAAAGTGGGAACGAAATTAAGACGAAGAAAAAATATATAGGGAGAGGATGACGTCACAGAGAAGCCAGCAAGGAAAGGGGAATGGACTGATATTTGTGGAGTACGTCCGTCAATGGAAGGAAATTACGAGGAGGAGGAGGAGGAGGAGGAGGTGTGGTGGTGATGGAGGAGAAAAAAAGAAGACAAGAAAAAAAGGAGTTGAAGAAGAGGAAAAACAAAAAGAAGAAGAAGCAGAAGAAGCAGAAGAAGAAAAAGTAGAAGAAGAAAAAGAAGAAGAAGAAGAAAAGGAGGGAGGAGAAGAAAAAGTAGAAGAAGAAGAAGAAGAAGAAAAGGAGGGAGAAGGAGAAGGAGGAGGAGAAGAAGAAGAAGATTATAAGTGATGTTAAAGTCGAAGCAAAAAAAAGAAAGAAAAGAAGCAGAATAAAAAGAGGAAGAAGGAAAAAAGAAGAATCAACAAAAGAAGAAACAACAAAAGAAACAAGATAAAAATTAAACTAAAAAATAAGGAAAGTTCAACACACACACACACACACACACACACACACACACACACACACACACACTTTCAGACCCACATACACCCACCCACACGCGCACCCACGCGCCCACACACCCACGCACACGCACGCACACAAACACAGGGAAGGACGAGAAGAGAACCTTTTCCTGGCGCTGAAATAACCGAGAGAGCGTCCCGAAAAAACCGTGCATTATCCTCGCCGCAGAACCTTACGTCATACGTCGAATGCAAGCCACAATGGGGAGAGTAAGAGGGAAGAATATAGCTGGTCGTGGGTGTGGTGGTGGTGGTGGTGGTGGGTCAAAAATACCTCCTCACTCAATATTCCCATCGTCCCACTTCCCAATATTCGATCCCAAAGCAGCTTGTCTACGTCAGCGCCTCCATCTCCATACATTACGTCATATATATTTTTACAGTGTTATGAGATCTCAAGTTTTGCACAAAAAAAAAAAAAATATTGCCTACACGAAAGTTTGTCTATGTTTACTCCATCAGAAAACGAAAGGTTCATACAGGTTGCTGGAGAATTTAGATGAACAAAAAGAATGATATGTAACACCACATGGACAGCAATCACGAGAATATTAGGCTTGAACGCTTATAAGTTGTTTGCTTGAAAAGATTCAGAATACAATGTCACGAATAATATGGAAGAGGTATGTACCATTACAGAAAATTTATACGCTGAATTGTATTGATCAAGGTGGGCAAAAAGGTGGTAAGGAGAGCGCCTCTCTGACCTCGGATGTTCCCAGTGGATGACGTAAATAGAGCTTTGAAAGGATTAAGTTGGAACAAAGCAAGAGGAGATGGTCTAATGATAGGAACAAAGCAAGGGGAGATGGTCTAATGATAGGAACAGAGCAAGAGGAAATGGTCTAATGATAAACCCAGATTCAAAGACAAAGATTCAGGTGGTTTCATAATTAATAAACGATCTCAAATATGTAGAAAATGCTTGCACAGATACAGTTGCTAAAGCTTTTAAAAAAGATTCAGGCGGTTTCATAATTAAAAAACTACCTCAAATATGTAGAAAATGCTTGCACAGATACAGCTGCAAAAGCTTAGAAAAAATGTTATAAGTACATTAATTCATATAAGAGGAGACATTGAAAAATCTAAAAGAACTACCTACCATGCAGTCTTCCGATAACCTTCAAGCATTTCACTGGATAACAAACAGAAGCGGGACACTGAACTCCAATCAACAAAGAGAAGAAGATGGATTTCGAAATGGCTACGCAACAACTGACCTCATCAATGTTGTTATTAATAAAGTTGTCGAGTATTCAGCCGAGCGCAACAAAACAATATGAACGGCTTTTATATACTATGAAGAATCATTTGACAGTTAAAGAGGCAGGGCGCACACGAATCTTACATACAGGTATAGGAGCAGTAAGCAGCGGGCTTTTTTTTTTTTAACATTTGCGGGCTTTTTTAATATTAACGGGCTTTTTTTAACATTAGCGGGCTTTTTATAATATTAGCGAGCTTTTTTTAATATTAGCGAGCTTTTTTTATTAGCGGGCTTTTTTTAATATTAGCGGGCTTTTTATAATATTAGCGGGCTTTTTTTATTAGCGGGCTTTTTTAATATTAGCGGGCTTTTTTTAATATTAGCGGGCTTTTTTAATATTAGCGGGCTTTTTTTAACATTAGCGGGCTTTTTTTAATATTTGCGGGCTTTTTTTAATATTAGCGGGCTTTTTTTAACATAAGCGGGCTTTTTTTTAATATTTGCGGGCTTTTTTAATATTAGGGGACATTTTTTTTAATATTAGCGGGCTTTTTATAATGTTAGCGAGCTTTTTTTTAATATTAGCGGGCTTTTTAATATTAGCGGGCTTTTTTTAATATTAGCGGGCTTTTTTTAAAATTAGCGGGCTTTTTTTAATATTTGCGGGCTTTTTTAATATTAGCGGGCTTTTTTAATATTAGCGGGCTTTTTTAATATTTGCGGGCTTTTTTAATATTAGCGGGCTTTTTTTAATATTAGCGGGCTTTTTTTAGTATTAGCGGACTTTTTTTAATATTAGCGGGCTTTTTTTAATATTAGCGGGCTTTTTTTAATATTGGGGGCAATTTTTTAATATTAGCGGGCTTTTTTTAATATTAGCGGGCTTTTTTTTAATATTAGCGAGCTTTTTTTAATATCAGCGGGCTTTTTTTTAATATTAGCGGGCTTTTTATAATATTCGCGAGCTTTTTTAATATTAGCGGGCTTTTTTAATATTAGCGGGCTTTTTTCAATATTAGCGGGCTTTTTTTTAACATTAGCGGGCTTTTTTATCCTCACTTTCTTTTACATTTGAGCTGCCTCCTGTCCTGCAAAAAAAAGGGGGCATACTGATTAGAAACGAAAAGCTTGAGAGAGTAAGGGAATGCGTATATCTAGGACAAATAATTAGTGAAAACGAAGCCCACGATAATTGAATCAGCAGAAAAATGGAAAATCAGAAACGGAATGGAGCGCTTCTGCCATGGAAAACATATAATACTAGTAATACGAAGAAAAACACGCCCCCCCCCCCTCCCCCACCCCCTCCCTGCAGAGAAACATGCACAATCAACGTATCCTGACAGTCCTAACATACGATTAAGAACTTGGCCCCTCAAAAAATATATATAAAGACAAAACTAAGCGGAAAAATGGGAATGAAGAGATAATGCTGCGGGGATGTAACATGGAGAAGCAAGAAGCGAGCATCATGGACCAAGAAACTGACAAATGTTGAAGATACTGTAGTGACGATTAACCCGGTACCAGCGACGGGCCAAATTTATGCCATGATATAAACCCCCCAAAAATAGATGATACATAATCTGATCACAAATGCTTCGATATATATTATGAAATGGTTTGTGTGAGGGGTGATTTTTTCTCATTAAGAAACATGATCCCCTCTGCTACCGGGTTAAGTATAAGAGATGGACTTTAGGAGATCATACCGTACGTAAAACTAACAACAGATAGACAACCAAAATAAAAAGTGGGAACCCAAAGATTGTTGTAAGGGACAGGGCGGACGGAGGACGAAGTTGACAGAAGAAAATTGAGTATATAACGGGGTAGGAAGGAGTACACTAACCTATATAAGACAGACAGACAGAGGTGCAGCCAGTTGGGAATGACCTTTATCCTGCAGTGACCTAGTAATTGCTGATGATGATGATAATGATGATCCTGGTGAACAGGTCCTTATTCCTTCAACGTGATACGCGGCGCACCAGCTACACGCGACATCTTATAATGGTTCATTGCAAGACACAGCCGAGCGTAGCGGAGCCTCGGGCGTCTGGGAAGAGGGTATTCACCTTTAACAGACAGGTGCAGGGATGGCCTCGTTATAATTCACGTGTAATGTTCGTGTCAACCTGGGAAAACGTGTGTTGGAGGGAGGAAGAAAGAGAGAGAGAGAGAGAGAGAGAGAGAGAGAGAGAGAGAGAGAGAGAGAGAGAGAGAGAGAGAGAGAGAGAGAGAGAGAGAGAGAGAGAGAGAGAGAGAGAGAGAGAGAGAGAGAGAGAGAGAGAGAATGAGACACAAATAGATAAAGAGATAGAGAAAACATGTACAGATCGATAAAGATACATAGATAGAGAGGGAGAGAGAGGGGAAGAGAGAGAGAATGAGGTACAGATAGATAGAGAGATAGACAACCTGTACAGATAGATAAAGATACATAGATAAATAGCGAGACAGACAGACACATACAAATAAACATAAACAGAGGCGGAGACACAGACATACAGAAGACAGACATAGACAAACACATACACACATACACCAAAAAACACACAAACCAAGGAAGAAAGAAAAAATAAATTACATATCACAGAATCAGACAGACATACACATATACAAAACACCGACCGATATACAGACAAACACAGACACATACACCCAAAAAAAAACCCACCAAGGAAGAAAGAAAAAATAAATTACATATTACAGAAACAGACATACACACATACAAAACACCGACCGATATACAGACTAACACATACACACATACACCAAAAAAAAAAAAAAAACCCACCAAGGAAGAAAGAAAAATAAATTACAGATCACACGGACACAAACATACACACATACAGAACACCGACCGATATACAGACAAACACATACACACATACGCCAAATAAGAATCATACACAGAGAAAGGAAGAAAGAAAAAGCGAAGTTACTGATCACACAAAGGATTAGAGAACAGAATAAACCTTTCCAGTAGAGTCGGGGACGCGGAGAAGCCGAGAGGAAGGTAAACACTCATTACAATACTTCTCCCAAATGGTCATAAAAAGTAGAATCATTAGACTGTCAATGAAAAACTCCTGTACTCA
This sequence comes from Eriocheir sinensis, assembly GCF_024679095.1. NCBI lineage: Eukaryota > Metazoa > Arthropoda > Malacostraca > Decapoda > Varunidae > Eriocheir > Eriocheir sinensis. Next base: position 8,150,464 of record NC_066551.1, read on the forward strand.
ATCTATCTCCCTTTTAATGATTTTTTTTCGTCTTTTTTTTGTTTTTTTCTCCTCCTCTCTCTCCTCCTCCTTTCCGCGTCTATCAAAGTGTAGCAAAGTTTTCTCATAACCGTGAAGCATCGTCAAAATATATAAGTAGGAATTGTGGAAACTTAGGCAAAAAAAAAGCGAAGGATATTGTAAAGTTTCGAAAAAAAAGAAAAGAATATTGAACACACACACACACACACACACACACACACACACACACACACACACTTTTTCCTCCTTCACCCCTTCATCCCTTCACAACCTCCTTCCCTCCCTCCCTCCACCTCTCTCGTTCACTCATAATCCCTCCCTCCCTCCACCTCCCTCGTTCACTCATACTCCCTCCCTCCCTCCCTCCCTCCCTCCAACTCTTTCGTTCACTCATACTCCCTCCCTCCCTCTCTCCCTCACCCTATCCATGTATCTATCTTCACCCCCCCCCCCCACCACTACCACCACCACCACGGCCATCATCCCTCCCACACAGCACCACCAAGCTTAGTCAGTTGCAAAACAAGCCAACGAGTGAATGGGCCAATCAACGCCGCTCCACACGTAACTGACCCCACGCCACCTGCCGCCGTCTGACGCACCGCCACACACCTGGATGGCTCTCAAGGGGGGATGTGAGGCGTACAGGTGGATAGAGCTGAAGGGTTGATTGCTATACAGAGGAGGAGGGAAACTAAGGAGGGAGAGACGTATGGGGAAAGGGTTACAGGAAGAAGTGGAGAAAAGGTGAAGAGGGGAGAAGGGAAGAGGAAGAAGGGAGGATTAATGTAAAGGAAAGGAGGAATGAGGGAAAGTGAAGGAAAAAGAATAAAGACTAACTATAGGAGAGAAAGTAGTGTAGAATTTGATAATAAATATGAGAGAGAGAGAGAGAGAGAGAGAGAGAGAGAGAGAGAGAGAGAGAGAGAGAGAGAGAGAGAGAGAGAGAGAGAGAGAGAGAGAGAGAGAGAGAGAGAGAGAGAGAGAGAGAGAGAGAGAGAGCGGGTAAAAGTGAGCCCGTTTCTATGGCAACGAGTGCATGGTGCGGTGAGGTAACTACAGGAGACGGCATTGGCGGATATAATTGCGGCGACTAAACTGGATGTGGAGACGGGAAGCCAGACAGACAGACACCCGGACACCCAGACAAACAACCCGGCAGACAGACAGACAGACAGACAGGCATAAACACACATAAATAAGAAAACAAACAGGCTGACAGACAGGCAGACGCCGAGAGCTTGTGATGCACAAGTGCGGCGTCACAGGCGGAAACGTAAAAAAATATAATAATAATAAAAAAATAAAATATACAAACATACAATCGGATTTAACAGGAACATGCCAGGACAGATAATTAGGTATATATAATATAATGAATCGAACAATATATTCCAATATATAAATATATATAGAATACTGAAGTAGAGGAAGACACCTTTTTTCGTATCGTCTGGAAACACTCCTGGTCTGTCTTCAGCAAGGCACCAAGCAAGGCCACCCAAGGTCATTCTTTCAGTCAGTTTGTCATTTATTCGTAACCATTCAGTAAACCTTATCGCTCTCCTCGCTGTGATAATAAAATGATGGAAAGAAAGGCGAGTGAGAGGCAAACAGACAGACAGACGAAAAACCCAAAAAAACACCATCGCCCTTCTTACTGTAAAAAAAAAAAAAAAGATGGTAAAAAAGGCGAGTGACAGGCAAACAGACAGACGAACAACAACAAAAACGTGATCGCCCTCATCGCTGCAATGAAAAAAAAAAAAGATGGTAAGTAGACCGAATGACGAACACCCGTAGAGGAAGGAACACGTGAGGGCAATCAGGGAGCCAATTACCCCGCGGGCGACAGTCTCCGGAACTTCGTGGGAGTCACAAAGAATTCAAAAGAACGTCCATTGAATCCAGGGAAGTCACGCGGGGACGGAGGAGTGAGATGGAGGAAAAGGTGTCGCTCTGTTTACAATTCTTAGTCCTGTAAAATGTGAGGCACTGGTCTGTGGATGTCTAAATACTTCAATAGTAACCTCCATTTTTCAAAGCCAGACGACACCTGGACTTGCAAAACATCTCCCCAATTTTTTTTTTACATCTTCCCTACGAAACCTAACACATCAGCTGGCTTATACCACTGAAATAGATGGTCAAGCTGATTGCACATTATACCCGACAGAGGCCTGGATTTTAATAGTTTTAACTTTTATAATTCCTATACTCTCTAACACTTCGGGGCTTGCACACCCACATTTTGATAAGGTTTTTGTAGATCTTGTGGGCATTTCCATGGGTAATATTATGAACCTAGTGGCGATTTGACAATGCTTCTGCACCTTGGACTTGCAAAACACTCATGGGGAAGCCAACTAATCTTACTTGTGGCTTTAGGAAATATTTGTTGTGAAAACTGAATGCGTCTGAGAATACTATTTTTTTATATCTACCCTACGAAACCTAATACCCACATCAGCTGGCTTATACCACTGAAATAGATGGTCAAATTGATTGCACATTATACCCGATAGAGGCCTGAATTTTATTAGTTTTAACTTTTATAATTCCTATATTTTTTTCTACATTTACTCCGTTTTTGCGTTTTTTGCGCTGTCTGGGTGGAACGACTCTTCATTGACCTTTAGACTGCAGGTGTGGGTATATAAGAGCAGCAGTCTCATGGCCACGGGTGTAGTTACATAACACAAGCCACTTCCCGCTGGAATATTTCAGAGATTTTTTTTTTTTACAACAAAGGAGACAGCTCAAGGGCAACAAAGAGTGTAGAAGAATAAAAAGTCCGCTACAATATTGCGAAAGTGTCATTATGTGCTTCTTCTGTTCTTAAGGTAAATTTGAGCAGTTGGTAACCTCCTCCTATCTGTCAGTCCTATAACATGTAAATAAACGGAAGTAATGCGATAACGTTGAAGTCTACGGAGAAAAACACATATATTACATCAAATTTTAACATAATTATCTCCGAAACTTTTGAATGTAACTGAACAAACTGTTGCGCTGATATCAGACATTTTTGTAGATCATCAATGTGTTACAGGAAAGAGAGGAGAAAGGGCGAAGAGGGGAGAAGGCGAGGGGAAGAAGGAAGGATTAATGTAAAGGACAGGAAGAAATGACAGAAAGTGAAAGAAAAAGACTAAGTAGAGAGAAAGTAGTGTAGAAATTGATAATAAATGAGAGAGAGAGAGAGAGAGAGAGAGAGAGAGAGAGAGAGAGAGAGAGAGAGAGAGAGAGAGAGAGAGAGTGTGTGTGTGTGTGTGTGTGTGCCGAAAATAGCCGGGAACACACAGCTTATGCCCCCACATCCCCACATCCACATTTCCACCTCTCCTGCTCCACTAAAGATCGAATTATGATTTTCACCATCGATCATTGTCAGGTTCAAGGTAATGCAAATCTAATGAGACCAAAATTAACCTGATCGGAATGATAGTATTGGAGTGACGGAGCTAAAAATAATAACTTCAACGTTCGGCGCATGCTACAATAATCCTTCTAGCGTGGGCGTCGAGGGAAGACATATAGAGCCGATTTCACAGTCCAACACAGTGTCTTCATAACAGCCAGAGCCAAACTATAGAATTCCATACAATCCAAAATGGTGAGGTCTTCGATGCCACACTAAATACACAAGACTTTTCCTGTATAATACCATCAAATTTGTGAACTTAAATATAATCACCAGACACTACACAAGGAAATTTCGAAGGCTCTGGTATTGGTTTGAGAGCTTACTAACCCATCATGGGGAACTGTGAAACTGGCCCACAGACCCATAACCTTGAACTTTTAAATTTGCCTGCCCATCTACTTCTAATAAAACTTGATGCACTTCTTTGTGGACTTCAAGGCGCATCAAAGTTCAGATCTTCTTTCACTTTACGCCTCCGTCCGTCAAAATCAACACTTGGAATTATTATTTTAACAGCAAGGGGAGCATTTCAAGGGAACAACACACAAAAAAACAGCAACAAAACAAGCCCGCTAGACGCTGAACCAACAAAAGAAACAAGAAAAAGAGGCCAGAAGAGAGGTCGGTTTAGGGTGGAGGGATGGGTCCGGCCTTAAGAGAGAGGCTGAAGATGTAGGAGGATAACTTATAAATCCGGGCGTAAAGTGAGAAGCAGCGCGGATGAAGTGAATTGATGGTCATCCTTAATTATAACTACCAAAAAGCCACCTCAAAATTAACATAGAAGGACAACAAAAGGACATAAAAGAGAGAGTGTGTGTGTGTGTGTGTGTGTGTGTGTGTGTGTGTGTGTGTGTGTGTGTGTGTGTGTGTGAGTGTGTGTGTGTGAAAGGACAAATACCAAGAAGGAGAAACGGCGACAAAGACGATGAAAAGAAATTGGCGTCACTAAGAGAAACAGGATGAGAAAGGAGGAAGAAAAATTGTAAAAAAGAGAAGAGAGGAAGGAGGAAGATGAAGCAAACAGAGGAAGAGAAGGAGGAGGAAGAGGAGGTGAAAGAGAATGGAGTGAATGATAAAAACGGAGGGGAGAGAGAGAGAGAGAGAGAGAGAGAGAGAGAGAGAGAGAGAGAGAGAGAGAGAGAAACAAAAAAAGTAAGTGTTTGGTGGACGCATACAATTCCTTTTCTTCTCTCCCTTTCTCCTCTCTCTCTCTCGTCTCCTCTTTATTTTCCTCCACTCCGTTTCCATCTTCCTCCACCACCATCACCGTCTCCTTTGTCTTTTGTTTGCTCCTCTCTCTCTCTCTCTCTCTCTCTCTCACACACACACACACACACACACACAGTATCTCTCTCTTACACTCACTCACTCGCTGTTAACTACTAATCTATTTATCCACATTTTCTGCGCTGGGTACAGACAAAATGTTTCAAAATATACAACAAGGCCGGGGAATTAAATATCTCGTGTACCTGACCTGAAGCAATCAACAAAGGGAAAACATAAAGCTGCCGGGTGCAATTAGATTTTATGAAGAAACACCGTAGTTTTTCCGACACAGATGCTAGATATACAATTGTCAAGTCTTGTATTACGTGGAGGCCGAGGGGAAATATTATACAGTCAAAGGTCAATGCATTACTATTATTATCATGACTAGGCTTTTTCCGACCCTCTCCGACCTGCAGGAATTCATTTATATCATACATTTATATCGTATTTTAACTGAATCACTGACTTATCGCGAACAAATGAGGAGCAACAACAACGTGATGATGATGATGATGATAATGATGTTGAAGAAGAAAAGAGGAAGAAAAAAGAAGAAGAAAGGAGAATAACAACATAGACGAAGAAAAATACAATGAGACAGACAGACACGCAGAAAAACAACATGAAGGCAAGTAATGGTTGGTGATGGATGGGAATGCAGGAGTGGAGAAAGGGGAAGGGAAGGAAGGGAAGGGGGGAAGGGAAGGGTAGGGGATGGGATGGAAGGGGAGGGGAGGGGAGGGAAGGGAAGGGAAGGGAAGAATGACACACCCACATCCACACCCACACCCACCCACCCGCATACTCTCTCTCTCTCTCTCTCTCTCTCTCTCTCTCTCTCTCACACACACACACACACACACACACACGCACGCAGGCAGGCACGCACGCACGCACGCACACACACACACACACACACACACACACACACACACACACACACGTACGCACGCACGTACGCACGCTCACACACATGCACACATTATTTTTTAATCAGTCATTTCCTCAGCTCCTCCTCCTTTTCTTTTCCCCTTCTTCCTCCTCCTTTCCTCCCTGTTTTCCGCCTCTTCCTGTATGTGCTGCACGTTGGCACAAATGATGTCCAGCCAACGCGATCTGCAAATCCAATGGCCAAACATCGACGTGTTATTCGCCGCTTCATGGAAAGGTCACGCCAATCATTTTCTCCGGGATTCGTCCGAGAATCAGAGCGTCCACAGGGTTTCCCAGGAAGGCGTCGAGCATCAACATTAGGCGTGGGGTCGCTTCTATGATAGACTTTATCTATTCCGTTGTGACGGCCTTCATCTGACTAAGACTGGCTTAGCACGCCTTGGTAGGCTGCTGAATGATGAGGTGCTCTTTTACTCAGAATAATAAGATCGAGGGAGGAGCATCGACAAACACTCAACAATCAAATCCTATCAACGAAACTTCACACAGGAAAGAAAGTGACTGAAAATTAACACAGGACAGACCACTGGACCTCAAAACGTCGGAAGAAAAATGTATTTCCGTCTTATACACCAATGCCCGTAGCTTAATACGCAAGCGTAATGGCCTGCGTTCCTGCGTTATGCATACTGTGGATACACCGGACGTGATAACAATTGCCGAAACGTGGGGCAAGTCTGGCCATTTAATTGTCTGAATTCTCAGTTCCGGGGCACGAAATTTTCAAGTAACAGACTGCACAAAAAGAGGGCGGTGTTACATGTTCCATCTAGAATAATCTCTCTGCCGTAAATATACACAAACAAGACTCAGTGAAATAGGACTCTATTTGCGTAAAGATAACAACTCAAACACAAGCTGAAAATTGCAACCTCTGATTGGGGGAGCCTTTCATTCTCTCTCTCTCTCTCTCTCTCTCTCTTAATAACAACGACTCACTGATATTAGGAGACTTTAACCTCCCCCATATCGACTGGGCGACACTGTTCACATAGAATGACATAATTTTTAGAAGAAAATTATCTAAGCCAAATGGTTTCTGAACCAACTCGACAAAATAACGTACTCGACCTTGTTATAACTACCCAAGTTAACCTAGTCAGTAATGTCACGGAAGGAGAACACCTCGGTTCTTGCGATCATAAACTAGTGCGCGTCGACTTTAGAGCTCAAACATCAGTGACTGAAAATAAAGTAAAGGTGCCCAATTTCAAAAGAGCTAGCTTCGTAGAAATCCGACAAAAACTAACAGAAATACAACTATCAGATGACGGCAATGTAGAGGAAGCCTGGCTAAGCTTTAAAAATCATTTCCTCACTCAGCAGAACACATTCGTCCCCTTGTGCGAGAAGCGAAATAACACTAATAAAAGCCCACCTTGGTTTAATAGCGAAATTAAACACTCAGTCAAGGAGAGAAAATTGTCTTACAGGTTAAAGAAATAACAAAGCACGCCCGAAAACATTAGACTTTATCATGATGCCAGGCGACGAGTAAAAAGCGTAGATATGAAGAAAATATTGCAGCCAACTGTAAAAATAATCCGAAATCCTTCTTCAGTTACATAAACAACAGAAAGGCGATCAGAAGTGGAATTGGACCTTTAATAAACAGCGACGGTGCACTAGTGACTGACAGCCAACACATTGCAAACCTCTTAAACAGTTACTTTTCCTCGGTGTTTAATACTAACAGTCTTCCTCACACTACCACCAGCACCAGTACTAATGTAAATCTCGAGCATGCATTGCCTAATTTTGAAATAACAACCGATGAAGTCCTTAAAGCTCTCCAATCACTTAAAACAAATAAAAGTCCCGGACCCGATAAAGTATATCCTATACTGCTTAAAGAAACAAAGAGCGAAATACTCTCCTCCCTCACAACCGTATTCAATATGTCCTTGCGACAAGGCATCGTCCCTTCGGATTGGAAAAAGGCTAACGTGACACCGATTTCTAAGAAAGGAGACAAAAAAATACCAGGTAATTACAGACCCATTAGCCTAACTTCAGTTGTAGGTAAGCTACTTGAGAGCACAATTAGAGACAAAATTGTGAGTTACCTTGAAAGCCACTCATTAATTGGGGATTCACAACATGGCTTCCGTAACAAAAGATCCTGCCTATCAAACCTATTGACCTTTTATAACGACCTCTTCTCAGTTTATGACGTAACCAAATCATTGGACGTAGTCTATCTTGATTTCCAGAAAGCGTTTGATAAAGTCCCACATAAATTACTTTATAAATTAAAGCAAATAGGTATTGACGGTCAAGTAAACCAATGTATCGCGAATTGGTTGAGCAACAGACAACAAAGAGTGGTGATTGACGGATTTAACTCAGAGTGGGCGCCGCTCACTAGTAGCGTCCCTCAGGGCTCGGTTCTTGGCCCAGTGCTCTTTATTATTTACATCAACGACGTGGATGTTGGACTCAATAACCGCATTAGTAAATTTGCAGACGACACAAAGATTGGTAACTCGGTTCTCACTGACGAAGACAGGCAAAGCCTCCAAGAGGATTTGCACAAAATTTCAGCTTGGTCGGATAGATGGGAGATGCCCTTTAACGTAGACAAGTGCCAAGTCCTTCAAGTTGGAACAAGAAATAAGAAGTTCGATTACGAAATGGGCGGCGTTAAACTCACAGGCGTTCAATGCGTTAAGGACCTGGGGGTCAAAATCGCGTCAAACCTCAAATTCTCACATCAATGTATCGATGCAGCAAATAAAGCGAAAAAAATGTTGGGCTTCATTAAAAGAAACTTTTTATTCAAGAATAAAAATGTGATACTTCCGCTCTACAATAGTTTTGTCAGACCCCACTTGGAATATGCGGTACAGTTTTGGTCTCCCCACTATGCAAAGGACATTGCAAAAATTAGGTGTTCAGCGTCGGGCAACAAAAATTATTCCTTCCTTGCGCAACAAATCTTACGAAGAAAGGCTTTCCACCTTTAACATGCTCTCTCTTGAGAAACGCCGCCTCCGAGGAAAACTGATCGAATGTTTTAAAATACTTAATGGTTTCACGAATGTAGACAGAACAAAATTGTTTATGATCGATGACACTTTGCGAACGAGAAACAATGGCATAAAACTCAAATGTAGACAAGTAAATTCAGACTGCACCAAATTTTTCTTCACCAACGTTGTAGTGCGAGAATGGAATAAGCTCCCACCTTCAGTGGTCCAGTGTAACACGATTGACTCCTTTAAAAACAAGCTCGACCGTCACTTCCTTGAACTTAATATTAACTAGAGTAGAAATGCAACGTTTTGGAGCCATCTGATTAATGTAGAATCACTTAGGTTTAAGGACAGACCACCTAGTCTGGACCATGGGGTCTGTGTGGTCTGATTTTGTTTGTAAATCTCTCTCTCTCTCTCTCTCTCTCTCTCTCTCTCTCTCTCTCTCTCTCTCTCTCTCTCTCTCTCTCAGGCAACAGGTAGTCCTGGAGCGACAGAATCACTTATCTAACACGACTTAGTTACCTTACAACAGACTATTGGAGGCAAGCTTACACCTGCGTCTTTTATTTACCTAAAAGTGTGACGGCGGAAGGCCTTCTAAATATTCCTCTATTTCTCAAAAGATATTTGCCTGAAAACACGTCTTCCTCAATAAGACGAGCCTTTGAATGCACCGTATTATTCAGCTGAAGGCGGAGGACATGCAAAACAATATATACGGAATAATCATTTCTTATCTCTTACTGGAGGAAAAAATACGTGTGAAATATTACCGAGCTACGAACCTGACAACAAAGCCTTTCATTATTGAAGGGGCGGAAAGGCACAAAGCTCTCACAACAATGCATTATTATTATCCCTACACAAAAGAAACCTTAAATTAATAAAATAAAAACATTCATTGGTTTTTCGATTAATGATCTCAAAGGGTCAGCGCGAGTCAGTGCACTAATTACAACCCAAACAGACAAAGAATTCATCAGATTGAGGTAATAAAGCTCAAACCTGTCTACTAAAGCCTTACTAAGACCCAGAGCAAATCACCGGGACAAAACACCACTCAAGGCAGCCGTCCGCACCCTGAAGGCGAGGCGTCCGGGCTCGGGGCGAGAGGAAGTCTGCTTCTGGGTTCACCTGGACGCACGAGGCTCAGGTATTGTCGTTAATAAGATATTTGTGTGTGTGGAGAGGGGAGGGGAGGAAAGGAAAGGAAGGGAAAGGGAAGGGAAGGGAAGGGAAGGAAAGGGAAGGGAAGGAAAGGAAAGGAAAGGAAAGGAAAGGAAAGGAAAGGGAGGGGAAGAGAAGGGGAGGGGAGGGGAGGAGAGAAAAGGGGAGGGGAGGGGAGGGGAGGTCTGTGTGTGTGTGTGTGTGTGTGTGTGTGTGTGTGTGTGTGTGTGTGTGTTCTGTGACTGTATTCCTCCCCCGAGCACACATCACTCATTGCCAACACAATGTCTGTAGGTCACGCCACTCACTCCGTTTATAATTACACTTGACGTCCTCCGCGAACTCACTCAATATCCCTTCCTTTTCTGTCTCTTCCTTTATCATTACCTGCTGCAAGGAAGGATTAAGGATGCAAAACCGCGCGAAGGACGAACCAGGGTCATAAAACACTATGGAAAATATACACACGAGAAGAGCTGAGATAATGTTCGGGATAATGATCATAATGCCACACAGACCTTCAGCAATAACCCAGACTAGATAAGCCATTAAGAGCAACAAAGAGCGACCAGGAAGAGTCAATGCAGCTTATATATGACCAAGGCATCCTCCTCCTCTTCTTCCTCTTCCTCTTCCCCTTTCTCATTATTTTCTTCTTTCACATTCTCTTCCTCTTCCTCCTCCTTTTCTTTTCTCTTTCTCTCATTTTTCTCTTTTTACCTCTTCCTCCTCTTCCTTCCGTTTTTCCTCTTCCTCCTCTTCCTTCCATTTTTCCTCCTTTTCCTCTTCCTCCTCTTCCTTCCGCTTTTCCTCCATTTCCTCCTCATCCTTCTTCATTATGTTTCTTATACTTTTCTTCCTTCATTCCTCATTTCCTCTCTTCATCTTTATCCTTTTCTCCCTCTTTCTCTTCTCCTGCTCTTCATCCTCCTCCTTTCTCTCTCCGTTTCCTCTTCATTCTCCTTCTCTCATTCTCTTACTTCTAATGCTCCTGTAATTTCTTCATTCACTCTCTCCTCATCTTTCTCCTTTATACACTCATTCTCCTCCTCCTGCTTCTCTTCCTCCTCTCCCTCCTCCCTCCTCCCTCCTGATTTACATCAACACGTTCAAGAACCGACTCGGGAAAATAATATACTTGACATATTTTCAACGACAGCTGATCTAGTTAACGAAGTAAATGTTGGTCCAGTTTTCAGTTCTAGCGATCACCGAATAATCACATTCAGCATCAAGATGAAAGAAAGTAAAGTAATTGCTAGTAAAGAAAAGGTGCCAGATTATCAGAGAGCGAATTTCGTAAGACTCCGATCAATTTTAAATAATTCTGACTGGACTGTAATTTCGATGGAAACAGATCTTGATAAATCGTGGGAGGCCTTCACCACAATATTGAACAATGCCATAACTATATGCGTACCCTATCGTAACATACGTTCAACTTTTAAGAAGAAACCCAAATGGTGGAATAACGAAATTAAAAATAGCCTCTCTCTTAAAAAAAAAAAACGCGTATACAGTAGATACATATCAACTCAGAGTGAGGCTGACAAACTAGAGTTGGACAGAATTCGCAGCGAAACCAAGAAATTAATAAAACGAAGCAAGAAAAATCTTGAAGAATATATAGCGGAAACAAGTAAATCTAATCCTAAAGATTTTGGTATTGATAATGGTAACCACACGAACGATGAAAATGAAATGGCTACAATTCTAAATAACTTTTTCACATCCGTATTTACCGACGAAGATTGTTTATCACCACAACCGCCGGAGGTTAGAAGGACCGAAAAGATTTTAAATGGCGTGCTTATCGTAGAAAGTGACATTTTACGCACAACAGAAAAAAATAAAGTAAGCAAAGCTCCTGGTCCAGACAAAATTACACCTAGAATTTTAAAAGAAATCAAACATCAAATTTGTAAACCGCTCTCTATCTTATTCAATAAATCTTTAACAGCTGGAAAAGTTCCGTCGGATTGGAAACTAGCAAATGTCACACCAATTTTCAAAAAGGGGGACAAGTCTCATCCAGGAAACTATCGACCAATTAACCTGACATCGATTGTTTGTAAGTTTGCAGTTTTTCCATGCTGCATGGTTCTTTTTCCTTTCCTGCCAGCTTTGGCTGGAGGGATGGGGGGGTGGGGAGGAGCCTTCGCCTTTGCTGTCCTTCATCTTCCACCTTTGATTAGATAGTTAGTGTAGCTTGTCACAAACAGCCTCGTAAGGACCAGCAGGTCTGCTGTTGTTTGTTCTTTCTTTGTGTTTCTTTGTTCCTCCTCCTCCTCCTCCTCCTCCTCTTCCTCTTCCTCCTTCTCCTCTTTCTCTTTCTCTTTCTCCTTCTCCTTCTCCTCCTCCTCCTCCTCCTCCTCCTCATTCAACTTGTGCTTGGAATGTTTCCGCCGTGTCTGGTCAGCATCCACTGCCCCGGCAGATCCCGAGGCTCTGCGCTAATCCCTCGCTCGTGGACGCAGGGTTGTAGTTGTTCTGATATTTTGCTTACGTTGCGTCAATGATATTTTTTTTTTTTGTCTCAACAAGTTTCTATTTTGAGGATTAGGATTATAATTATTTTTTGTACCACGTTACAGAATATTCTTGTGGGCAATGGAGAGGAGAATTATTATCATTATTATTATTATTATTATTATTATTATTATTATTATTATTATTATCATTATAATTATCGCATCTAATGAGGCTGTCACGAGCAGAAACAGCGACGGAGCATTAAACATATTAGTCGAAAATTCTCATCAGTTTCGGCTGTAAATATTATCGAATTATTCCTCATTTAATGAAGCAAAAAAATACATATATAACTTATTCGTACACTAATGGAGAATACCGAATTTCAAAACTTGCACGTTTAGCAATTAATAGAAACGCAAGCATTTCCCCATTTAGTGAAGACAATATTGTGAAAAGTAAACCACTGGAGAATAACGAAATCCAAACGTAAAATGACTTTAAAAAGATGAATTTCAAACCATAAAACTAAATAAAACACTGTGGTGGAATGAATACACACACACACACACACACACACACACACACACACACACACACACACACACACACACACAGAAAAAAAAAGAATAAATAAATAAATAAATAAAACACTACCTTATTTACAACCACTCAATCATCCACAGGTATACAACATTACCTTTAAAATATAAAAGCTGCAACTTATTGAAGAGAGAAGCGGGGAAGAGGAGATGTGGAGGTCAGGTGGAGGCAGACAGATGGATGGGAGGGAGGAGTTGGAGGAAGGCCGGAGGGTGGCGGCCGTTCCTGAACCTGACATCGCTGAACCTTGATCCCGCTACAGGTGTTGGCCGTGTGGTGTTGTGTCTCCCTGCCCTGCTCATTCACGCGCGTCGTCGTCCAGTGAAGGTTAGGAAGCGTGAGGGGAAACACACATAACACGCCTCTCGTCACGCTCTCGCCCTTACCTAACAGAGAAAGGTGAAGACATGTCATTGTTACGTGCCGTGGCGAGAGATTCAGTTACAAGTGAAGGAGAGAGCGAGAGGGAGATAGATGGATTGGTGGAAGGATAGATAAACACCTCTCGACCCGATATTGATCTCTCTTTTGGCCTCCCGTTTTATATTCTTTTTTCGGAGCACGGTATAGCGGGCTTTTTTGTTGATTCTTTTTTTGTTTGCCCTTTGAACTGGCTCCCTTGCTGTGATAGATAGATAGATAGAGATAAATATAGATAGATAGAGAATAAGAGAACCGTGAAAAGTGCTACAGAGATGGAAGACAATTATGGCTTGGAGAGGAAAAGAAATAGAGAGATAGAGATTTTGTTGCTTCTTTTTCGTTTGCCCTTTGAACTGCCTCCCTTGCTGTAAAAAAAAGATAGATAGATAGATAGATAGAGATGGATAGAGAATAAAAGAACCGTGAAAAGTTATACAGAGATGGAAGACAATTATGGCTTGGAGAGGAAAATAAATAGAGAGATAGAGATTTTGTTGCTTCTTTTTCGTTTGCCCTTTGAACTGCCTCCCTTGCTGTAAAAAGAGATAGATAGAGAGACAGATATAGATAGATAGAGAATAAAAGAACCGTGAAAAGTTATACAGAGATGGAAGACAATTATGGCTTGGAAAAGAAAAGAGATAGAGGGATAGAGATGTAAATAGGGGAATGGACAACGTAACCATTTCCTTGTTCGTCAATCTCCGTCTATCCTTCCTTATCTATCTGCCTCGTTTTCTGTCTGTCTGTCTGTTTTGAGAGCGAGGAGAAAGTAAGGGAAAGGCAATGAAGCAAGAAGTAGCTGTCTGTCTATGTATGGTTTTTTTTTTTTTTTTTGTCTCTCTCTGTCTTTATCTGTATATTTCCATTTTAGTATGTCTCTGTCCGTCTGTCTGTCTGTCTGTCTGTATGTATGTACGTATTTATGTATGTATGTGTGTGTGTCTGTGTCTGTATGTTGTCTGTCTGTCTATGAGTGACCTAACTAAGCTCATATTCACTCTCCTTTATTATTCAGTTATTCATTCATGTATCCAGGTAACACAGTCTCCCCCACTTTCATCCCCTTTTTCTGTCTGTCACTTACGTCCTTAATCCCTTCACTCCTTTCTCTCATCTTCACTCTATTAGGCAACTCTGTAGCATCCCCTTTGCCACAATGCCTATCCCTCCTGTCTCCTCTCCTTTTCGTAATTAACTTCTTCAATTTTCCATTACTTTCCCCTCCACTATCTATTCTTTCCCTTTTCCTCATCTGATTACCTGTACCACTCCTTCCCAGCTCACTACTCGCTGCCGTCCTCAGCAGCTGAACCACTCTGCACCATCGCACTCCCCTCCAACCTTGTTACCTTCAGCCATTATTGGCCTAGCGCTGGAGTAAGGCCTTCCCCGAGTTCTCCACCCCTGTTTAATGTTCGTGTACTCAATCCTACTCCATCCACTAACCAACTTATGGGGAGCACACGCCCAGGGATGTGTCGCTTCACTCACTCGCCGCCTCCACTCCCGACGGTCCTCCCGAGCAAGCTCCCACACACCTGCCTATCCATCTCAAATCGTCCCCGGCAGAATCGGTCGACTTGCCCCAGCCATGAGTTACGTGAGTGTCCCCTTGGTCTCCTCCACTCAGGGTTGTCTCGTACAGAAACAACCCTGTGAGCAGGATCGACGTCCGGGAGGAGTGCCACGTGCCCATATAGCCGGAGTAGTCATTGCAGGGATACCTCATGATCCTGCGAAGGCACTTGGTACCAAAGGCATCAACATGCCTCTCCAAGACAGTATTAAGTGTTCATGTCTCACAGACATGCAGTAGGACAGGGAGCACAAGTGACTTAAAGATTCGAATCTTTGTCCCCCTGCATGGATATAGACAACGCCATATACTCGTATTGAGTGAGTCCATAACACCGTGGGCCAGGCCAATCCGTCGAGTGACTTCCTGGTAAGACCCATCATTGTTATGTACTACGCTACCAAGGTGCATGCAAATTTTGGTGACTTCGACATCCTCGTCACATGCATGAACAGACTCAACTGTGTCACCCAGCAAGCCTCCAAACGACTGGACCTTGGTTTTGGCCAAGGAGACCTTCAGTCTCAGAGGCTTCGCCTCCCCATGCAGCACTTCGAGAGCCATCACCAGGACTTACAGCGATTCCGCGAGCAAAAACAAGATCAGTGACCTTGACGTAGCCAACAGATGTTCCGGCGAATGTTTTAATTTCATCTCTCCACCTGCTCCTTTGTTTGCCGCAACTTCCATAATTTCTGGGCTGCCACTTTGTTATCAGTTATATGCGGAATATTTCCTCCCAAAGTCCATTTATTCCTAATCATCAATAAAACATTTACCTTTGTTTGATCCTTAATTCTTCTCATGTTTAGTCTCTCAACGTCATTCCTAACACTTTTCTCCCAATCTTCTTCGTGTGCTTCTTAGCTTTCTCTTTAAATATATTTATATTAGGATTTGCAGGATTTAGTGTGCACCTTTCTTTTCAAGGAGAGTGGCAGTTTACTATTTACAACTATGTTTACCAAAGGCGCTCAGTCCCATTTATATTACCTTCCTTATTAATTATTTGTGGTCTGACATTACACTAATTGTTTGACCTGGATGTGTGTATTGCCCTATTATCTCGAGAGCTTCGTTTCCGATCATTAATTCTAGCCTAGGCAGCTGACCTTACCATTGTCACTACCTTACCTTTGCCTTTACCTTACCTTTGCCTTTACCTTACCATTGCCATTACCTCACCATTACCTTGTCTTTCTCCCACTCCTGCCTAACCTCAATCCCGCCTACCCCATCACACGCGTCCCTGGCGGTCACCGTACGCGTAACCTGAAACCAAACCGTCCTCTTTAATGGTTACGTAAAGTGGCTTTTACTCAGGGATGGAAGGAGAGAGAGAGAGAGAGAGAGAGAGAGAGAGAGAGAGAGAGAGTCTGTGAAAACATATTAAGAACTTCCCTTGAAACACTCTGACACTAATAGGAAAATTAAAGTCATCATCCAGGCTATTAACTTATCGAATACTTACCTTTGATATCTCTCTCTCTCTCTCTCTCTCTCTCTCTCTCTCTCTCTCATTACCATTCTCTTGTTTATCTCATTGCTAAATCTGCTTCATTTCAGTTCATTTCATATCTCTTTCATCTATTTCCCTTTCTTCCTCTCCTTTTCCTTTACTTCTCTTATTTCTACTCTTCTCATCCTTCTCGTTCGTCTTTATTTGGCCTATTCCACTCTTCCTTCCTCTCTGTATTTGTTCGTTTCGCTTTTGTCTATTTCCGTGTGTTTTCTTTTGTCCTCCGTCGCCTGTCCTCCCGCCTCCGCCTTGCTCGTTCTTTTTCTCGGTCACACTCTCTTAGTGGTCTTCTGTTTCCAAGTCTTGGGTCACTCTCTTTAGTCTTCTCGGTCTCTCTGTCGCTGTGCATTTAGGTCTATTTCGCATCCAGTCTTCCTCTTCCTCCTCCTCCTCTTCCTACTCCAAAGAGGGTACAGATAGAAAGCAAAAATAAAAGGTGGGAGAAAGAATGACGGACAAAAAACAATGATATACCGACAAAGAAAGGAGTTAATAGGAACACTGAGATACAGGGAGAAGGAAAAAAAGCAAAAATTAAATAATGGTTGGCTCCTCCTCCTCCTCCTCCTCTTTCTCTTCCCCTTCCCTCTCCCATTTCTACCCGCCGCCTCAACTCAATTTCCACCACATCACTGAACGAAATGAAAGAATGAAGGACGATATGAAGGAGACACAGATTGAGGAAGACAAACAAGATCCGAGAGTGAGAAAAAAACACAAAAAAATGACAATGATACAAAAGAAACAGAGGAAAAAAGGATACAGGTCAGAAAATAGATGAAAAAAAGAGCGTATGATAAAGAGACATAGAAAAACAGGATACAGGAAAGAAAAATAGATGGAAAAAGAGCGAATGGAGGAAAAAAAAAAACATGTATGGGAGATGATGAAAACAAGACGCTGAAAAAATGAGAGGAAGAAATGGACGGATAAAAGATACGAAGGCGGGAACGAACAGGAAGAATATAAAAGGTCACAATAAAGATAAAAAAAAAGCGAACCAGCAGAGAAAACAACAAAAATAACAGGAGGAGGGAAGAATACCTGACACAAAAGAATCATATAGACTGACATAAAGAAGGGTTAGTAATATATGTAATGTTTAGGGAGGGGAGGGGAGGGAGAGGAAGGGAGAGGAAGGGAAAAGAGAAGGAAATGAGTAAAGTTAGGGGAGATTAGGGGAAAGAAGAGGAAAGAGGAGAGGAGGAAAGGAGAAGGGCAGAAGGAAAGGAGTAAGGGGAAAGAGAGAAAAAGAAAGAAAATGACAGACAACTAACATGAGATAGAGCGAGAGAGAAAAAAGGAGAGAAAAACGAAGGAGGTAAAGAAAGAAAACAAAAATAATAAGTGGGAAAAAGAATAAAAGACACAAATATATTACATCCCGACAAAGAAAAGGGTTAGTAAGACACAGGAGATAGAGAGGGAAGCAATGCAAAAACAAAGAAAAGAACAAAGAGGGTACAGATGGAAAACAAATATAATAGGAAATGAAGGAAAGGTGGAAATAGCATGAAAGGGACAGCTTATGATTATAGGCAATTGGAAAGAGGGGAAGGGAAGTGAAGGGGAGGGAGGGGATGGAAAAGGAAGGGAAAGAATAGGATGGGACTTGAAGGGAAGGGAAGCGAAAGGATGGCACGGAAACGAAAGGGAGAAAGGCGAGGGAAGGGAAGGGAAGGGAAGAGAAGGGAATGGAAGGGAAGGGAAGAGATGGGAAGAGAAGCGAAAGGATGGCAAGGAAAGGGAAGGGAAAAAAAGGCGAGGGAAGGGACAGGAAGAGAAGGGAATGGAAGGGAAAGGAAGAGATGGGAAGGAAAGCGAAAGGATGGCAAGGAAAGGGAAGGGAAGTGAAGGGAAACGAAAGGATGGCAGGGAAAGGGAAGGGAAAGAAAGGCGAGGGAAGGGAAGGGAAGGGAAGGGAAGGGAAGGGAAGGGAAGGGAAGGGAAGCGAAAGGAAGGCAAGGAAAGGGAAGGGAAAGAAAGGAAGAGAAGGGAAGGGAAGGGAAGGGAAGCGAGAGGATGGCAAGGAAACGGAAGGGAAAGAAAGGCGAGGGAAGGGAAAGGAAGAGAAGGGAAGGGAAGGGAAGGGAAGAAATGGGAAAGGAAAGGAAGATGGAGAGGTGAAAGAATGATTGGAAAAAAAAAACCATGATATACCGACAAAGAAGGGAGTTAATAAAAAAATAGACAAAACAAAAAAGTAATAAGAAAAACAAACGAGGTACAGAAAATATTATAGTAAAGACACAAAACAACCACAAACCGACAAAGAAAATGATTAGTAAGAGACATGTAATAAAGCGAAAGAGAATGAAAACAATAAGAGAAATAAGAAAAAAAGTAGAACAGAACGAATAGAGGGACCAAAAAGAGTAAACTGATAAAGAAAATGAGTTAATAAAAAAAAACGAGATACAAGGAAAGAAAGATAGAGAAAACAAAAACAAAGAAATAAACAAAAAAAAGGAAGAGGAATACGGATAGAAAAAAGGGGCACACAAACAAACAAGCACACAAAAATAAACAAACACACAGGAAGACAGACAAAAAAAGTTAATAAAAAAACGAGATACAAGGAAAGAAAGATAGAGAAAACAAAAACAAAGAAATAAACAAAAAAAAAAGGAAGAGGAATACAGATAGAAAAAAAGGGACAAAACAAACAAACACACATAAACAAACAAACAAGGAAGACAGACAAAAAAAAAACGCGTGTGATTCGTCCCCATCCTTGGAAATGACAGCCCTTCCCGTGACTCAGTGTGGAGGAAAATTGAGCATATAGCAAGGTGTTCGGGGGGGAGGGAAGGGGAGCGAAGGGGAGGGGAGGGGAGGGTAGGGTAGGGGAGGGGAGGGGAGGAGAAGGAAAGGAGTAAGGTGGGGGTGAGACGGAGGGAAAGGAGAGGAAAGGGGAGGACAGAGGGGAAGGAGGGGAGGGGAAGGAGGGGAAAAGGAGAGGAGCAAGGTGGGTGAGAGAGAGAGAGAGAGAGAGAGAGAGAGAGAGAGAGAGAGAGAGAGAGAGAGAGAGAGAGAAAACCCGAGTAATGTGTAAACGAGTGAGGGGAAAGAGAGGAGGGGAAATATGATGGGAAAGGAAATAACAGAAAAGAGAATGAAAGGTGAATAAGAGAAGGGAAGGGAAGGGAAGGGAAGGGAAGGGAAGGGTATGGACTGGAAGGGAAGGAAAGGGATTGGAAGGGAGGGGAAGGGAAATGAAGGACAAGGCGGAAACAATATGAAAGGGAGAAGTTCTATACATATTTGGAAAGAGGGGAAGGGAAGGGTCGGGAAGGGAAGGGAAAGGAATGGTTTGGATTGAAAGGAAAGGGAAAGGGAAGGGAAGGGAAGGGAAGGGAAGGGAAGGGAAGGGAAGGAAAAGAAAGGGAAAGGAAGGGAAGAGAAAGGAAGGGAAGGGAAGGAAGGAAGGAAGGAAGGAAGGAAGGAAAAGAAAGGGGAAGGAAGGAAGAAAGGAAGGAAGGAAGGAAGGAAGGAAGGGAAGGGAAGGAAGGGAAGGGAAGGGAAGGGAAGGGAAGAAGAAGAGGTTAGAGTGGGAGGAAAAGGGAAAAGGAAATAGAAGTGTAAGGAAGAATAGGTACAAGACTTTTGTGTAATACTCCCCCCCTCCCTTTGCCTCCCTTCCCCTCTCTTCTCCTCCTTCCTTACCTTTAAAATACCCATCTCTCTTTATTTTCCAACCCCCACCTCCGCCTCTCAACCTCCCAAAATTATCACAGAAACAAAAAGAACAAAATATTGAAACACACACACACACACACACACACACACACGTTTGCATAATCTCGCCATCTATCATAGCTATCCTCTTCCCTTTACCTCCTCCTCTCCTCATCCCCCTCTCTTCCCCTCACCCCTATCACCCCCTCCCCTAGCTCTCTTTCCCCTCCACCTCTCACTCATGCCCATCATCTCGTCCTTCACCCCCTCCCCGACTCTACATGCCCCTCCCCTCCCCTCCCCGACTCCCCTCGCCGCCTGGTTGCCATGGCCACCAGGTTGACTGTGGCCCTGTGAGTCGACGCAATCCTGTCTGAGGGCCACTTCTGGAGGAGGAGGAGGAGGAGGAGGAGGATAAAATAACACTGAAACATGGAAGAGCAGGCAACAGAAGGCATGATGATTACTAACGAGGCTGCCTGCTTTAGTGATTGACTCTACTCGATGGCCACTTCCGTGACCTGCGGGAATGAATAAATCACTTGTTGTATATATATGCGGGACGTTCAGTTACTTCCTGACGCAACAAAGTAAAGGCTAATGCACTTCACAAAGGATAATTTTCGCATTACCTACTTCTGCAGGAAGGTTCCGTATCTTCTCGCTTGAATTGTTTGATTGTAATTTCTTGCTCTCAGGTTAGTGTCGGGATAAAAAAAGGATTGATAGAAGTTCCTGACTTTGTTTGTTCAGGCATCTGAAGACCTGCAACAAATCCCCCCGCAATCGTTTCATTTCCAAAGTAAAGTGAATCCCTTGAACCGTGTTTCATGATCATTTTCGTATCATTTTCGTAGTGTGCCCATGAACTCTGTAACAACGTAATGTCCTTCTTGTAATTAGGGGACCAGAACTGCACTGCATGTTCCAGGTGAGGTCTTCCCAACGAGTTATACGGAGACAACATTATTCTCGGCGTATTACACTCGAAGTTCCTCGCTATGAACCCGAACATCGCACAGGCTTCTGCAGGCAGACGTACAGTGCTTTGTGTGTTCCAAGTCACTGCTGATCGTGACATGTTCCTGCTGTACGACTTGCAGAGGTTTCCCACTCATGTTGTATGTATGGTTACTATTTCTGGACCCTAAATGCATCACTTTACACTCATCAAGACAGAAGGACATTTTCCACTTTACAAACCACTGAATAATTCAGTCGATGTCTTTTTGAATAATTTCGCAGTCGGCCGCTCTCTGCCCACTGTTATGTAATCAACAAATTTTGGTAAAGCATTTTGGTCCTATTTCTAAGTCGTTGTTATATATTGTAAAGAAAGGTCCCACCACTGACCTTTGCGGTACTCAACTAGTGACCTGGAGCCACTCGGAAGCTTGTCCATTAAGGTTTTTCTTTTTACCAGTAAGCCAATCTCTTATGCTGGCGGACGAAGACGAGGGACAGGAGAAAGAGAAGGAGGAGGAGGAAAGAGACGAAAAGAAGAGGGACGAGGGCGACGAAGACAATGGAAAAGAGGACAAAGAGGAGGAGGAGGAGGAGGAGGAGGACAAGAAAGTGAGACGGGCGAGAAAAAGGACAAGATGGAGAATAAAAAATACCAACAAAATAAAGGAAAAAAAAGAAAGGGGAAGAGTGGAAAAAGGAAAGTGGGAGGCAAAGAAACAACAATAGGTAGAAGGGAGGGAGGCAAGGAGGCAGGGAAAGGGACGGAGGAGACAGAGAGAAAGAAAAGGAGATAAGAGCGACAAAGAGATAAGAGGAAGGAGACGGAATAAAGGAGCCAAGATAGAGGAGATAAAGATGACAATAGCAAAATAATGAAGTAATCGATGACGTAAGATATAACATAGATAGACAGATAGTAAGAGACAGATAAAATGAAATAAGAGAGAGGGAGACACAGAGATGAGAGGAAGGAGACGAAATTAAGAGAATAAGAAGATAGAGAGAAGGAGATGAAGATGACAATAGCAAAATGATGAAGAGAGGGACGATGACGTATGATAGAAGGTAGATAGATAGATAGATAGAGATAGATGAAATGAAAGAGAGAGAGAGAGGGAGAGAAACGTGAGGCTATTTCCTTTAATACTAACATGAAGCAGAAAAAAAATAAACATTGATGAAACAGTAGCAGGAATTGACGTGATGTAATATGTGTGATGTAACTTCCTGCAAATTTCCTCCCCACCTTCCCCCTCTCCCCCCTTAAATAAAAGTTGACGCACGTAGTGAAATGTTGTAGCGGGAATATCTGAGGCCGATAAAATGATATACGTTAAAATGATCGAGGTCAAACGGATATGAAAAGGCTTAACGAACGGAAAAGGTTTTATAATGCAGTGAGTGGGAGAGAGAGATAATGCCGGGCTGAAAAAACAGATAAAATAAAACTTGTGTAGAGAAATGAGAAAATAGCAAAAATGGAGACGGATGAGAAAGAAAAGAAAAGAAAGAAGAGCATAACGAAGGGGAGGACGAGGAGAACAAAAATGAACCTAAAAATGAAGAAAAAAAAGATATGGGGATAGAGAACAAAATAAACAAAGAAATGATAATGCAACAAAAATGGAGATGGATATTAAAGAAAAGAAAAGAAGAAAGAGCATAACGAAGGGGAGGACGAGAACAAAAATGAACCTAAGAATGAAAAAAAAAAAATTGGGGATAGAGAACAAAATAAAACAAAATGATAAAGCAACAAAAATGGAGACGAATGAGAAAGAAAAGAAAGAAGGAAAAGCATGACGAAAAGGAGAACGAGGAGGAAGAGGGGAACAAAAATTAACCTAAAAATGAAAAAAACTAAAATGAGGACAAAGGGGAACAAAATAAAACTGTATATAAAGAAATGATAAATGAGCAAAAAATGGAGACGGATGAGAAAGAAAAGAAGGAAGAGAATGACGAAGAGGGGAAAGAGGAGGAGGGGAACAAAAATGAACCTAAAAATATTTATAAAAAAAAAAAACTGAAATGGGGACAGAGGAGAACAAAATAAAACTTGTATAAAGAAAATGATAAAACAGCAAAAAATGGAGACGAATGAGAAAGAAAAGAAAAAAGAGAATGACGTAGAGGAGAACGAGAAAGAGAACAAATAGGAGCCTAGAAATGAAAAAAAAAACTAAAATGAAGATAGAGGCGAACAACATAAAACTGTATAAATAAATGAAAAAAACAGCAAAAAATGGAGACGAATTAGAAAGAAAAGAAAAGAAGGAAGAACATAACGAAGAGGAGAACGAGGAGGAGGAGGAGGAGGAGGGGAACAAAAATGAACCAAAAAATGATAAAAGAAATGGGGAGATGAAAACGATAATGATGAGGAGGAGGAGCATGACGTAGGAGGGCGAGAAGGAGGACAACGAGGAGGAGGAAAAGGACGAGGAAGAAAAGGAGAAAGCGGAGGTGAAGGAGGCCAGGTAAGTGGATCTAACCTTACGAGCTGGAATGAGTGTAATAGAGCAGAAAGAATGATGAGGAAGGGGATGGGAAGAAAGGAAGATAAAAAGAAGAATAAAAGAAGAGAAGAAGAATGGAATGAGGACACCAAAAATACTTAATGGAAAGGAAAATGAGATAGAAAGAAAAATAAATGTGTAGGCAGCAAGGAGAGCGATAGATAGAGAGAGAGAATACGAGACTAAGAAAAAAGAGGTACAAATAATATGACTGACCCAGATAAGAGAGTGACAGGACGAAGAGATGATAAAAAGGACAGAGAGACGAGGAGAGGAAGCAGAGGATCAAGGACGAAAGGAGAAAAAAGCAAATAAAAACAAGACAATGGAAACCAAACACTGACAAAACAAACAATAAAAACAAACCAGGGCATGAAAAACAAGGGAAAATAAAACACTTACAACAAGGTCGGTTAAAAATAGCCAGTTAATTACGCAACCCAAAACAAGGTGAGTTACGTCGAGAGATTTTTAAAAGGGAAAAAGATAAGACACGAAAAATAACTAATCCGGCAAGCTGTGGACAGACATGAGAAAATAAAAATAAAACAAGGATGAAATAAAAACAAAGACAACAAGGAAAGTTACGTCAAGACAAAGCTTTGAAAATGAAAAAAAGATAAAACGAAAAATAACAAATCCTGAAAACTAATGGACAGGCTTAAGAAAAATATATAAACATGGATGAAGTAAAAAGACAGCAAGGAAAATTTAGACTAAGGAGAAAAAACGGCGTGGAAAGAGAATAAAGACGAAAGATGAAGAAAAGACGGCACGAGAAATAAAGAAAACTGAAAACACAAAAATGAGAAAATGAGAAAATAAAAAAAGGATGAAACAGAAAGACAACAAGAAAAAGTAAACCAAGGAGAAAAAAAAAACAGCGTGGAAAGCAAGAAAAAAAGATGAAAGATAAATAAAAGATAACACGAAAAGTAAAGAAAAAATAAAAACAAACGAGAAAATGAAAATAAAACAAGGACGAAGCAGAAAGACAAGAAAAAGTAACCTAAGGAGGAAAAAACAACGTGGAAAGCAAGAAAAAAAGATGAAAGACAAATTAAAGATAAAGAAAAAAGAAAAACAAACGAGAAAATAAAAATAAAACAAGGATGAAAAAAAGAGACAAGAGAGAGGAAAAGCAGCGTGGAAAGCAAGACATGTGGCAACAATACACAGCTCTTTCCTCTCTACCTTTTCGCCGAACTGAAGACCAAATATAAGGTGAGAAAACAGGAGCAAGCAATCAAGCAGCCAGCCACCCACTCACCTGGCACCCCCCCTTTCCTCCCCCTCCTTCACCTCTCCACACACTTTCCCTTTCCCATCAATGACCCCTTCCCCGTCCCCGCTTGTCCTCTGTGCTATTCCTTTCTCTTTCCTCTGCCGTCGCTAAACCCCCTCCTCTCCCCCTCCTTCAGACACTTTCCCTTTCCCATCCATGACCCCTTTCCCTCCCCCCCTTGTCCTCTGTGCTATTCCTTTCTCTTTCCTCTGTCGTCTCTAATTTTCTTCTTTTTCTTCCTTTTTTTTTCTGCTTCACCCCCTTTTCCCCTCCTTCATACACTTTCCCTTTCACTCACCCCCTTATCCCCTGCCTCCTTTCTTTCTCCTTCCTCTGTCGTTTCTAATCTTCTTTTTCTTCTTCTTCTTCTTCTTCTTCTGCTTCTACTTATCATTCTTCTCCTTTTTCTTCCTCCTCTTTTATTATCTTCTCTCCTTTTCTTATTATTTTCTTCTTCTTTTATTTCTTTTTTCTTTTCCTTTTTTCCCCTTTTTCTTCCTTTCTTCCGTCGCTAACCTTCTTTTTCTTCCTTTTTCTCCTTACTCTTATAAATCTTCTCCTTTCCTTTTTCTGCGTCATCTTTTGTTCATCTTGTATCTTTCATCTTTGTCTACTTTTCCTCTCTTTTATTTATCTTTTTATTTTCCTTTTTACATCTTTAATTTTCTTCTTAACTTCTTTTTTTTGGAATTTCGTTTCTTCTTTTTCTGTTCCTTCCTTATCGTCATCCTTCTTTTTCTTCTTCTTTTCCTCATTTTTCTTTATTTTCTCCTTTTTCTATTTTTTTTTCATTTCGTTTCTATTTTTCCACCCTCTATTCCCTCCTCCTCCTCCTCCTCCTCCTCCTCCTCCTCCACTATTACATCCTCTATCCTCCACCCCGACCAACACAGCGCCCCCCCCCTTCTCCTCCATCACCACCACCACATCCACCTCCTCCTTCTCCTTCACTACCACCTCCTCTATCCTCCACCCCCACCGACACAACGCCCCCCCTCCTCCTCCATCACCACCACCACATCGACCACCTCCGCTCCAAGCCTCCCCCAAAAAGCGAGCACACATTACACTTTGCCTCCCTGCCCAAACAACGAGGTAACCTTTCCTCTTAATTAAACTGGCTGCGGGAACGAATTTGCCACTTTCTTGCCCCGCGCGTGGCCAGAAGTGATTTAGAAAGAAATGTGCGGAACAATGTCAACGAGGAAGTAATTAAACCGAGAGAGAGAGAGAGAGAGAGAGAGAGAGAGAGAGAGAGAGAGAGAGAGAGAGAGAGAGAGAGAGAGAGAGAGAGAAATACATAGACACACAGACAGACAGAGACAGACAGACAGACAGTTACACACAAACAGGCAAGCAAACAAACAGAAACAAAGACAAAAATAGTGAGAAAAAGATAATCAGACCGAGGTAAAGACAAAAATACGAGGCGGACATTAAGTTTTAGAGAAGAAACAAAAACAAAGAAAACAAAAAGACAGAAAAATGGAATGAAAGAAAAAAATGAATGGATCTGTACAGTACACACATACACATACACCAAAAAAAAAAAAAAAAACTTAAACAATACAGATCTCGGCGACAGTGAAAACAAAAACAAAAACAAAACAAAAACACAAATAAACAGGACTTGAAAATTTCTACTCACACTCACATTGAAATACAGAAGAACACAAATTGATAACTCTTTCCATCAGACTCAGTTCTCACCGCTGCGGATGCAAAACAACAAACAAAAACACACAAAAAAAGACAGAAAGAGAAAGGAAAAAAAGTTGCGGTATCACATTTTTCACTCCATGCCTTCCCCTCCCCCCCCCCCCCTCCCCCTCCAAAAAAAGATGAATTGCAGCCTTCACTATTTGCGCGGCGAAAGCTTTGATGTAACTTATTCGTCTGCGTCGCGTCGGAGTCGTGTTCATGTTTCGTAATAATCATTCTCTGGTCGTGATCATTATTCTGGGTTGCTTCGTGTGTTTCAAGGGGGAGGGTTGTTAAGCTGCCGCGGGGAGGAAGGGAGGGAGGGGGAGGGGGAGAGAGAGAGAGAGAGAGAGAGAGAGAGAGAGAGAGAGGAGTGGGGAGGGGAATGGGACACGGACAGACATGCTATTACACAGATATACAGACAGGCAGACAGACAGATCGACACTCCAGACAACAAATAAATCAAAAGAAAACGGAGACATCATCAAAACAGATATACACGCACACACGCACACACACAAAAAAAAACATGAGCCAAACAGATTACAGTCAACCAGAAAAAAACAGACAGACAAAACTGAACCAAACTGATCAAAACGAAATTACAGAGACCAACGGAGAGACGGACCAGCCACAGACACATACTGACCAGAGAAAACAGACATCCCAGACAGATAAACGGACAAATAAAAAAAAAAACAGACAGAATACCCAGAAAATAACAGACAGAGACACAGACGGAAAAATAAGAGAAACAGACAGGCTGACTAAAAAAAAGACAAAACCAATGAGACAGACAGAAGGGCAGACTCACTAAAACAGACAGACACAGATGATCCACATACATACAGACACAGACGGACAGAAACGTAAAACAGACAGACTAGAAAAAAACACAATAAAAGACAGATTGAATAGAAGAACAAACGATCCACAGACAGACACAGACAGACAGACTCACTAAAAGACGCACAGACGATCCACAAACAGACAGACACAGACGGACAGAAACGTAAAACAGACAGACTAGAAAAAAACACAATAAAAGACAGATTGAATAGAAGAACAAACGATCCACAGACAGACAGACTCACTAAAAGACGCACAGACGATCCCACAAACAGACAGACACAGACAGACAGAAACGTAAAACAGACAGACTAGAAAAAAAATACAGATTGAATAGAAGAACAAACGATCCACAGACAGACACAGACAGACAGACTCACTAAAAGACGCACAGACGATCCCACAAACAGACAGACACAGACGGACAGAAACGTAAAACAGACAGACTAGAAAAAAACACAATAAAAGACAGACTGAATACAAGACAGACGATCCCACAAACAGACAGACACGGACAGACAGAAACGTAAAAACAGACAGTATATCTTCACACAGTAGTCCGTTACGTGTCCATTACCTGTCTCTTCCATTACCTGTCCCGTCCCCGAGTCTGTCTCCTGTAGATTGAAAAATTCCTCAGGTTTCTCCTCCTCAGGCGCAACACTGAGCCAGGAATTTAACCTTTGACGAGCAGCATCCGACGTCGCCCGGGTCCATTAATGAGTTTCAGGAGACAGATGAAAACTGCGGATAAAAAAAAAAGAGAAAAAAAAATTGGATGTTGAAGGAGTGATTATCCAATTATTTTATTTTTCATTTCTCTCTCTCTCTCTCTCTCTCTCTCTCTCTCTCTTTCTCTCTCTTTCTTTTCTTCTTTCTCTCTTCTCTTCTCTTCTTTCTCTCTCTCTCTCTCTCTCTCTCTCTTATCTGCCCTTGTTTTCCTTCTAAATTTGCATAAAAAGAAAAAAAATTATGAGTGATTATCCAGTAATTTTTTTTCTTTCTCATTTTCCTTTTTTTTTAATCCCTGTTTTTTTCTATACTTGCATAAAAAGGAAGAAAAGTATGAAACTGTCAGAGTGATTATGAACTATTTTTTTTCTCTCCCTCTCTCTCGTTATCTAGTTATTTTTTTCTTTCACATTTTCCTTTTTCTTTATCCTTGTTTTTTCTATACTTGCATAAAAAGGAAAAAAATATGAAGCCGTCAGAGTGATTAACCTTCTCTCTCTCTCTCTCTCTCTCTCTCTCTCTCTCTCTCTCTCTCTCTCTCTCTCTCTCTCTCTCGTTTACCTTTTCTTTTAGCTTTTGTACCCACCCTGAACGTCCTTGTGTTTCTTCTATATTTGCACAAAAGAAAAAAAAATATGATGCTGGCTGTGTGATTATCCCATTTTCTTTTTTTGTCTCTCTCATATTCCCTCTTTTCTCGCTCTTGTACCCACTCTGTTTGTTCTTGTTTATCTCCTTTTGTGACCTTGCGTTCCCCTCGTGTTCTCTTTCTCTTATATATTTTCGCTTTCCTTCCTTCCTCCTTGTTCGTCCCTTGTATTTCCTACCATCCCTTGTACCAGCCCTGTTTTTCCTTCATTTCCTTCTATGTTAACCTTCCTCGCCCTATATTTTCTTCCATCTCTTGTACCATCCCTATTTTTCCTTCTTTGTTAACCTTCCTCGCCCTATATTTTCTTCCATCTCTTGTACCATCCCTATTTTTCCTTCTTTTCCTTCAATGTTAACCTTCCTCGCCCTATATTTTCTTCCATCTCTTGTACCATCCCTATTTTTCCTTCTTTTCCTTCAATGTTAACCTTCCTCGCCCTATATTTTCTTCCATCTCTTGTACCATCCCTATTTTTCCTTCTTTTCCTTCAATGTTAACCTTCCTCGCCCTATATTTTCTTCCATCTCTTGTACCATCCCTATTTTTCCTTCTTTGTTAACCTTCCTCGCCCTATATTTTCTTCCATCTCTTGTACCATCCCTATTTTTCCTTCTTTTCCTTCTATGTTAACCTTCCTCGTCCTTGATATTTCCTTCCATCCCTTGTACCATCCCTATTTTTCCTTCTTTTCCTTCTATGTTAACCTTCCTCGTCCTTGATATTTCCTTCCATCCCTTGTACCGGCCCTATTTTTCCTTCTTTTCCTTTTATGTTAACCTTCCTCGTCCTTGATATTTCCTTCCATCCCTTGTACCATCCCTATTTTTCCTTCTTTTCCTTCAATGTTAACCTTCCTCGCCCTATATTTTCTTCCATCTCTTGTACCATCCCTATTTTTCCTTCTTTTCCAAAGTTAACCTTGCTCGCCCTATATTTTCTTCCATCTCTTGTACCATCCCTATTTTTCCTTAACTTTATATATTTTCTTTTATCCCTTGTACCGGCGCTATTTTCCTTCTTTTCCTTCTATGTTAACCTTCCTCGCCCTTGATATTTCCTTCCATCTCTTGTACCATCCCTATTTTTCCTTCTTTTCCTTCACTGTTAACCTTCCTCGCCCTATATTTTCTTCCATCTCTTGTACCATCCCTATTTTTCCTTCTTTTCCTTCAATGTTAACCTTCCTCGCCCCTTATATTTTCTTTTATCCCTTGTACCGGCGCTATTTTTCCTTCTTTTCCTTCTATGTTAACCTTCCTCGCCCTTGATATTTCCTTCCATCTCTTGTACCATCCCTATTTTTCCTTCTTTTCCTTCAATGTTAACCTTCCTCGCCCTATATTTTCTTCCATCTCTTGTACCAGCCCTGTTTTTCCTTCTTTTCCTTCAATGTTAACCTTCCTCGCCCTATATTTTCTTCCATCTCTTGTACCATCCCTATTTTTCCTTCTTTTCCTTCTATGTTAACCTTTCTCGCCCTTGGTATTTTCTTCCATCTCTTGTACCATCCCTATTTTTCCTTCTTTTCCTTCTTTGTTAACCTTCCTCGCCCTATATTTTCTTCCATCTCTTGTACCATCCCTATTTTTCATTCTTTTCCTTCAATGTTAACCTTCCTCGCCCTATATTTTCTTCCATCTCTTGTACCATCCCTATTTTTCCTTCTTTTCCTTCAATGTTAACCTTCCTCGCCCTATATTTTCTTCCATCTCTTGTACCATCCCTATTTTTCCTTCTTTTCCTTCAATGTTAACCTTCCTCGCCCTATATTTTCTTCCATCTCTTGTATCATCCCTATTTTTCCTTCTTTTCCTTCTATGTTAACCTTCCTCGCCCCTTGTATTTTCTTTTATCCATTGTACCGGCCTTGTTTGTCCTTTTCATTCTTTTTTTTAAATATCCTCGTCCTTTATTTTCTTCCATTTCTTGTACCATCCCTATTTTTCCATCTTTTCCTTCTATGTTTACCTTCCTCGCCCTTGATATTTTCTTTCATCCCTTGTACCGGCCCTATTTTTCCTTCTATTTTTCCTTCTTTTCCTTCAATGTTAACCTTCCTCGCCCTATATTTTCTTCCATCTCTTGTATCATCCCTATTTTTCCTTCTTTTCCTTCTATGTTAACCTTCCTCGCCCCTTGTATTTCCTTTTATCCCTTGTACCAACCTTATTTTTCCTTATTTTCCTTCTATGTTAACCTTCCTCGCCTCTTGTATTTCCTTTTATCCCTTGTACCGGCGCTATTTTTCTTCTTTTCCATCCTTGTACCAGCCCTGTTTTCCTTCTTTCCTTCTATTCTTTTCCTTCTATGTTAACCTTCCTCGCCCTTGATCCTTCCATCCCTTGTACCGGCCCTATTTTTCCTTCTTTTCCTTCTATGTTAACCTTCCTCGCCCTTGATATTTCCTTCCATCCCTTGTACCGGCCCTGTTTTTCCTTCTTTTCCTTCTATTTTAACCTTCCTCGCCCTCTGTATTTCCTTTTATCCCTTGTACCGGCGCTATTTTCCTTCTTTTCCTTCTATGTTAACCTTCCTCGCCCCTTATATTTCCTTTTATCCCTTGTACCGGCCCTATTTTTCCTTCTTTTCCTTCTATGTTAACCTTCCTCGCCCTTGGTATTTCCTTCCATCCCATGTACCAGTCCTGTTTTTCCTTCTGTTCCTTCTCTTCTTTTCTCTCTTACTATTTCTGTTATTTCTCTTATTCTCTTACTCTTATTCACTTCAAATTTCTAAGCAACACGCGTCAGTCTCTTTCTTTTCTCTGAGTGCATTCCGCTGGCCTTGATGAGAAGAAAAAAATAGCACCCCCTGCCCTCCTTACCTTCAGTCCTATTCCCCTCCGCGTGATGTTTCCCCGCCCCGGATCACTATCATCACCTCCTCCAATACTTGTCCGGGAGGGATTTCTTTTTCAGGGAGATTGTTTTTGCAGCTGACGTCAGACATGCCCTCATTAGTGCATTTCCAGGTGCTGCTGACGCCATGACATTAACGCTTTATATATACTTTTTATCATGTTTTCTCTCACTCACACATATATTTTTTTTCCTGTTTTCTCTCACTCACACTCTCACTCACACACACACACACACACACACACACACACACACACACACACACATCAAAACCCCTTTCCTCAACCCACTTTTTCATCATTCCTTCTTTCCTTCCTTCTTTCAGCTTTCCACCATGTCTTTCTTCTTTCTTTGTTTCTTTTTTCTCTTTTTTCTTTGTCTTTCTTTTCTTCCATCCTTCCATCACTAATTCCTTCTCTCATTCCTTCCTTCTTTCCTTCCATTTTTCTTATTTTT
Organism: Eriocheir sinensis; assembly: GCF_024679095.1. Classification (NCBI taxonomy): domain Eukaryota; kingdom Metazoa; phylum Arthropoda; class Malacostraca; order Decapoda; family Varunidae; genus Eriocheir; species Eriocheir sinensis. The sequence goes on from NC_066551.1 coordinate 8,182,581, forward strand.
CCACCTTCTTTCCTTTATTCCTTCCATTTTTCCACCATTCCTTCCTTTCCTTTCGCCTTCCTCCCCACCTTCCTTTTTTTCCATCCCTCCTTCTTTTCTTCTTTTTTTCCTTTCTTCTTTCTTTTTCTTTTTATATACCTCATTTCTTCTTTTTCTTTCTTCATTCCTTTCTTTCTCTTCTTCCCACCTTCCCTTTTCCCTTCCTTCCTCTCAACCTTTCTTTATTCCTTCCTTCCATCCTGCCTTCCCTTCACCTATCCACTATTCCTTCCTTCCATCCTTCCACCATTCCTTCCTCCCTTCCTTCCATTCTCCCTTCCCTTCACTTATCCATCATTCCTTCCTTCCATTCTTTCCACCATTCCTTCCTTCCTTCCTTCCATCCCTCGCTCTTTCACTTTCCTCCCTCCCCCTGCCATCCCTTCGTCCCTGACTAAATCATCATCTCTGTCAAACGGCTCCGGATTCCTGTCAGGTTATCAGCGGGTGAACGAGAGTATTGGACGGCCAGAACGGCGGCCGCAGAATGGGAAACGAAGACGAGGAGCGACGGAGGACGGGGCGGCGGTGCGGAGGGACGGGACCAGAAAATGAAGCCGGCATGAAGTGGGAGAGATGAGAAGAAGGGAAGGTGACGTGCGTGCTGCAAATTGGGAAAAAGAGAGAGAGAGAGAGAGAGAGAGAGAGAGAGAGAGAGAGAGAGAGAGAGAGAGAGAGAGAGAGGTGAGGGTAGCGGGCGAACTACAATCACTTCCAAAATGGACAAGAAAAGATAGAAAAAACGATAAATGGAAAGAGAGAGAGAGAGAGAGAGAGAGAGAGAGAGAGAGAGAGAGAGAGAGAGAGAGAGAGAGAGAGAGAGAGAGAGAGAGGTTGAAAAATATAGATGGAGAGAAAAAAAAGGGAAAAAAAAGAGAAAGTGGGGAGAGGAGAGGCGGCACACAGCGATATTCACCCTCCCCCCATAAAAAAAAAAATCCAACATGGTCAGTAGAACGTAAAAAAGAAAAAAAACAGCGAGGAGAAAAGTGGAGCGCCGATATGCAAGAGCGTTCCAATTTATGCAACGTCAAAAGCTCTGTTCAAATATTGTAATCACATTTTCCATTAGGCCATAAAATAATCATCATCGCGCATACACACACACACACACACACACACACACACACACACGCGCGCGCGCCTTTAATCGCTGCTCAATTTGAATAGCTAATCGGAGTCCTTCCCCTGACAATCACCGGACAATCCCCCCCTTTTTCCTACCCCCCCCCCCCAACCCGTTCATTTTTCCATCGCTCCAGTCCCCGCCCTCATCCCCCCCCCCCCCCATGTTTCCTACCCTACTCCTTCACCGCCCCCACCCCCGTTATTTTTTCCCACAGCGACATACCCCCCCCCCCCCCTCCACACACACATATGATTCCCGCACAGCCTCAGCCCCACCCCGAACCACGTCATCTCCACCTTTGCCCCCTCACCCCCATTTTTTCTTCCTCCCCTCAACCCCGTCATCTTCCTTTGATGACGTCAGCAACAACATTACGCCCCTTTACACCCTTATATTCCCCCCCCCCTGCCCCGCCCATCCCTGTCCCACCTCGAAGTCCAGGGATGGAGTGAATACTAGAGTTGTGTATTCGAATACGATTACGAATACTTCAAATTCCAACGAATGCGAATACGAATTCACTGAACTGGTCTGAATTCCAATACAAATATGAATACTACTTGAACGTATTCATGAAAACATTTTCGTGAATACTTATCATGCTACAGAAAAATGAACTCATGAACCTGTACTTTACATGACGATTACACGTCCGCGCAGGAGGCAAGAGTTTATGGAACAACGGATGTTATTTCTGATTATGAAATTTTAAATATTCGTCAGATTATTCGCAGAATACGAATACTTTTCCCTTGTATTCGAATACGAAAGAGAAGATTTGAATTTCTATCACTAATAATTCGAATATGAATACGCTAACACCAAAATACAGTATTCGAATGTATTCGAATACGAATACCGAATACGAATACTCTATCTCTGCTTCGAACCCCGTCTGTCCCCACTCCGTCATCCTGCCTGGATATATAAAGCAACATTACACCCCTCCCATGACCCCATTCCCTTCAACTCCCTACCATCTTCTCCCATTACGCCCTCCCCTTGATTGACCCCTTTCATCTCCCACCGCGTGAGTTTCCCTCGATAACCACAGCAGAAATCCCCATCATCCTTCCTGCTCCTCTCTGCCCTCCACCCCTTCAGTTCCCATTCCTTCATCTTCCCTTAATAGCCACAGCACAATTGTCCCCTTTCTTCTCCATTCAGCCAATTACCTTACCATGAAATACCATAGCAACGTTCCATCCCCAGCCACCCCTTCCTTGTTTCCTACCCCCTACCCCACCCCGCTTCGTCGAACCTCACCTCACCTCGTCTAAACTAACCTCGTTCAACCTCATACCGCCCCTTTTCACCTACGCCCCTCTCGCCCTTTCACACCCCTTCAACCTCAACTCCATTGCCCCCTCTGCCCCGTCACAAGCTAGGCAGTTACCCGTGGCAGACATTCCCCCTCTTTCCGCGCGGGGCCGAGATGGGGCTGGGTTAAAACGGCCTAAGACTGGTGTGTGCTGGAAGATAAGTGAGGCTGCGTGGGCGCCCTAAGTGGTCTGGTCGTGTAATGTGCCTGAGTGTTTCCAGCAGTGACGTAGAGCGGGAGAGGAAAGGAGAAAGGGGAGATGAGGAGAGGGAAGGGAGAAAAGGGGAAAGGGAAGGGAGAGAAAGGAAGGGGAAGGAAGAAGTGAAGGGGAGACAGAAGGGAAGGACAGAGAGGGGGAAGTGTAAGAAGGTGAGAGGGGAAGGGAGAGAAGAGGAGGAGGAAGGAAAAGAAGAAGGGGAAAAGAAGAGGGGGAAAAGTAGAGGGGGAAAGGTAAAAGGGGGAAAGGTAAGAAGGGGAGGGTAAGGGAATGAAGGAGAAGGGGAATAGAGAAAAGGGGGGAGAAAAGGGGAGGGGGAAGGAAGTGGAAGGGAAAGGTAGAGAAAGGAGAGAAAGGAAAAGGGGGAAGGGAGAGAAGTTGGAGAAATGGGGAGAAGAGGCGGGGAAAGAGAAAGAGGGGGAGGAGAAACGGGAAAGATGGGGAGGAGGAAGGGAAAGAAGAGGGGGAAGGAAGGAAAGGGGAGGAAATATGTGGACGTAGGATAGGGAAGGGTAAGAAGGGGAGGGGAAAGGGAGAAATTAAGAGAGAGAAGGGAGTAGAGGAGAATGGAAGGGAGAAGAAAAGGGAAAAGGGGGAAGGGAGAGATGAGGAGGGGAGTGAGAGAAAGGACGGAGGAACGGAAGAGAAAGGGAGTGGGAAGGGAGAAAGGAGGGTGGAGAAGGAAGGGAGAGAAAGGCATGGGCGAGAAAGCGTGGGGAAAGAGGGGAAGACAGAGGAAAAAATATAATTAAACAAAGAGTGACGTTGAGGGAGAGTAAGGTTGGAGAGGTGAGGAAAAGAGTAAGGAAAAGACCATAAGGGGAAGTAAGAGGCGGTGAGGGGAAGAAGAGAATGAGAGGTGAGAAACTATTAGAAAAGTGCCAAAGTGGAACGTGAGGAGGAGGAGAGGGTAAGAGAGGACAGAGTAGAGGAAATATTTATAGAGGGACAAAGCGGAAAGTTGGAAAGTTTCGTTTACTCGGCGCAACAACTGTGGTCATATGCCGGAGAGAGAGAGGAGGGGGAAGGAATTATAGGAGAAGAGGGACAAAGTGGAGCGGGTCAGGAAAGGGCATAGCGTTGTGGAGCAGGGCAAGATAGGACAAGGCAAGACAAGGCGGCGTGAGGCTGGGTGAAGCAGAGGAGGGCGGGGATAACAGGAGGGGGCGGGACAGGACAGGAGCAGATCAAGAGCTGTATTCTCAAACAATTCTTTCCCCATGCACACATAATTATTTGACAAGGCTTTCCTAGGAGTTTTGAGCATTTCCAGGGCTAGTTTCATTACCCTGGTGGTAGTTTGGCAAGAAACTAACACTTGCAACCGTATACAGGCCTCCAAAACAACAGGCAGCCGATGACACTGCCCTGTATGAAGAGATTCACTCTCTAACACAAAGCAAGGAAGCAATTATAATTGGGGACTTTAATTGCCCTAAGATTGACTGGGGACTGATGACTGGAGATCAAGAATGTAACAGGCTTATATAAATGGTGGAGGATTCGTTCCTCACTCAAGTTGTAACTCAACCAACAAGAGAAAACAATCTGCTGGATCTGGTATTAGTAAGCGACCCCGGCCTCATTCGCGACTGTACAGTTGGTGAGAAACTTAATGGGTGCGATCACCACTTAATCCGTTTTAATGTCAACATATGTCACAAATTCGTAGATAATCCGTCAGTGATACCAGATTATAAAAAAGGAAATTTCAACTTATCCCGTGCGCTGCTTTCCCCTACGACATGGGACCAACTTGACATCACCGACAATACAATCGACAACGCGTGGAACGTCTTCAAAGATAAGCTGTTGCAGGTAGAGAAGGCTACAGTGCCTACGAAATCCAGGCGAGTAAATGGGGCCGTAGATCCACCGTGGATGACCAGAGAAATAAAAAGGGCAGTAAACCTAAAAAAAAGGAATTATAATTTGATGAGAGAGAATGCTACGGCCGAAGCCAGCACACAGTACCACAACAGCCTCTGAGCTTGTCGCAGCATTATTCGGAGTAGCAAACGCAACTATGAAAAGCAAATAGCGCGCGAAATCAAAACTAACTCCAAGAAATTATTCACGTACATAAGATCGAAAAAGAAAGTAAAATCCAATATTGGTCCCCTGACAGACGAGACTGGATCTGTAACTCTGGACAGTAAACAGATGGCCAGAATCCTCAACAGTAACTTCGCATCCGTATTCACAGTCGAGGACATCGAAACCATTCCCGAGGGCCCTGACCCGCCGAGTGAGATCACGCCGATGGAAATTGACTCAATATGCGACCAAGAAGTAAAAAAGTACTTGGACAAACTCGACACGAACAAGTCAACGGGACCCGACAGTTTGTCCCCGCGGTTATTCAAAGAGCTTTAACAACAAATACTTCAACCACTCACTAACAAATTCAACCGGTCACTTCAACAGAAAAGGTCCCGGAAGACTGGAAGATGGCGAACGTAACACCGATTTTCAAAAAAGGAGACAAAAGCGTTGCATTAAACTACAGGCCCATAAGTTTGACATCAGTGGCAGGAAAAATACTCGAAAAGATTATTAGAGATAAACTTGTTAAGTTTCTAGAAAACAATAATATAGTCTCCGACACCCAGCATGGCTTCAGAAACAAGCGCTCCTGCCTAACGAATTTATTAGACTTCTTCCAAGGTATATATAAGAACTGGGATGCCCACATCCCCAGTGATGTTAAATACCTGGACTTTCAGAAAGCCTTCGACAAGGTATCGCACGAGCGACTCCTTAAGAAACTGCACTCGGCGGGCATTGGAGCCAATCTGATCGCATGGATAAGAGATTGGCTCACCGACAGAAAACAACGAGTACTACTCAACGGACAGCCTTCCGATTGGCTTCCAGTCACTAGTGGAGTGCCTCAAGGGTCAGTGCTGGGACCCATCCTCTTTATCATATATATTAATGACCTAGAATCAGGACTGAAATCCACAATATCGAAATTTGCAGATGACACCAAGGTGGGTGGAGATGCCCTCACAAAGACCGACTGTGAAATCATTCAGAAAGACCTCAATCACATTATCGAATGGTCGGAAAAATGGCAAATGTCTTTTAATGTTGACAAATGCAAAGTCATGCACATTGGGTCCCAAAATAGTAACCACACATACATCATGAATGTGAGACCTCTGCAGGCGATGCAGGAGGAAAAGGATCTTGGAGTCACTATCAGCAATGACCTGAAACACGCGAATCACTGTAAAAAAGCATACAACAAGGCCAACCTTATGCTCGGGGTCATAGCGAGGAACTTCGAGTGTAAAACACCAGACGTGATGCTATCCTTGTATAATTCCATGGTAAGACCACACCTCGAGTATGCAGTGCAGTTCTGGTCTCCTAATTACAGAAAGGACATTGCTCTACTGAAAAGGATTCAACGACGCGCCAAAAAGATGATTCAAACCTTAAGGGCTCAACCGTACGAGGAACGACTCAAGCGACTCAATCTCTTTACATTGGAGAAAAGACGCCTACGAGGGGATATGATTCAAGTCTTCAAGTATCTGAAAAAGTTCAATAACGTCGATTACTCCAAATTCTTTGAACTGCAAACCAACTCAAGAACTAGAAATAACGGTTTACCCATTCAGTCGAGTCGATGTAACACAGACATTGGAAGGAGTTTCTTTTCAAACCGAGTCATCCGCCACTGGAACAATCTTCCCTCAGAAGTAGTAAATGCGAATACCATCAACTCCTTCAAATATAGAATCGACCGTCATTTCGCTGCGTCGGGAGTAAACTGAATAACGAGGGGCTTTCATCTGCTCCTCAATATCGAGGTGCTTTCATCTGCTCATCAACCTCAAAGTGGCGGTCGAGCAGATTAAATCACCCAAGCGGGCGACCTCGTAATGAGCCAATAGGCTTTCTGTTGCCTGCATTTCCATGTTTCCATGTTTCTTCTGTACCATGAACCTAAACAAACGCTCATTAGTACCCAACTGACCAACTCTTTGACCTTTAGAAATAGCTGATGTGAGAAACGAAAGTGTCTTACAATACCGACCTAACTCCTCATCTGCCCCACCTGTCCGCAGCCTTGGCAACACACCTGAGGAAATGTATTGTCGTTGGCGAGGGTAATATTAGGTTCAGTCATTATTATATCAGAAAGAAAAAAGAAAATGTATTAATCTGGCCATGAGATGAGATATTGTCGACCGCCTGGGAACATCGTTATTGCCACTCCTTAGTCGAGATGAATATTATTTCTTTTATAGCAACGGCGAGCTAGATTTCCGATTCCTGGGACAATAAGACGAAGGAAATAATCACCGATGAATCAATTGTCGGGTTAGCGCTCACTCGACAATGCACACACTTCGAGATACTAAAAAAACAACTTGCCAGACGAGTAATCAGCGAGTCAGGATCCAATTTCAGATGACGGCCTCCTCCTCCTCCTCCTCCTCTTCTCTCTCTCCCCCCTTCCATTCTCTCTCTTAGTCCGCCTCTCCTCTCCCTTTCCCCTTCTTTTCTCCCCCTTCCCTCAACCCCTTCTCTCCCTTCCCCTACCCTTCTCTCTTCCCCCTGTCCACTTATCTTTCTTCCCCCTTCCTCCTCCCCTCTCTCCCTTCCTCCTCCACTTCTCTCCCTTTCCCCTTCTCTTCTCCCCCTTCCCTCCTCCACTTCTCTCCCTTCCCCTATCCTCCTTTCTTCCCCCCCGTCCACTTATCTCTCTTCCCCCTTCACTTCTCCTACTTTCCTCCTCCTCTTCTCTCCCGTCCTCCTCCACTTCTCTCCCTTTCCCCTTCTCTTCTCCCCCTTCCCTCCTCCCCTTCTCTCCCTTCCCCTACCCTTCCCTCTTCCCCCCGTCACTTATCTCTCTTCCCCCTTCACTTCTCCCCCTTCCTCCTCCTCTTCTCTCCCTTCCTCCTCCACTTCTCTCCCTTTCCCCTTCTCTTCTCCCTCTTCCCTCCTCCCCTTCTCTCCCTTTCCTTACCCTTCCCTCTTTCCCCGTCCACTTATCTCTCTTTCCCCTTCCTCCTCCTCTTGTCTCCCTTCCTCCTCCTCTTCTCTCCCTTCCTCCTCCACTTCTCTCCCAGTGCCGAGGAAGATAAGCCTGGACCGCCGAGTTGTTTGGATCGTTCTTCAGCCCTGAGCTTCACGACGCATGAGACGCAACAGCTTTAATACAGGTGCTACGGAGGGAGGGGAGGGGAGGGGGAGGTAGGGAGGTAGGTGGAGACGATAGAGAGGAGGTGTTTGGGGGTGGGAGGTGGTGCTGGGGACGCTAGGGAGGAGGTATTGGGGACGGTAGGGAGGGAGGGAGGGGGTGGTGGGGACGATAGAGGAGGTGTTTGGGGGGAGGGAGGTGGTGTTGAGGACGCTAGGGAGGAGGTATTGGGGACGGTAGGGAGGGAGGGAGGGGGTGGTAGGGAGGGGGGGACGATAGAGAAGTGTTTGGGGGAGGGAGGTGGTGTTGGGGACACTAGGGAGGGGATGTTGGGGGCGGTGGGGAGGGTGGGAATGACCAGAAGGAAGAGGAGACAAAGAATGTGCTGTGCCACGCCTTCCATTCCATTCTCCAAACTGACCCACTTCTGCAAAGCCCCCCTCCTCCCCCCGTCTCCCCCTCCCTCTCTTCCCCTCCCTCATCACACAGTCTGCAACACTTTACCTAACTTTCTCCACCTCTCAGGACGCACAAATCCCAAAACATACCCTTGCCACACTCTTACCTGTCCTTTTCCCCACCTACCATCAAAGGTCCTCCACTAATTCTTCTCTGCCGTCCTCCCCTCCCTCAGTTCTCAATCTCACCAACTTATTTTTTTTTTACAACAAAGGAGACAGCTAAAGGGCACAAAAAAGGAAACAATAATAAAAAAAAAGCCCGCTACTCGCTGCTCCTAAAAAAAAAAAAAAGAATCAAAAGAGGTGGCCGAAAGAGAGGTCAATTTCGGGAGGAGAGGTGTCCTGATACCCTCCTCTTGAAAAAGGCTACAATCTATTCCTTTCCTTCCCTATTTTCTCCCATTTTTTTAGTCATCATGCCAATATAATAATCTTCCTTCGCCTTTCGCTATTCTTCCTCCTTCCAAGAGCATGATCAGTTCCCTCCCCTTCTCTCTCTGTCCTCATCCCGCACGCATACTAAAGTGTGTGTCTACCTCAGTATCTGTAGTCTATGTACTGTACCATAAAGTATGATGTGCCAAGAACCCAACTCACCTGACCTAACCTCACTATAGTCAAACCATTTCAAATAGTTCGTTTGGGCGTTCGATTCCCCGGGTCCTTTCCTCCCCTCTGCTCTGCCACACAGCCCCAACACCTATTTTTTCCCTCTCATATGTTACCTATAGCTAACATATGAGAGGAAGGGACAGGTGTTGGGGCTGTGTGGCAGAGCAGAGGGGAGGAAAGGACCCGGGGAATCGAACACCAAAACGGACTATTTGAAACGGTCTGACTATACATACCTGACGATCTAAACTTGCCTTAATGCCTTACTCCACTATCTAATCCTAATCCACATCATAAAAAGGCGATCAACACATTAATTTTCAGTTTCCTCCACAAAATTCAAGCCAGGAACATCAGGCCGACACATGTTACCCGGTCACCTGGACAGAAGAAATGGCGCCGAGTTTTGGACGCACAACAATGAACAGAGGTTGGTATTGTCAGATGCTCCCACCCCTCACACCAACTATTTCCAAAGGCCAAAAAGGAGGTTAATCGAGTTCTAATGAGTGTTCTTTTGAGTTCACGGTAGAGAAAGCGGCTCAGACTACCACCAGGGTCATAAAAGTACCCCTGGAAATGCCCTAAACTTCCATGAAAGACTAGTAAATTACGTGTTCTTGGGCACAGAAATGTTTGAAAATATGGCCCAGAGCCTCGTCATCAACGTGGCGGTGTGGTGCTACAGAAAATAGAACGTGACGGAGGTGGGGAAGGCAGGCCTGTGCTTCGCTGCCCTTGCAAATGAAGCCAAACGTGACTTTGTTCAGAAATCCAACACATTTTTTTTATGTATGCAAACATTATTAACAACAAACCACACTGTTATCTGAGTTTGGTTGATATTTTGAACTTGTATACTGTCTGGAAATTACGGGAAGAAACATGAACAGGGCCATGAACCTATTTCTGTTTTAAAGTCATGAGCGAGCAGGAAATTGACCAAGAGAAACGCTAATGGAGAGGACAAGCTGGATTTCGCACTGAATATTCAACAACTGACCACATCCACGCCATCATCCAAGTTGTTGAAAACTCAAGCGAGTACAATGAACCACTGTTCAAAAATGGCTTTCATACACTTGTCATAAGAAAGCATTTGATTCAGTTAAAACTTCAGCAGTTATGACAACATTGAAGAGGCGATATAGAGAAACTGTACATAAGAGTTGAATGGGGAGAGAGAGAGAATGTGTAAGAGGATTAGAAGCAATAGTAGCAGATTATTTCAGTGTTTTAAGAGTACGTATTAGTAATTAATAGATAAAATAATGTGTTGTAATAGTAACAGACGACAAAGTAGTAGATAAGGACATGTTTCTTTTCTATTCACTCCACTTTTTTCCTACTCTACCACAAAGAGGAGGGTATCAGGACACCTCTCCTCCCGTATTTGATCTTCCTTTCGGCCACCTCTTTTGTTTTTTTTTTACGTTAGCAGGAGTAGTTTTTTTTTATTGTTTTTTTTTTTTTTTTTTTGCCGCCTGCTTTGAAACGTTGCAATCAACACCGCCTTTCTCCCTCCACAGCCCTAACGGTAACCACAACGGCTTTCCCATCCCTCCCTTTCCACTCTTTTAATTCCCTTTCCTTTCCTTCTTCCAGCAACCACGCCTCCCTTCCCTTCCTTTGCTTATCCCCTTCAGTGCGGATTTCCTACAAGAAGACATCGCCAAGCTACAGGAATGGAACAAAAAGTGGCTGCTACAATTCAATGAAGAAAATGTAAGGTCATGCACATTAGTAGGGGATATCCAGCATACCAAAACCACATGAGAAACACTCCACTATCCACCACAGAGACAGAGAAAGACCTGGGACTACATGTTACCAGGCTACCAGTGTATGCCAAATTCGTGCCAATCGCAGCGGACGGGTTAAATCCCTTCCCTTTCCCTCTTCCAGCAAGCACGCCTCCCTTCCCTTCCTTTGCTTATTTTCCATTTCCCCGAGGCCGCCAACACAGAGGAGGGACCTGTGTTTGTCTGTAGCCCCGTCAGGACGCCGCACAGCTTCACTCGCCGCCGCCAAACCGTCAGCCATCGACCGGGGATGAGGATGTCGTGCGGGGCGGGGCGGGGCAAGACACGCATACCCTCCACCACTACACTCGCGCGAGGACGACCTGTGACTTGACTTCCGGCTCAGCCCCTTCCTCCTCCCTCCCCCGTTCCCCATGCTTCCTTGACCTTCCCTCACCTCTTAAAGCCTCTTCCTCCTCTTCCTCCTTTTTCTTTTCCTCCTCTTCCTCTTCCTATTATTCTCTCTCCACCACTACCTCTTCCTCTTCTTCCTTTTCTCATTTTTATTCTTTACATTCTTCCTGTTTTTCCTCCTCCACCTCCACCTCCTCCTCCTTCTTTTTCTTTCCCTCCTCCTCCTCTTCCTATTATTCTGTCTCCACCACTACCTCTTCCTCTTCCTCCTTTTCTCATTTTTATTCTTTATATTCTTCTTTTTCTTCCTACTCCACCTCCTCCTCCTTCTTTTCCTTTCCATTTTCCTTCTCCTTCTCCTTTCTACCTCACGTCTCCAGGATTCCCTCACTCCCTCCTTCGCCTTCCCCGTAGCTCCCCGCCTGCCTCCGTCTTTCATCTCAGTGCCCCCTTCTCCCCCCTCGGTCCCTCACCTGTCCTCCCCTCACCACGGCAATCAAGCCAGAGTCACGTCCGCGGGATCGAGCCCAGGGCCACACCTCGCGCCTGCCAACGGACGGTGCGTGGTGCGTGTGTTCCAGAGCTCAGGGACGCGGGCGATCAAGCACCAAGATTTTCCATGAATGAATAAGATCTCGGCAAACTGCGCTTGTTCAAAGATCCATAAAACTCGAAGTATTTTTATCTCCAGCAAACGTTTCCCTCGTAGCGCACCCAAACACCTCCGCCTCCGCATGACGTGACGAGAAAATTTTCCAGGATCGCCATGGAAAATTTTCTTCAAGTTTGACGCGGGAGATATATTAGTCAGGAGGAGGAGAGGGGGAAGCGGAAGGATGGAAAGAAGAGGGGTTGGGGAGGAAGGATGAGGATGAGGAGAGTTGGGGAGGAGGAGGGAGAGGTGGGAGAGACGTGACGCTAATTGACGAATGGCCTGCCGAGGGATTAAGGATTACGACCTCTTTGGAAGCTATGAACCACACACCAAACACATTCAACCACACACCAAACACATTCGCTCAGCCTCTAAATTTTACATCCTTATGAAACACAAACCCATCCAACGCCCGTCGATGCTACATTCTTAACTAACAATCTCTACATTCTTAACTAACAGTCTCTACATTCTTAGCTAACAATCCCAACGCCCCTCGATGCTACATTCTCAACTAACAATCTCTTCATTCTTTACTAAGTCTCTACATTCTTAACTAACAATCCCAACGCCCCTCGATGCTACATTCTCAACTAACAATCTCTACATTCTTAACTAACAGTCTCTACATTCTTAGCTAACAATCCCAACGCCCCTCGATGCTACATTCTCAACTAACAATCTCTACATTCTTAACTAACAGTCTCTACATTCTTAGCTAACAATCCCAACGCCCCTCGACGCTACATTCTCAACTAACAATCTCTACATTCTTAACTAACAGTCTCTACATTCTTAACTAACAGTCTCTACATTCTTAGCTAACAATCCCAACGCCCATCGATGCAACATTCTCAACTAACAATCTCTACATTCTTAACTAACAATCTCTACATTCTTAACTAACAATCTCTACATTCTTAACTAACAGTCTCTACATTCTTAGCTAACAATCCCAACGCCCCTCGATGCTACACTCTTAATAAACAATCTCTGCATTCTTAACTAACAGTCTACATTCTCAACCAACAATTCCAACGCCCCTTGATGCTTCATTTCTAACAATCTCTACACCCTTACCAACACCCACCGCCCTTCGATGCTACAATCTTTACTAACACTCAACGCTCCTCGACGCTTCAAGACAATAAACAAACCCAACACGTTTTCCGCCACGCTTTACAAAGTTTATAAATATCACGCTCTGCACCGACCCCCGCCTTCCTCCCTCCCTCTCCGCCGAGCCTTGACGATGCAGGACACACAAAGGACGCATACAACGTCCTGTGCATGGTAACGGACAGCCGGGCATAACAACGACGGCCTCAAGAAACTCCCCGGTGACAGAACGCGTGGAGCTGAATTAAGAGGCGGTTCACACTTTAAGGGTCTTTAGCGTCTGCCGCACTCACCGCCGCCTCAAAAGCCCTCTAGGGAGCTGCACGGAGAGCCACCACCACCACGAGCCGCCTCCTCCTCCTCCTCCTCCTCCTCCTGTTCCTCCTGCTCCTCCTTCTTGTTCTTGTTGTTGTTCTTGTTCTTCTTCTTGTTCTTTTCTTTCTTCTTCTTCGTCCTCGTTCTCTTCTTTGTCTTTGTCCTCATCATTTTTCGTATCGTTCTTGTTCTTTTTGTTCTTGTTCCTTTTCTGCTCATCATCATCCTTTCTTCTTCTTTGTCTTCTTTTTATTCTTCTTTGTCTTCTTCATTGTCTTCTTCATTGTCTTCTTCATTGTCTTCTTCTTCTTCTTCTTCTTCTTCTTCTTCTTCTTCTTCTTCTTCCTCCTCTTCTCCTCCTCGTCCCTTTCAAGAGATTCAGTCTAAAAATAACGCGCCGAGTCATGCTCTCCAGGAGGTCTTCTGAAGCGCTCCGCCTCGCCACTCCTCGCCTTCAATTAGCCGACGTCGGGAATCTTTATGACGTAATACTCGGCCAAAGATAGGCAACCTAGCTGCTGGTGGCCCTGATGAAGTGTTATTTAATAGAGGAGGTGGATGTGGTGGTGGTGGTGGAGGAGGAGGAGGAGGAGGAGGAGGAGAAACGATATGAAGAAGAAAATGAAAAAGAAGAAGAAGAAGAAGAAGAAGAAGAAGAAGAAAAGAAGAAGAACAAAAGGCAGAACAAGAACAGAAGGAAGGAAGGAAGGAAAGAAGGAAGAAGAGAAAATGAAGAAAGTTAAGAAAGATGGGAAGAAGGAAGGATAGACGAAAGCATGAGTTTACCTGACATCTGTGCGATTTTGACCCCCAGGTCCTTAACGCATTGAACGCTTGTGAGTTTAACGCCGCCCATTTCGTAATCGAACTTCTTATTCCTCGTTCCAACTTGAAGGACCTGGCACTTGTCTACGTTAAAGGGCATCTCCCATCTATCCGACCAAGCTGAAATTTTGTGCAAATCTTCTTGGAGGCTTTGCCTGTCTTCGTCAGTGAGAACCGAGTTACCGATCTTTGCGTCGTCTGCAATTTTACTATTGCGATTATTGAGTCCAACATCCACGTCGTTGATGTAAATAATGAAGAGCACTGGGCCAAGAACCGAGCCCTGAGGGACGCCACTAGTGACCGGCGCCCACTCTGAGTTAAATCCGTCAATCACTACTCTTTGTTGTCTGTTGCTCAACCAATTCGCGATCCATTGGTTTACTTGACCGTCAATACCTATTTCCTTTAATTTGTAAAGTAATTTATGATGTGGGACTTTATCAAACGCTTTCTGGAAATCAAGATAGACTACGTCCAGTGATTTGGTTACATCATAAACAGTGAAGAGGTCGTTATAAAAGGTTAATAGGTTTGATAGGCAGGATCTTTTGTTTCGGAAGCCATGTTGTGAGTCCCCAATTAATGAGTGGCTTTAAAGGTAACTCACAATTTTGTCTTTAATTATGCCCTCAAGTAGCTTACCTACAACCGAAGTTAGACTAATGGGCCTGTAATTACCTGGTAGAGAGAGAGAGAGAGAGAGAGAGAGAGAGAGAGAGAGAGAGAGAGAGAGAGAGAGAGAGAGAGAGAAACAATGTCTTACCATCATCTGGGCTGATAAAGTAAGGGTCGAAGCTGAAGGAATGTTTTTTTAGGGAGAGAAATAACGTTATGCTCGACCTTCCTTCTCTGTCGACTCTGAATTTCCCACATAAGTATTTCCGTTTCGCTTCCTTTCCTGTTCTCTCGTCCCGACCTTTCCTTGTTTTACGGTATTAGTTCTGGTGCAGTTTCTCTTGGTTCTGAACTTTTCTCTGTCTCTGTCACATCCATTATTTGCCTCGTGTTTTCGTGTTCTCCGTCTTCCTTCTTTCTTTGATTCAGTTTCTCTTGATTAAGTATTTTCTTCTTGCTTTATCCATTATTTTTCTATTCTTTTCTTTTGTTTTAATCCAGTTTCTTGTTCTGTTCTTTAATCCGCTTTCTCAGTACTCCGGTTTTTTTTTTTCTTTTTTTTTTTGTTTGTTTGTTTCTCCCGTATCTCTAATTTCCTCTTTCGTTGCAATTTCGTTTCTTATGCTGCTGTTTTATCCATTTTCTCTGTATTTCGTTTTTTGTTTTTTTAGTTTGTTTTTTTCCTGTTTTATTTTCGTTTTTCCCGTTTCTCTAATTTAGTCTTTCGTTTTTATTGCTTTTTTTTTCTTATGCTCTTTTATCCGCTTTCTCAGTATTCAGCTCTTTTTTTCTTCCTTTAGTTTTGTTCACTTCTTCAGTTTCGTCTCTTCCGTTTCTCTAATTTGGTCTTTCGTTTTTCCACAGTTTCTTACATCTTTCATCTGCTCTCCTCTCAGAATTTCGCTCTTTCTTTTTCTTCAGTGTTTTCCTTCTTTCGCAACCATTAAATTTCCTTACCATTTTCAGTTAGCAGCTTTGTGTTTGTTGATCTGTCTTGTGTTTTCGTGTTTTTCATCTTTCTCGTTTCTTTGATTCAGTTTTTCATCTTCTACGCATTTTCTCCTTTCTTTATCCAGTTTCTCTAATTCGTTCTTCCGTTTCAATCCAGTTTTTTTTCATTATTATGCTTTTATCCGCTTTTTTTGTTTCTTTAGTTTGGTCTTTTTTCTCACTTCGCATACATTTCAATTCATTCTCATTCCCAGTCCGCAGGTTTGTCTATTTTCAAGGACACTATCTCGATCCCGCTCGTTCTGCCGCGTCACCCCTCGCTCTGTTCTCTTTTCCACTCGCACACTTCCCACGCAGTTACACGCCACTTTCGCAACTTCATGCTTTGTCTTCAATGGGACTGAAGGACAACTTGCAACGTATTCCCAACAGACATAATCGCCCTTGGACAAACTTGCAGGAAAACACCCACTCACGCACCAACACCCACATCCACCCACCCACACACACACACAACCCCATCTCCTCAACACAAACTTTCAAGGAAAATGGGAAGTAGGGAAAGGTGGGAATATTGTAATGGGAATATTATCTATTGAAAGAAAGACTAAATGGGGGAAAGCATATACATAGAGGTAGAAGAAAGAGAAAAGGAACAACAACACACACACACACACACACACACACACACACACACTGACAAGACTCTGTGTGTGTGTGTGTGTGTGTGTGTGTGTGTGTGTGTGTGTGTGTACGCTGGGACCCACACAAACAACACTGTGAGTAATGGCTTGACGCGTGTTCACATTTATCATTTGCAAAACAGGAAGTCACGGTGTACAGCCCAACAACACATCGGAAGGGTGTTTCTTTTTTGTTTGTTGTTGTTGTTGTTGTTGGTGGTGGTGGTGGTGGTGTTGCTCTTCTTTTTTTTCTATCCTTTTTCTTTATCTTATTCCTCCGTTTTCTTCTTTTTTTTCTTTTCTTTTCTTCTTTCTTATCATTATTATTATTCTTGATCCACTTCCTCTTCCTCTTCCTGTTCCTCCTCCTCCTCCTTCTTTTTATTTTTATTTTTCTTCTTTCTCCTCCTCCTCTTCCTTCTTCTTTTTCCTCTTCTACTTCTTCCTCTTCCTCTTCTTTCTTCTTCTTCTTCTTGCTACTCCTTCCCCCCCTTTCCTCCCTTCCTATTCTTCTCCCTATTCCTCTACCCTCCTATATTGTACGCCTCTCCCTACTTCCCTTTCCCATACGACTTTACCCTATTTTTCTCCATCCCTTACTTCTGTTCCAATTTCTCTTCCCTCCTCTTTACATTTCTCCCTATTAGCTTTCTCTTAATTTCTTCCATTCCTTCTTTCCTCACCTCCATCCCAACCTACTGTTCAGATTCCTCTTTCCTCTTTCTCCTTCCCTCTTCATCTCTTCTTACTTCGTCTTCCCTTACTTGCTCCATCTCTTCCTTCCTCTCTTCGATTCCCTACTATTGTTCCTATTTCTCTTTCCTCTCCTTTCTCTCCTTTTCATGTCGACTATACTGCCTTCCATCCCTTCCTCCGTATCCCTTTCTGTTCCCATTCCTCTTCCTTCCTTCTCTCCTCTCTATATATCCTTTCCCTGTTCATGTTCCCTTCACTTTCTATTTTCCCTTCTTTTCTCACCTCCCATCTCCTACTCGTGTTACTATGCTTCTTCCTTCCTCCTCATCCTCCCCTGTTCCCTTCACTTCTATCTTTCTATTCCTTCCTCCCCTCCTTCCTCTACTCATATTCAAATTCACCTTCCCTTTCCTCCTCCCCTCTAAGGCATATATTCCTACTCCAGGCTTCCCTACCTTTCTTCCTTCACTCCTTTCTTTTCCCTTATTTTTCTGTTATCCTTCCCTTCCTTATCTTCATTCCTTTACCTACTCCTCTCTTCCCTTCACCCCTCTTTAACCCTTTATATTCCTGTTCTCCTTTTTCTTTCTTTCCTCCCCTCCATTCCTTCTCTACCATGTTCTCTACCTGCTCCTGCTCGTCTTCCTTTACCTTTTTCCCATCATGATCTATTTCCCCTCCTCCTCCTCCTGCTTGTCTTCCTTTCCTTCTTCCCATCATAATCTATTTCCCCTCCTCCTCCTCCTGCTTGTCTTCCTTTCCTTCTTCCCATCATGATCTATTTCCCCTCCTCCTCCTCCTCCTCCTGATCACTTGTCCACCTGTCCCCGCTTGTTCAGGTGTGGAGGAAGACACAAAAGCCCGTCATCAAGGTGGATCATATTGGTGACATCCTTTTCCTCCTTCTTTTTTCCTCTCTCCTCCTCCTTTTTTTTCTTAGCTTTCTTTTGTTCGGTCCGTTCTCCAGCACCTCCATTAGCGCTGTCTTTATCCCCGGGTCCTCGCTGTCTTCTTTTCTTTTTGTTGTTGTTGTTTTCTTGTCTTCTTTTTCTTCTTTCATCTTTTATCTCTCTCCTTCTTCTCGACGTCCGTGCTGTCATGCTTTTTTCCTCTTCTTTGAGGGGTTTTTTTTCTCTGGTGTTTTTTTTTTGTTGTTGTTTTTTGTTGTGATGATGATGCTGTTGTTCTTGTTCTTTTCTTCTTTTTCTTCTTCCTCTTTCTTATTCTTCTTTTTCTTTTCTTCTTTTTTATCTTTTTTTTCTTATTCTTATTCTTCTTATTCTTCTTAATCCACTTCCTCTTCCTGTTTCTCCTCTTCATTTTCCTTTTTCTTTTCCTTCTTCCTAGTCCTCCTCCTCTTCTTCTTCTTCTTTTTCTTTTTCTTCTTTTTCTTCATTTTCCTCTTCTTCTTCTTCCTCCTTTCATTCCTGCTGCTGCTGACGATGAAACAGAGAACAGTCGCCCGCCCAAACGGCAGAAATTACAACCATTAAACAGAAAAAGAAAAAAACGAACAAACAAAAACAAATTAATGACCGCCATTATTAGGCAGACGCGGGAAAACATTGTTGCCATAAATTTAACTGAAAAAAAATTTCACTTGTTGTTGTTGTTGTTGTTGCCACTGTTTTTGTTCATGTTTTTGTTCCCACTTTTGTTGTTATTGATGTTACTGTTGGTCTTCTATTGTTCTTGTTGTTGTTATTGCAGTTACTACCGTTGTTGTTTTTGCAGTTATTGTCCCCGTTGTTGCTGATGTTCTTGTTTTCATTTTTCTTATTCTTGTTTTTTTCTTGTGGATGTTCCTGTTTTCCTTGTTTTTTCATCATTCTTCCCCATCAAGTCAAAAAAAAAAATACTACTTTGATCTCGAAAAGTGTCGTCATCCCCCAATACGAAAGAAAAGCCAGGAAAAAAAGTTAGTTCCCCAGTACTCTCCTGCGTTACCATATTATCGTACTCAAAACATCGCATTTATCAGTTCCAGGGCCCAAAACTCTCCTACCCATACAGATAACGAGATTCTAGTTCAAGTTATCGTTAAAAGCGTTACTTACTGGTGTTTGACTGCGATAGTTGTGAGTCAGAAACCGGGAAATACAATGTGCTGCCTGGCTGTGTACGATAATTTGGTAACGCTGGTACTACTCTCCCAAACAAGAAAATAAAGACCCGATGAAGAGATCTCTCGAGTCAATAGAAGAAGAGGGTAAAAAGTGTCACAATCTCCTCCTCCTCCTCCTCCTCCTCCTCTTTCTTCTCTTGAGTCACGTGGATTTCCCGGTGGCCAACTCGCCTTGCCCTCTATTCTCAACCCTCCTCCTCCTCCTCCTCCTCCTCCTCCTCCTCCTCCTCCTCCTCCTCCTCCACTCTCCTTCCTACCTCTCCTCCCTTCCTCGGTATCACACGTTGACAAACACGCAACCTATTACCCTTTTATGCAACACCTTAAGTAACACACACAAATACTCTCTCTCTCTCTCTCTCTCTCTCTCTCTCTCTCTCTCTCTCTCTCTCTCTCTCTCTCTCTCTCTCTCTCTCTCTCTCTCTCTCTCTCTCTCTCTCTCTCTCTCACGATGGATGTCGAGTGTTAATCTTCTTTAATTATGAAGGAAATGTAAAACGTGACCCAGAGCAGGTAATATAAAGGTGGATTTCAGTGTGTGTGTGTGTGTGTGTGTGTGTGTGTGTGTGTGTGTGTGTGTGTGTGTGTGTGTGTGTGTGTGTGTGTGTGTGTGTGTGTGTGTGTGTGTGTGTGTGTGTGTGTGTGTGTGTGTGTGTGTGTGTGTAAAAACGATTATAGAACGGAAAATCGATATACTGGTTAAAAGAGGGACGGAAGGAAAAAAAAAAAGAGAAGAAAATAGAAGGGAAATAGAAAAGGAAGATATGAGTTACGCAAAAACGTTGGTATTATCTATTGAAAAAAGGAATGAAAGAAAAAAAAGAGGAAAAAAAAGGAAATACAGAAAAAGAAAGAAGACAGAAGAAAGAGGAAAGGGACAACAACAGAAGCAAATATATCCCATAAACAATGCAACACACGAAAGGTTAAACAGATCAATACCGGTAACTGAAGCAACACACCGAGTCACACGCAACGCACTTAACATAACAGGAGGGACAACACACTCACCTTCAACACTATCAAAACTATCACCATCTACATCAGCTACTTTTTTTTTACAACAAAGGAGACAGCTCAAGGGCACAAAAAAAGGAAACAATGATAAAAAAAAAAAAAACGCTACTCGCTGCTCCTAAAAAAAGAATCAAAAGAGGTGGCCAAAAAAGAGGTCAATTGTTACCACCACTACTACTACTACTACTACCACTACTACTACTACTACAAATGTCACAACTATACACACACCACCACCACCATTCCCACCACCAACACTACTATTACTTACCACCACCACCATTACCACCATCGCCACCACACAAACGTACCACAATTTTCTACTACAAGTCACGCTTATAACTTTTACTCTGTTCATTAGCTTGCCATTGTTACAACAGGAAGAACTTACTGTAATGACTCCACCTCCTCCTCCTCCTCCTCCTCCTCGTGTTTTCTCTTCCTTGTATGTACTTAGCTAAATTTTATCTATCATTGTCTATTTTTTTTTCTTTTCTTTGCACTTTCTCTTTAGTTAACCTCCTTTCAATATTCTCTCTCTCTCTCTCTCTCTCTCTCTCTCTCTCTCTCTCTCTCTCTCTCTCTCTCTCTCTCTCTCTCTCTCTCTCTCTCTCTCTCTCTCTCTCTCTCTCTCTCTACAGTAAGGCCTTCAGCCTCAACAACCGCCTACAGACTCTGCGGAGAACTTGACGTCGAGTTCTTTAACGCCTGGAACCATTTCTACGGCCAGAGTAAACTTTTCCAAAGGGACGGCATACACCTGTCCCCCATCGGGGCAGCCAGATTCGGAAGGCTCCTCAACAACGCCGTACGTAACGCCCGAACAACAAAAAACGACTCTCAGCCACGTCCTTCCATCCCGCCCGTGTAAATAGACACCATACACCGCAACAGACTCGTAACATTGAACCCTCCAGTACCTCTATTACCAAGCTTCAAGATAACCTAAGAGTCCTTAGTTTCAATGCGCGTAGCCTAAGAAACAAATTTGATGAACTGCGATGTCTTGCTCTGACAGAAAACTTTGACGTAATTGCTATAACCGAAACATTTATCGACACCACTAATATTGATTTAAGTTCCGAATACAACATAGATGGCTACAGATTCTTCAACAATGATCGTGTAAACCGCAGAGGGGGTGGTGTCGCCCTTTTTGTCAAAAGCTACTTGCAACCTACTGACAAAACACCAAGAAACAGTAACGTTGAACATTTGTGCGTGCGAGTAAACATTGCAAAAGTCAATCTAAATATATCTGTCACTTACAGGCCTCCGGGTAAGCTACTTGAGGGCATAATTAGAGACAAAATTGTGAGTTACCTTGAAAGCCACTCATTAATTGGGGACTCACAACATGGCTTCCGAAACAAAAGATCCTGCCTATCAAATCTATTAACCTTTTATAACGACCTCTTCACTGTTTATGACGTAACCAAATCACTGGACGTAGTCTATCTTGATTTCCAGAAAGCGTTTGATAAAGTCCCGCATCAGAAATTACTTTACAGATTAAAGCAAATAGGTATTGACGGTCAGGTAAACCAATGGATCGCGAATTGGTTGAGCAACAGAAAACAAAGAGTAGTGATTGACGGATTTAACTCAGAGTGGGCGCCGGTCACTAGTGGCGTCCCTCAGGGCTCAGTTCTTGGCCCAGTGCTCTTCATTATTTACATCAACGACGTGGATGTTGGACTCAATAACCGCATTAGTAAATTTGAAGACGACACAAAGATTGGTAACTCGGTTCTCACTGACGAAGACAGGCAAAGCCTCCAAGAGGATTTGCACAAAATTTCAGCTTGGTCGGATAGATGGGAGATGCCCTTTAACGTAGACAAGTGCCAGGTCCTTCAAGTTGGAACAAAAAATAAGAAGTTTGATTACGAAATGCGCGGCGTTAAACTCAAAAGCGTTCAATGCGTCAAGGACTTGGGGGTCAAAATAGCGTCAAACCTCAAATTCTCACAGCAATGCATCGATGCAGCAAATAAAGCGAACAGAATGTTGGGCTTCATTAAAAGAAACTTTTTATTTAAGAATAAAGATGTAATACTCCCGCTCTACAACAGTTTAGTCAGACCCCACTTGGAATATGCGGTACAGTTTTGGTCTCCCCACCATGCAAAGGATATTGCTAAATTAGAAGGTGTTCAGCGTCGGGCAACGAAAATTATCCCTTCCTTGCGCAACAAATCCTACGAAGAAAGGCTTTCTACCCTTAACATGTTCTCTCTTGAGAAACGTCGCCTCCGAGGAAAACTGATCGAATGTTTTAAAATACTTAATGGTTTCACGAATGTAGACAGATCAACATTGTTTATGATCGATGACACTTTGCGCACGAGGAACAATGGCGTAAAACTCAGATGTAGACAAGTAAATTCAGACTGCACCAAATTTTTCTTCACCAACGTTGTAGTGCGAGAATGGAATAAGCTCCCATCATCAGTGGTCCAGTGTAACACGATTGACTCCTTCAAAAATAAGCTCGACCGTCACTTCCTTCAACTTAATATCAACTAGAGTAGAAATGCAACGTTTTGGAGTCTTCTGATTAATGTAAAATCACTTAGGTTTAAGGACAGACCACCAAGTCTGGACCATGGGGTCTGTGTGGTCTGATTTTCTATGTAAATCTATGTAAATCTCTCTCTCTCTCTCTCTCTCTCTCTCTCTCTCTCATTATCTGGCATTAGCAATCCTCCTAGTTTCCTTCTTTCCTTCCTTCCTTCGTTCTTGCTCCCTTTCTTCTTGCTCCTCACCTTCCACTTGCCTCCTGTCAGTCCTCATCCTGTTATCTGTCTTCTCTTTTTGCGCCCTTGATAAAACTTTATTATTATTTTCTTTATGACCTGTCTTTTTCTACCTGCTCCTTCTCCTCCTCCTCTTCCACTATTACTACTACTACTACTACTACTACTACTACTACTACTACAATTATTATCCAGCCAAAGTAGAAATTGATCCTCTATACATATCACTAACTTACAATTAAATATACCTTGAGAATTTTCAGTTCTTAAAAAATCTGAAAAAAAAACATTACCAACCATCCTCGATAATTTTATATAAAAGCATCGATATAACTTTCTTCTAACTTCTTTTAACTTCTCTTCTTTACCTGTTTCACTTCCTGCTAAAGCTAATCGGATTTCCATCATAACTTTTTCTTAGCTTTTGTATCTGTTGTTATCGAGGCGACTATTGGCGTTAGTACCTCTGTTGTTGTTGTTACCGATGATGGAAAGTTGGTGATGGTGATGGAGAAGAAGAGGGGGGAAGGAAGAAGGATGGTGAAGCTGTGAAGGCGCTGATGATAATGATGATGAAGATGGTGATGAAGGTTAATAGAGGTGAAGACAGTGATGTTGATGGTAATGGTGTAGTGGTGGTGGTGGTGATGATGCTGGTGTTGAAACTGATCTTGATGATGGTGATGGTTGAGCGGTAAAGGTGATAATAATGATGGGGACAGTGATTAACAGCGGTGATGATAGTTCTGATGGTGGTGGTGGTGGTGTAGCTACTGACGGCTAACGATAATGGTGATGACGGTGATTAAGAGCTGTATTCACCCTGGTAATTATGACGATGAAGCTGCATAGACATGAACGATGATGATGACGGCAATAGGAGTGGTGATAATGATGCAGCAGGCAGTGGAGGCGATGGTGATGATGAAAGTGATGCTGGTGAAATAGATGATGTTGGTGATTGGGATAAGTGGTTACGAGGGAGAAGTTACGGAGGAAAGGAGGAAAGGGAGATAAAATACAGGAAAAAACTATAATAGGACTAATAAACACCTTCACCTTCACTATAAATCCTTGTAACACTTGACACACTTCTCTGCCTCCATCGAGTCCAACAAACCATTCACCTAATAAGGCCATCACGTTGTATGCTTCCCCTTAAGTGACACGCGTTTCACCTTACATCCCCATATTTCTCCACCTTCGTTTCATCATTCATTCTTAACCCTGATTTCATCCTTCCTGTCAGATCCTCCTCGTGTCTTCCTTGCAATCAGATCATTACCTTTTTTCATCATTCCATTTCATATCCTTTCATTTCAGAAGACGAAGTAGAACACCCAACAACACCTTCACCGTCATTAAATCATTATAACTGAGTAGCGGGCTTTTTTTTTTTATAGGTTTCCTTTTTTTATGCCCCTGAACTGACTCCTTTGCTGTAAAAAAAAAAAAAAAAAAAACACTTCTTTGCCCCCACTACCGAGCCCTACAAAGCCATCTAACCAACAAGATCATCCCCTTTTCATTATTCCATTTCAGATCCTTTCATTTCAGAAGACTAAGCAGAACACCCAACAGCAGCATCTTCATCTTCACTAAACTCTAATAACACTTCTTAACACCCTTCTTTGCCCCCACTACCGAGTCCTACAAAGCCATCTAACCAACAAGATCATCCCCTTTTCAGTGTTCCATTCCATATCCTTTCATTACAGAAGACGATGCAGTGGAAACATCATCTTCACTTTCACTAAATTCTTGTAGCACATAAACTCCTTTGGCCCTACACCGCGTCCTACAAAACCATCCAACCAACAAGATCATCCCGTTTTATCCTTCCCCTTAACCCCTCATTTCCGTTCCATCATACATCCTTCATCCTATATTCCTATTTCATCCTTCATCATCCCGTTTTATCCTTCCCCTTAACCCCTCATTTCCGTTCCATCATCCATCCTTTATCCTGTACTTCTATTTCATCCGTCATTCTCATTTCAATCTTCATTCCAGTTTCATCTTTCACCCACGTTTCAACCTTCCATTCCATTCTCGTAACGTTCAGAAGACGAAACAGAATAACCAAGAGCACCTTCACCTTCACTAAATCATTATAACACTTAACACACTTCTTTGCCCCTACACCGCATCCAACAAAACCATCCAACCAATGAGATCGTTCCCCGTTTTATCCTTCCCTTAACCCTCTGAGCCGCGCCGCCCGTGTCTACCGCGAGATGCATAGGGCTGGGCGTTTCCCGCTGCGCCCTTTATGCCTCCGTTTGTGGGGCGGTGTAAGAGGGCGAGCATTTCCCGAGACTATTTCCGTCCCGCGCTGGGCTGGCCTTACACGTGTCGCTCTCTGTCGCATCACTTGTGTCTTCATCTCGATCCTGGCGGCGGTGGTGATGGTGGAGATGGGTGTGAGTGGTGGTGGTGGTGGTGGTGGTTGATGGATAAGGTGGGTAGGGTGGATGATGATGGTGGTAGTGGTGGTATTGATGATGGTGGTGGAGATGGTTGTGGAGATGAAATATGGTGATGCTGCTGCTGGTAGTGGTGGTAAGATGATGATGATGATGATGATGATGATGATAGGAAGTGAGTGGGAATAGAAAAGTTAACAGAAGGAAGGAGAAAATACTTGAAGGGAAGAAGGAAAGAGAACAGAAGTGAAGGGAAACTGGAAAGACAGTGAAAGTGAAGGGAAAGGAAGGGAAGCATAGGGGGAAAGAGAAAGGGTGGAGAAGGGGAAATTATTGAAGCGAGGAGGAGAATAAAGAAACGGAGGGGAAGGGAAGAAAAGGGGAAAGAGAAAGGACGAAGGAGGAAGAATAGGAGAGGAGTTGAGTAAAGGGAAAGGAAAGAAAGCGAATACAAGGGAAAGGGTGGAAAGGGGAAAGATAATTGAAATGAAAAGGAGGATAAGGAGAAAGAAAGGGAAGAAGAGGGGAAAGGAAAGGACGAAGGAGGGAGAATAACTGAACCAAGAAGAGGAATTAAAAGAAAGGGCGGAAGGGAAGAAGAGAGGGAAGAGAAAGAACGAAGGAGGGAGAATAATTGAAGCGAGAAGGAGAATAAAGAGAAAGAGAGAAAGAGAAAAAGAGAAAGAGGAGAGATACAGGATGGAGGAGGGGAAATAGGGAAGAGAGAGAGAGAGAGAGAGAGAGAGAGAGAGAGAGAGAAAAAGGACGGAGAAGGGGAAATAATTGAAACGAAGAGGATAATTAAGAGAAATGAAAGGAAAAAGAAGAAAAGAGGAAAGATAAAGGACGGAGGAGGGGAAAAAGAAGAAACGGAGGGAATGGAAGAAAAAAAAGAGGAGGAGAAAGAACGGAGGAGGGAGAATAATTGAAGCAAAAAGGAGAGCAAACAAAAAGGAAGGAAGGGGAGGAAAAGACAGAGGGAGGAGTAGGGAACATATTCAAAGCGAGGAGGGAATGAGAAGAAAGGAAGGGAAGGGAAGGAAAGAGGAGGGAGGAGGGAGAGTAACTGAAACAAGGAAGGAGAATAGAGATAAAGGAAGAAAGGGGAAGAAAAGGGAAAGTGCGGAGGAAGGAAAATAAAACGAGGAGGGGAAACGAAGAGAAAGGAAGGGAAGAGAAGATGAGGGGAAAGAGAAAGGAAGGAGGAGGGAGACTAACTGAAACAAGGAAGGAGAATAGAGATAAAGGAAGAAAGGGGAAGAAAAGAGAAAGGGAGGAGGAGGGAAAATATAATCAAAGCGAGGAGGGGAAACGAAGAGAAAGGAAGGGAAGGGAACAAGAGGGGAAAGAGAAAATGACGTAGAGGAGGAGGAATTACTGAAGCGTGGAGGAGAATGAAGACAGAGAAAAGGAAGGGAGAGGAAGGGAAGGGAAGGGAAATAAGAAAAGAAAACGGACTTAACCCTGAACACCTGCCCCTTATTTCTCACGTGTCGTTAATGAGGCGAAGATAACGATGGGGAAGAAGGAGGAGGAGGAGGAGGAGGAAAACAGAAGGAGGAGGAGGAGGAGGAAAACAGAAGAAGGAGAAGGAGGTCGAAAACAGAAAAAGGAGGAGGAGGAGGAAGAGGAGCAGGAGGAAAACAGAAGAAGGAGGAGGAGGAGGAGGAGGAAAACAGAAAGAGGAGGAGGAGGAGGAGGAGGAGGAAGAAAGGAGAAGAATGAGGAGGAGGAGGAGGAAAAAAAGAGAAGAAGGAGAAGGAAGAGGAAAACAGAAGAGAGAGAGAGAGAGAGAGAGAGAGAGAGAGAGAGAGAGAGAGAGAGAGAGAGAGAGAGAGAGAGAGAGAGAGAGAGAGAGAGAGAGAGAGAGAGAGAGAGAGAGAGAGAGAGAGAGAGAGAGAAGGGGCTCACTTTAATCCTGCTGTCACGAAGGGGAAGGGGGGGGGAGGGGGGAGGGAAGGAAAGAGGGAGGGAGGGAAAGAATAACAAAGGAAGAGGAAGGGAAGATGTGAGGAAAGCAGAAGAGGAAACGCACAGAAAGGAACGAAGAGGGGAAATAGGAGAAAATAAGAGAAATGAAGGGAAAGAGAAAGAAGAAGAGAAAGAAAAGAGACAGAAAAAAGAGAACGAGAGAAAACAGGAGAAGAGAGAAGAAAGGAGAGGAGAGGAGAGGGCAAAAGAACAGGAGAAACGGATAAACAAAAAAAAAGGAGGGTAAATATAGGAAAGAGAAAGAAAGGGAAAGGGGAGGAGAGAAAAGGGTAGAAGAAAAGGATAGACAGAAAGAAAAGGAAGGAGAAGAGGAAAAATTAAAGGAAGAGAAAGGGAAGGAGAGGAGAAGAGAAGGAGAGGAAATGGATGGAAAGGAAAGAGGAAAAGGAGTAGGAGGGAGGGAGGAAATGGCGGAGGAAGGGGAAGGGAGGAGAAGGGAGTGCAGGAGAGAGAAAGGATACCAGGAGGAAGAGAGGAAAGCGAAGAAAGGAAGAGGAAGAAAATGGGAGAAGAACAGGAGAGGAGGAAAAAGGAGGAGAAACAGCGGAGGAAGGGGAATGGAAGAAAAGAGAAGAGAAGAGGATATGGGAGGAAAGTCAAAAGTGTAAATAGGAGGAAAAGAGAGAAAGGAAGGAAAAGGAAAGAAGAGAAGGGAAAGGGAAGGAGTGAGGAGAAGGAAAGCAGAGAAAACGAATAGGAAGGAAACACGAAGAGGGAAAACAAGAGGAAAGACGAAGAGAAAGGAAGGGAAAGGGGAAGAAAGAGGACAAAAGAGGAAACGGATTGGAGGAAAGATGAAGAAGGGAAACAAGAGAAAATTAGGAAGGAAGCGAACGGAGGAGAGAAGAGGGGAGGGGAAAGGAGGAGGAGATAATAGGAGGGAAAATGAGGAGGAAGTGGAAAGATAAATATAAATAAGCGAGAGAGAGAGAGAGAGAGAGAGAGAGAGAGAGAGAGAGAGAGAGAGAGAGAGAGAGAGAGAGAGAACAGAGAAAGAAGAGAAAAAAGAGAGGAAAAGAGAAAGAGAGAATGTTCGTGCGAGTGAAATAAGTAAAGAAAAGAGATGAAACAAAACCCAAATATTGACCTCTCCGAAAATGAAGAAAGAAGAGAAGGGAAAGGGAAGAAGAGAAGGGAAAGGAAATGGGAGAGGAGAAGGGAAAGAGAAGAAGAGAAGGGAAAGGGAAGAAGAGAAGGGAAAGGGAAGAAGAGAAGGGAA
The DNA here is from genome assembly GCF_024679095.1 of Eriocheir sinensis. Classification (NCBI taxonomy): domain Eukaryota; kingdom Metazoa; phylum Arthropoda; class Malacostraca; order Decapoda; family Varunidae; genus Eriocheir; species Eriocheir sinensis. The sequence continues at coordinate 8,211,074 of NC_066551.1, forward strand.
AGGAAAGGGAAGGAGAGAAGGGAAAGGGAAGGAGAGAAGGGAAAGGGAAAAGGAGAGGAAAGGAGAAGGGCAAGAGAGGAAACGGGTAAGCAGAAGAGACGAAGAGGGACAAAGAGCAGCGTACGGCGGTTTTTTTTTGTTGTTGTTGTTGTTGCAATTTTTGTTTTCTTTCCTTTATTTACATCAAAGGTCACGGCTCAAGGGCAACAAAAAGGGTACAAAAAAAAGCCCGCTACTCGCCGCTCCCATAATAGAAAACAGTAAAGAGTAGCCAAAAGGGAGGTCAGTTTCGGGTGCCCTTGAAATGACTCCCTTGCTGTAAAACAAAATATATATAAAAAAAATCCCAACAAACTCTACGGGAATACCACCACAACACGACTTTCCATATCGCTCCCCGGGACTCCACGCCTAGGCACACCCTTCTTCACGCCCCACGAACATTCTCTCTTTCAATTTTCCTCTTTATTCTCTCTCTCTCTCTCTCTCTCTCTCTCTCTCTCTCTCTCTCTCTCTCTCTCTCTCTCTCTCTCTCTCTCTCTCTCTCTCTCTCTCTCTCCATTTCTCTCTCTTTTTCTCTTTATCAGTTCCTCTCTCTTTTCTCTTCTCCTCTTTATCTCTCTCTCTCTCTCTCTCTCTCTCTCTCTCTCTCTCTCTCTCTCTCTCTCTTCTCTTCTCCCTCTCTCTCTTTCTCTTCACACACACACACACACACACGGTCATTAATACATACGTGAATTTATGGTGTTTTGTGTTCTGTTTCACCTCTGTTTTTGCTCTTTCCACACACCCACATTCTCTTTAGCCCTCCGCGCCTCCCACGTCACGCCACCCGCCGCCACGTCACTCGCCACCAAGGCCACGCCACTCAGCCTCGCCCTAAGCCTCTCAGCGCTACACAATGCGATACGACATAACGCAATTCTCTCGCTCTGCCTCATCCCAAACACGTGACTTTTTAGCATATTCTTCAAGGCTAATACAGCATCCCACACTCTTTCAAGTTCTCCACGTAGGATTAAACACCTTTTTTTTTTATCCCCCAAGCAGCATTTTACGTCCTTTTCAAATACTATATAGAAATTCACACCCTTTTTTGAGCTCCCATACATCCCAAACACGTCATCCAACACTCTTCCAAGTTCTCCACGTAGGATTAAACACCTTTTTTTTTTATCCCCCAAGCAGCATTTTACGTCCCTTTCAAACACTATATAGGAATGCACACCCTTTTTGAGCTCCCATACACCCCAAACACGTAACTTTTTAGCATATTTTTCAAGGCTAACACAGCATCCAACACTCTTTCAGGTTATCCACGTAACAATAAACACCTTTTTCTCAGCATTTTACGTCCCTTTCAAACACTATATAGGAATGCACACCCTTTTTGAGCTCCCATACATCCCAAACACGTAACTTTTTAACATATTTTTCAAGGCTAATTAAACATCCAAAACACTATCAAGTTCTCCACGTAGGATCAAACACCTTTTTTTTTTATCCCCCAACCAGCATTTGAAGTCCATTTAACACTATATATGAATTCACACCCTTTTTTGAGCTCCCATACACCCCAAACACGTCATCCAACACTCTTTCAAGTTCTCCATGTAGCATCAAACACCTTTTTTTTCAGTCCCTTTCAAACACTATATAGGAATTCACACCCTTTTTGAGCTCCCATACACCCCAAACACGTAACTTTTTAGCATATTTTTCAAGGCTAACACAGCATCCAACACTCTTTCAAGTCCACGTAGCATTAAACACCTTTTTTTATCCCCCTAGCAGTATTTTACGTCCTTTTCCAATACTATATAGGAATTCACACCCTTTTTGAGCTCCCATACACCCCAAACACGTGACTTTTTAGCATCTTTTTTCAAGGCTAATACAGCATCCAACACTCTTTCAAGTTCACGTAGGATTAAACACCCTTTTTTTTATCCCCCAAGCAGCATCTTACGTCCTTTTCAAACACTATATAGGACTTAACAACCTCTCCTTTCCTTTCAGTATTGTCTTTTTCCTCTTTCATCTTCTCTTTCACTGTTGTTTTTGTTTTTTTACTCTCTTATTAACACTCTCGTACCCTTGCAATCCCTCTCACACATTTCTAAACGTTTCCTGGCCTCTCTATGTAGCATTAAGCACCTCTCTGATTCCCCAAAGCAGCATTTTACTTTCTTATCAAACTCTATACAAGATTTCACACACTTTTAACCCTTCAAACAGTATCTTACACTGTTCTTAATCCTCTCCTATCCTTTCAATCCTTTTTACACAGTTCTACACAGATTTCAAGCCTCTCATCATAGCATCCTAACTCTTTTTTTCCCAAGCAGCATTTTATACCCATATCAAACTCTAAGACAAGATATCTTTCTAATCCCCAAAACAGCATATAACACCCTCCTTAACCTCTATCGTACTCTTTCAATCCCTTTCACACGGTTCCAAATCCTCCCCAACCCTTCGTAGCAACCACCACCCATTCCATTCCTTCCCAACCCTTCGTAGCAACCACAACCCATTCCATTCCTTCCCAACCCTTCGTAGCAACCACAACCCATTCCATTCCTTCCCAACCCTTCGTAGCAACCACCACCCATTCCATTCCTTCCCAACCCGTCCGTAGCAACCACCACCCATTCCATTCCTTCCCAACCCTTCGTAGCAACCACAACCAATTCCATTCCTTCCCAACCCTTCGTAATAATTATGAACTTTACATTTCTGCCCGAAATCGTGCCAAATCTATTCTCCGACTAACCAAAAATTCTTTCATTAATAGAAAATGTCAAAACCTTGCTTTCTCTAACTCTTCCCGTGACTTCTGGCATCTAGCCAAAAACATCTCCTCCAACTTCACTTCTTCATCTTTCCTCCACTCAGTCCTGACGGCAACACTGCCGTCTCATCTATCTCTAAGGCTGAACTCTTCTCTCAAACTTTTCTAAAACTCCACTCTGGACGATTCTGGGCATATTCCTCCTACTCATCCCCTCTGACTCCTTTATGCCTGTTATAAAGATTCTTCAAAATGATGTTTTCTATGCCTCTCTGGCCTCAATCCTCAGAAGGCTTATGGACCTGATGGAGTGCCTCCCATTGTCCATAAAACTGTGCCTCCGTGCTGTCACCCTGCCTGGTCAAACTCTTTCGCCTCTGCCTGTCAACATCTACCTTCCTTCTTGCTGGAAGTATGCCTTCATACAGCCTGTACCTAAGAAGGGTGACCGCCCAATCCCTCAAACTACCGTCCTATTGCTTTACTTTCTTGTCATCTAAAGCTTTTGAATCAATCCTTAACCGGAAGATTCAAAAGCACCTTTCCACTTCTGACCTATCTGATCGCCAGTATGGGTTCCGCAAGGGGCGTTCTACTGGTGATCTCCTAGCCTTCTTAACTGACTCTTGGTCATCCTCTCTTAGCCGTTTCGGTGAAACTTTTGCTATTGCGCTGGACACATCAAAAGCTTTTGATAGGGTCTGGCACAAATCTTCTTTCTAAACTACCCTCCTACGGTTTCTATCCTTCTCTCTGTACCTTTATCTCCAGTTTCCTTTCTGACCGTTCTATTTCTGCCGTGGTAGACGGTCACTGTTCTTCCCCTTAATCTATTAACAGTGGTGTCCCACAGGGTTCTGTCCTATCTCCCACTCTTTTTCTGTTGTTCATTGATGATCTTCTTTCCAAAACGAACTGTCCTATCCATTCCTACGCCGATGATTCCACTCTGCATTATTCAACTTCTTTTAATAGAAGACCCACCTTCAGGAACTTAACGACTCAAGGCTGGAGGCTGCAGAACGCTTAGCCTCAGACCTTACTATTTCCGATTGGGGCAAGAAGAACCTGGTGTCCTTCAATGCCTCAAAAACCCAATTTCTCCACTTATAAACTCGACACAATCTTCCAAACACCTATCCCCTATTCTTCAACAACACTCAGCTGCCACATTCTTCTACACTAAACATCCTCGGTCTATCCTTAACTTAAAATCTTAACTGGAAACTTCACATCTCTTCTCTCACTAAATCAGCTTCCTCGAGGCTGGGGGTTCTGTATCGTCTCCGTCAGTTATTTTCCTCCGCACAGTTGCCTTCCATATACAGGGGCCTTGTCCGCCCTCGTATGAGTATGCATCTCAGGTGTGGGTGAGCTCCACATAAACAACTTTTCTGGACAAAGAGGAGTCTAAGGCTCTTCGTCTCATCAACATCCCTCCTCCTACTGATAGTCTTCTACCTCTCAAATTCCGCCGCCATGTTGCCTGTCTTTCTATCTTCTATCGATATTTTCACGCTTCTGAACTTGCTAAATGCATGCCTCCTCCCCTCCCGCTGCCCGCTGCACTCGACTTTCTACTCATGCTCATCCCTATACTGTCCAAACCCCTTATGCAAGAGTTAACCAGCATCTTCACTCTTTCATCCCTCACGCTGGTAAACTCTGGAACAATCTTCCTTCATCTGTATTTCCTCCTGCCTACGACTTGAACTCTTTCAAGAGGAGGGTATCAGGACACCTCTCCTCCCGAAACTGACCTATCTTTCGGCCACCTCTTTGGATTCTTTTTAGGAGCAGCGAGTAGCGGGCTTTTTTTTATTAATGTTTACTTTTTTGTGCCCTTGAGCTGTCTCCTTTGCTTTAAAAAAAAAAAAAAAAAAAAAGCATCCACCACCAATTCCATAAAAAACCCAGCATCCTACACTTTTCTCAGTTTTTATGCAGCATCCAACACCTTTCCCAGCCACTACAAACTATCCTACACCATTCTCAATTTCAAAACGCAATCCTACACTCCTCCCAGCCCTTAAATAGCATCCCTTACAGCTATAATCCCCTTCCTAACATCTTATATCTTTATCAGACCTCTAAACAGAATCCAACACCCTTCTCAGTCACTACACATTATCCTACACCCTTCTCAGTCTCAAAACACAATCCTACACTCCTCCCAGCCCTTAAATAGGATCCATAACTGCTTTCATCCCCTTCCTAACATCTCACATCCATACCGGACTTCCCAAACAGAATCAAACACCCTTCTCAGTCACTACACATCATCCTACACCCTTCTCAGTCTCTAAACACAATCCAACACTCCTCCCAGCATTTAAAC